>NC_083113.1:53408491-53708491 GCF_949774975.1 Lagenorhynchus albirostris | reverse complement strand
CCAACACGATGTCTTAGCAACAAGCAGCAATCAATGGGGGTGGATGTGATTGTTTCCAAATGTTCTCCTGGGGCCAACAAAGAGGACTCTCTGGCTGTCATGTGGCCTTGGCTGTGACTGGGGGCGGGGAGGGTTGAAAGATGGCCATGAGGCCTGGCTGCGGGTGCCACTCTATGGCATCTCAGCACTATACTTCTTCAGATTCCCCAAAACTGACCCAGCGCACCTATCAGATGGGTACACTGAGGCCCAGAGCAGTGAAGCAACTTCTCCAAAGCCACACAGCAAGTCAGAGACAGAACCAGGAGTGACACACAGGTCCCATGATGCCTCTGCCCTTCCCACCTCACAGATTCCAAGTCAGTGGGGGTCAGGTGAACACTCTTTGGAAGGGGCCCCTGAACTTACCTCTCACTAGGCCTAGGACAGAAAATCCACAACCCCCCCGCAAAGAGCCAAGTCACAAGCCAACCTATATATTCTGGCCCTTTGTAAAACGTTCCTCCTCTTTGCTCTTCCATGCCGGGGATGGTGTTATGGACTTAATGTGTTTGTCCCCGAAACTCCTATGTTGAAGCTCTAACCCCCAATGTGAATGGTATTGAGAGGTAGGACCTTTGGGAGATAATTAGGTTTGATGAGGTCATGAGGGTGGGGCCCCCATGATGGGATTAGTTGTCCTTACAAGAAGAGAAAGAAACCAGAACTCATTCTCTCAGCCTCGTGAGGACATAGGCAGAAGGTGGCTGTCTGCAAGCCAGGAAGAGGGCTCTTGCCAGGAATCGACCATGCTGGCATCCTGATCTCAGACTTCCAGCCACCAGAGAGCTGTGCGAAATAAATGTCTGCTGTGTAGGCCCCCCAGTCTATGGTATTTTGCTACGGCAGCCTGAGCTGACTGAGACAGATGGAGAATACTACCTTTTAGACTAAGGCCCAGAAAACTCCACTTGTGCAGTCTGTTCTTCCAAATACTGAATAATTTTCCCTGCTTCTCAGGACCAGGACCCCATACTGGGCATCTCCCACTCCCCAGTGCCTAACATGGCCCCCTGGCATACAAGGGGGGGCTCAAGAAACACTTGCTGAACAAACAGAACTAAGCACTGGTTGAGTACCTGCACATTTACTACCTGTGCCCTAATGTAACCCTCACTCACAGCTGAAAGACTGTTCCTTCCTTCACAGAGCTCCCAGCCCAGAAGTCTGCAACTTCCAAATCAACCAGTGCCAACCTCCATGAAAATGAAGAATGCCCAGACCCGGCGATTCTGTATCTCAGCAGTTACCCACAACCGATGTGTGCACAGGGATCTCAGATAACGCTGCCTGCTCCTGCACTGCATTTAAGTGAGAAACGACCTTCGCGTCCATCGACAGGGGTCGGGGTCGGGGAGTGGCCATTTCATGGAATTTGATGCAGCAGCTGAACAGAATGGGGGAGGTCTACAGCTATCAGATGAACGCAAAATAAGTCAATTAAAGGAGGGAAGCACAAAATGGAACAGACATTTTATTTTTACTGAGAATATCTAAAACGGGTATTTGTTCTCCACCTTTCGCGGCAGCAGCGATGCCTTGTCCTTGAAGATGCCCCCCTACCGAAATCCCCCCAGTCTTTCTCACAGAAGCCCCAAGCAATCTGCAATTGACAATTTGCAATTCCTGCTCCTTTAAAGACCTTCACAAGTCCATCCGGTTATTGTGGCTTCTTCTCACTCTGACGGTTCTCTCACCCACAACAGCTATTGTTTCACTGAGACTTTCTTAAGCATTCCATTTGGTTTTCATAAAAACAACCACTCTCTTTTCACACTCATATTTCATAAGTTTACGTAATCTTCAAGTAAATTGTGTGATTACAGTAACACCTATAACCAGCATCATCAGGTTTGGGAACAAACACACTGGCTCTTGGAAACACACAGCACGACTCATCAGGAGAAAAGCACAGGGGCTTCCTGGAGCATCCCGTCAGCTGTGCCTCAGCCATTGAGGAGGGGGTCGTCGTCCCAGCCAATCTCTTAAATAAGTCTTCAGCCATTTACAGTTAGAGGAGTGAGTCCAGTTAGCATAATGCATGCGGTTCTAGTGAACTAAAACACACATCCCCAAAAAGTCTTAGTAAGAGAAAAGGCAAACTGCAGAAAGATACATGCAATCTGATTCCTTGTATGTTTATAGACTTGCTATAGAACTACCTGTTTAGATATAAATCTACAGAAAAAAAAGACTGGAAGGATGGGATGTGGGGTAGGAAGGGGACTGGTGGTCAAGGAAGGGGAACTTTACACTTTTCTCTAAGGCATAATTTTTTGCAAGAATATGTATAGATAAAGTATATAATTGAGTTTTTTTAATCAACAGGATTTAACAGAAGAGTACAGCACATGAGACAAATAAGCCTACAGTTGGATACATATGCAGCTTAGAAAAAAATTAAAATAACACTCAAAACAAGAAACATTCTACTGGCTTCAAAGAAACAGCTGTCTGCCTCTCAGCCGGGGTGAGCAAGTGAATGGCGTGGTCAGAGGCATGCAGGGGCTGGAGATCTTCAACGGGCAGGACTAGAGGGTTCTCACCAGACACAAGGTCCGCACTGGCGTTAAGCCACCGCAGTGACCGACTGCTCTCGGCCCTTGATTTGCTCCTCCATTTAGCCGGATGTGCTGTACCATCTGACAAATTCACCGAGAAGTAGCGCTCAAAGGGAGTTTCAAGGTGGCTGAGTTATTCTGCAAGTTAGACAACTACTTTTTAGCCTCATTCACTGCAAACGTTTGTGCCCATCATTCATCCCCCAGGGATCTGTGGGTCCCCCGTTCATGTGAGGCATGGCACTCGGACCCGGGGGCTGGCTGTGAACTTGGAGACTGTGTCCCAGCACACAGGACACAAAACCACCAACGGACAAATTATCCCATGGGAACTGTGTTCGTGCTATAAAGCCCTTAAAGAGAACGACCTAGCCTATCCTGGCGGTTGCGGGAGGCCCATGAAGGGACCCCTGGGGAGAGGGCACTGAAGCTGAGAACCGGTGGGGACTCAGGAGGGAGGGAGTGAAGGTGGGAGAGAGGATGGCCTTTGCAACGAGGACAGCGTGCACCCAGATGATCAGAAGGCTGGCCTGGCTGAGCAAAGGACTCCCTGGATGGGGCCAGGGAAGCGAACCCCACAGTGCGTGAAGAGGTGGCAGAGATGGGTCTGGACGGAATCATATGTAGCCGTGAGGCCCAGGTCAAGAATTATGAAGGTTTCCTAAACACACCGGGGGACCTGAGCAGGATTCCTGAGCAGGAGGGTGGCATTTCATCATGCACGTGCCGTCCATGCCCAGCTGAAAAAACACTGGTTTTGCAGCCTGTGCTTCCAACGTGGCCCTCATTTTCTTCCAGTACCGTGGGCCTCACCAATGTGCGTGTCAGGCCCCCTAGAACAGCTAGACCCTCTGCAGCTGTCCCCACCCATCATGATCAAGGGTGCCTGGTTAAAAACCCTCTCACCGTGCTGCACAGACCCTCACACTGCTGGGCTTATGGAAACCTTCCCAAAATGGTTTTCTGTGCAATTGAGACGCCTGCTTGGAAGATCCCTGCTGCAAGCATTTCTTCCTCCCAGGCGGCTACACCCAACTGTTTTGCTGCAAGGTTCTGCGTCACAAAAGGGATCTCCCCAGCTAATATGACATTCGGATGAACCGGAGAATCTAGGCTGCCTGAATGCAGGGCAATCACGTCCCTTCAGTGTGTGCTCTTCCTCTCCATTATCTAATTGAATTTCCTATGTGTATGAATATAAATACTGTTGTTCTGACCCATGATGAACTGGTAAACAGACTGATTATATAAGCTTTAATAGACTAAGTTTTCCAAAAAGATATGGACACCATTTCTTTTATTTTAATTTAAAATGAACGCAATTTCCACTGCATATGGATAAAATTAATCATCTTTAGAAGGAATCAACTTGCCTGTGAAAAAAAATTCGGATAATCGAGTCACCATCCAACATCATCCCACGGTCTTAGATGGAGGTGTCACACGCTATTTCCGCCTTTCTCTGTTTCCTTGGCATGAGGCTATGCTAACACGTTCCTTTGCGAGCACTGAGTTTCAGGGGAATCGGCTTAAATGGCAGGGGATAGATCACCACCCCGAAATTACTGCAACCAAGAGAAATCCACAGGATCAAGACCAGACCAAGAAAATCTTATAAAATGGTAATGAAATCAACTTCCTCCCCAAACCAGGCTCTTTTTAAATTGCGGTTATCAGCTTACTCAGTTTATGAAGTAAGAATACGGAGATACATGCCAGCCTCAAGCAAATCCTCTGAAAAAACTCCAGCTAACCCACCACACGTTCACTAGTGATGATGAAACTGGTTTCGACCGTGTTTCCACCGGGTCCCAACAACCCCTCGCAGTCAGATAGGGAGCCTTCTCTCAGTGTGTACCCCGCTCAGGTTCCCGGAAGCCGGAGGGCCCCATGCTGACTCCGTGAGTTCTGTGGGCAGGTCTCAGAGCGTGGGGGGTTAGGAGTGAAGTTCTGAGAACCAAACGGTCCCGGTCCTACCCCTCCTCCTTCCAGACACCTGATCTAGGGAAAGTCATCTCACCTGCCAAGCCTCAGTTTTCTCGTCTGAAAATGGGCACAGCGGTGGTACCTGCCTCACAGGGTTGTGGCAGGGATGCAATGAAATGCGTAACGTGCTTATTTAATAGTGTCCCCTGGCAAGTGTCAAGTATCACTGCTATTCACGTTCTAGGAGGCTTACTTCTTAATTGACTAAAACAGTTTATAGTACCGTGTTTATTACACCAGATTGCAGGTATAACGCATCGGTCATGTTTTCTACGATACTTTCATGGTAGCGCCTCGGCTGAATTATCTCCAGCGGCAGTAAAATATTGGCAATAGCTTTAAGAATACTTTCAAATTAAATGAACAAAATAAATATCAATGTTGGATGATTATAGATGAAACAGGTTCAAGAGGAAATTAAGACAGCATCATTAAAAAGCAACCACTCTGAATAAAATAACCATTTTTTAAAAAGTTATTACTGTTACTGTTCGATCCAGAACACTTGGTCTTTTCTCCCTGACACACCCAATTCCCACACTCGCCCTACGCTTCTCTGGGAATCCTCAGTCACTCCTTTGGTTGACCTTTGCCCTGTGCTCCCTCCAGGCATCTCTCACCACCCCAGGGTCTCACTGTCACGGAGAACACAGGTCACTTCGCTAATCAACATAAGCTGTTCCTGGAACACCCACGTCTAATTCCTCCACTGAACATGCACGAAACTCCCGAGCTGGCCACTTCTATCCAACTTTATTTCTCAGGATCCCCCCGCACCCCAGGCCAACTGTCACTCTCACGTGCCCCCTGAAAGGCAGGACGGTGGAGCAGATGGGGCAGACCCGAGTCTGCATCCCAGGTCTGCCTCCGACTGGCTCCGCAGTCTCCAACAAGCTGCTTGTATAAGTCACACAAACATCACATATACAAAAGCTGCCAGACAAGACTGTACACGCTGAATGCACTGGTGTGAAGCTCGGGGACGGACAAGACTACTGGATGCTAATGAAGGTCAGGAGAGCAGGTACCCCTGGGGTTGAGGACACGGGGAGGGCTGGCCTGCTTCTTGATTTGAGTGCTGGTTACACAGATGTGTTTAGTTGGCAAAAATTCACGGAGCGGTACAGTATCTGTGCATATTTCTGGATATATATTTAAATAACATTTACTAAAAAAAAAAAAAAGCAATGAAGGACAATCTGGGCCTCAGTTTCATCATCTGTAAAATGGGAGGTACTGGGGAGATAATAGACCTACTGCAGAGGTCTCTGCCCGTGCTGCTTCTCCTTTCCCTTCCTGCCCTAAATTCTATCCACCTCGCCTGAAGGTCGTGAACTAGGTGCCCATCCTGAGGTCAGCTCTAGGACTTCATTTAAGATGAATGATAAAGTTTTGGAGATCAGCGGCACAGCAACGTAAATATACTTAGCACCACGGAACTGTATACTTAAAAACGGTTAAGATGATAAATTTTACATGGTGTGTATTTTACCACAGTTAGAAAAAGAAAAAAGAGACGAACTATAAGGGAATATTCGAATCCTGAAGATGAATCTATAAAGCCCCAGAGTTAGTGACTTGTGAGAAAGGCACCAAGTTGCACCCTGGGGCTTCTATGTTTCAAAACGCTTGCCTTGAGGCAGGGAAAAAATGAATAAATAGCAATAGCTGTTAAGAGAGAACACAGGATACACATTTTTATGTATTTGGAAAAATATGTTGAAACACGCAGGGATTTAGACAAAGAGTAGGAAAAGGAGCCATGGACAACAGCAATTATTGTTCTGAGGAGCAGAAATCCTGATGCTTTTCTTTTTCTATTTTTCTACACTTTGAATATTTTAGATTCATATTTCCTAATCATAAAACTAAATGACAATAAATAACTTTTATCATGGTCTAGCTGCTCCCCTTTGTGAAGTGGCTTTTTAGCCCAGTTTTATTGTGTGTCTCTGTGGATTCCTGTGTTTCTAAGAGACACCACCGCCCCTCTTCCCTACATGGAAATATCTAGATTTCAGCCCTTTTTCCTGCTGAGCTTAAATCAAGCCCCAGAATCCTTCTCAATACAGTGTCCCAGGCAGTCCCATCCCTAATTACGCTCGCCCTCCCTCCTCTTTTCCCCTCATTGTTTCCCAGAGCTCGTCCTCATTCCCCCTGGACACAAGTGCAGGATGGGGCAGGGGGACGTCTTGGTTCTAAGCAGAGGGGATGAGAGGTTCAACAACCACACTTGTGACTGACCACCTCTCAGGTGACACCACCCCTCTCCCTTTGGCTGAAAGCTCACTCTTCTTTTTTTTTTTTTTTTTTTTTTTAAATAAATCTATTTATTTATTTTTGGCACGTTGGGTCTTCGTTGCCGCGCGCAGGCTCTCTCTAGTTGCGGTGAGCGGGGGCTACTCTTTGTTGCATAGCACGGGCTCTAGGCACGTGGGCTTCAGTAGTTGTGGCACACGGGCTTCAGCAGTTGTGGCGCACAGGCTTAGTTGCTTTGCAGCATGTGGGATCTTCCCGGACCAGGGCTCGAACCCATGTCCCCTGCATTGGCAGGCGGATTCTTAACCACTGCGCCACCAGGCAAGTCCCCACGAAAGCTCACTCTTGACTCAGTTCCAAATCAAGGCCACCTCTTTCCAAGCCAAGGAACTGCCAAGCATGGGTTCCTACAGAGCGTGACCCAGAACAGCTTCCACATGACGGTTAATATCAACCCACATTCCAGAGTCCAGGCACTCAGAGGGGACGCACCTCTGTCCACGCGCAAGAAAGCGACTTCAGGGACTTCCCTGGTGACGCAGTGGTTAAGGATCCGCCTGCCAATGCAGGGGACACGGGTTCGAGCCCTGGTCCGGGAAGATCCCACATGCCGCACAGCAAGTGAGCCCGTGCACCACAACTACCGAGCCTGCGCTCTAGAGCCCGCGAGCCACAACTACTGAGCTCACGTGCCACAACTACTGAAGCCCGCGTGCCTAGAGCCCGTGCTCCGCAACAAGAGAAGCCACAGCAATGAGAAGCCTGTGCATTGCAACTAAGAGTAGCCCCCGCTCGCCGCAACTAGAGAAAGCCTGTGTGCAGCAATGCAGTCGTAAATAAATAAATAAATTTATTAAAAAGAAGAAAAAAGAAAGCAACATCAGCAACAAGGTTGGGGAGCACCTTCCAAGCGCCTTCACCCTCCAACAGGTTCGAGGAACCAGTTATTTCACGGAACCTGGTCTCTCCTATGTGTAATATGAAAGTAACTAACAGGTACCTGATTTCAGAATTTTTACAGGGAAATTCATCTTTGCGTTGGCCAATTATAGCTGCACTGCAGACCTTGCGGTAGGGGTGCTTTGAGTCCCTGCCCACGAGCTTATCCTGCACGGGATCCACTTCCGTTGATCCAGAAGTGCCTGGGACACTGCAGACACGAGGTCCCTCATCGCTGAGGTTCTCTGGCCCTCGGGTGGCACGACTCTGGGGGAGACACAGATTGACCTCGAGTCCTTGCTCAAGTGTATGATTTCTTATCACTGCAAGAGCTTGTTAGCCCACTGAGAGTGTGGGACCATCTGAGTAATTTATTGGATGGAGGGGGAGGTGGACATCAGGGTCCAACACTGGCCATTGGGAGTATCCTGAAAACTCAAGGACATATGACTACAGTGCATTTACTATGAATTCTGCTCAGAGGTGAAAGGTGTGAAGTAAAAACGTACCTTACAGAAAGTCAATGACACTGATGGAAATAATAATAACTGTACTATTATTAATAGATTAAGGGCTTTTATGTGCCAGACATGGTACTAGGAAATTCACATCTGATCTCATGCTTGCTAATTTTAGCAGATACTAAGGGCTAGCTCTGCTTAGGAGAGACAGAACTTACTAAGGCTGTGGGAACAACAACAACAACAACAAAACATGTCCGTGATATGCCAGGAGCAAAAGTGATAAAAATACATAAGAAGCACAGAAAGCCATCGTGAGAAACACCTACAAGAAAGTTAAATACACTGGAAATTATATGCATATGAGATTTGGAGACCCCAATTAGCTGTGTGACTTTGGGAAAGTTACTTGACCTCTCTGTACCTTGGTTCCTTGATCTTTAAAAGGAAGGCGTTTAACTTTACAACACTATGAATCTACAATAACTAAAACAGTACAGCGCTGGAGCAAGGATAGTAAATCAGTAGCAACTAACAGAAAGCCTAAAAGAGACTTCAGCACATATCTGAGATTTTTAGCATACGATATAGGGATATTTTAAAGCAGTGGAAAAGGGAACATTATTCATTGAATAATACTGGACAATCAGTTAACTATTTGGAGGGAAAGAACAGCCTCACACCTTATACCAAAAATTAACTCTAGTTTAATTTTACAGTTATATGTTAAAAAACAAACAAACAAACAACAATGGGGAATGTCTGCTCAATCTTGAAATTTGGAAGAACTTTTTTTTTTTTTTTTTTTTTTTTTTGCAGTACGCGGGCCTCTCACTATTGTGGCCACTCCCGTTGAGGAGCACAGGCTCCGGACACGCAGGCTCAGCAGCCATGGCTCACAGGCCCAGCCGCTCGGCGGCACGTGGGATCTTCCCGGACCGGGGCACGAACCCGCATCACCTGCATCGGCAGGCGGACTCCCAACCACTGCGCCACCAGGGAAGCCCTGGAAGAACTTTTATAAACCACTAAGACAGTTCATTAACAAGCCATGGATTAAGACACTGAGATCCAACCACAGAAAAATGTGAAACTTCTATATGTCAGTAAATACCTCACACGAAATTAAGAAGCCAGAGAAAAAGATAAGTGGGCAGGGGTAACAATTGCTACATATCTGATTTGAAAAAAGCTTAATAATTTTTCTATATGAAAAATGAAACCCTTATAAACTACTTTTTTTAAAAAAGGCATATACTCCAATTAAAAATAAAACATAAGGAATCTAAACAATGCACAACAGAAATGCAAATAGTTAATAACAAACTCATGAAGCGAGGAGAGTGAATGAGATTTAAGGTAGCCAATCCTTACAGAGGGTACCACGCGAGGTTCGTGCTCCTTAAGAGTTCAGAGTTCACTATCATCAGGCATGTGTGGCCTTGCTTGTGTGGTCAAAAGGGTGCATTCCTGAAAGTCCCGGCCAAGAGACACAGCTGACCACAGGCTGCCCGGGACGTGCCCAGGTGCAAGAATCCTGACAGAGACAGGCGCCCCAGCCCCAGCCTGGTGGAGACAGACAGACCCACGTAAGGGGGGCAGTGGAGCTGTGAGCGGAGCTTCCACGGGACCCCTCTCCTGCCCTGCCTCGAATGAGACAGCAGGAAAAAGAATCTTCCTTCCCCCTCTGGCTGCCCAGAGGATGCCCCGATGCTCAAGGTTGATGGCGGGGGTGGTGGTGGTGGGGGGCCTCCCTGCCTTCAAACCAGCTGTCCCGCACTGGCTCAGCCCCAGCTCATGCTCTGGAGAACCTTCAGCTGCAGCCCCTTGATTTTAAAGATCAAGCACAGAATGACAATATAAATAACAGAAGCTGTCACTTAGTGAGTAACTATCACTTCGTGAATGCCTACTACATACTTAGTAGGCAGACTTCACTCCAATGAGCAAAGTGAGGCTCTGCGAAGTTAAACAGATTCACTTATTCATTCATTCATTCACTCAGAAGGTATTTATCGAGCATCTACAAGCACAGAGCCCTGTTCTGAATGCTGGGTATACAGCAGTGGGGGGAGAGAAGACAAACAAAAGTCCCTGCCTTTCTAACAGGAGGAGAAAATAAACAAAACGGATAACAAATGCATAGTCTGTTAGATTATGGCAAGTGCTAAGGAGAAAAAATAAGGCAGAGAACGAGAAGTAAGCTAAAATATTGCGGCGGTGGGGTGGGTGTCAACATCTTAGACGGGATAGTCGAGGAAACATGATTAGGTGACTTCTGGGTAAAGATCAAAAAGAAGTGAGGGGGCTGGCGGTGTGGATAGTTAGTCCAAGATGCAAACAGAGGGACCAGCCAGGGCAAAGGCCTCCAGGTGCATCGCCGGGCGTGTCCACGGCGGCAGCCCAGGCCAGCCCCAGTGGAAGCAATGAGGTGAGCTCGCAGGCCACACTGCCTTTGCTGACGGCCCGGGAGGCCACGTGGTGTGCCCAAGGTCACACGGTTAATCATTGAGAGACCAGCCAGACGTGGATGGCACTACGGAAAAAGGGCATGGAGCCCGGCACTGGATGCCCCACCTCCACCCTCCTTCATGGGCTGGGGGTAAAAAGCCCTGGGACCTGCCGACCCACCTCCCACCCACCTCATAGTACTGGGTCCCAGAGCATCACCTCCCCCTTCCTCTGGCCCCGGGGAAGCTTCTCCTGACTCAGCCACTGGACAAGCGGAGGGGGCCTCCTTCGATCTGCAGGACTGAGCTGAGGACGGCCAGCCCCGGTCCCTGGGGAAGCACAGGGCTATTTGTGGGATTTAAAAGGTACTTGAAGAGACTGCGAGTAAAGCCCAGTGGTTCATCTGTTGGGCTCCACTTATTGGTCTGCCAGGAGAGGTCATTTAGGAACTTTTTCAAAATTGGTGACGGTTGACATTCTTGAAGACACTTATATGTACGCAATGGCCTGCTGCACAAGCCTGCACTCACACCACACGCTCTCCTGCCAAGCGCACATCTAAATGTGAACACCCTGTGCTTGTTCTTCTCTGCCATCTAATTACGAAGGTGTCTGCAGTTAGCAGGAAGACGGGCAGGGCAGAACAGACTCTTGAGGCCGAAGACTGCGGTCTGGAAGCCAGCTCGCACAGGCATGAGCTGCACGCCCTCGGCCTCCTAACTTCCTTAGCTGTCCTGGCCTCAGTTTCGTCATCTGGAGCTCACCAGATTACTGTGAAAGCCACAGGTAACGTAAGTAAAGTACCCAGCGTTGTGCCTGACAGAGGTGGAGATCCACGAAATGGAAGCTAGCCAATCACAGTATGGTTTTAGAACTACTTGCAGTGCAATCGTTTCATTTTAGAGGACAAACCAGACCCACGTAAGCAAATTTATAAGCTATTTCTAAATACAAATGGCAACAGAGGTGAGATAATCAACAACTAGCCCCAACTAGTAATTTGCAACAGAAATGAATGTTTCTTAGTCAATAATCTGGTTTTTTTTTTTTTTTTTTTCCTTTCCTGGCTGTGGCATGGTTTGAATCAGCCAGTCTGGGAAAAGCCACGACATGGTTTGAGCTCTTGAAATCAGTTAACTTGGAAGGAGAGGAAACGATTCCTGAACCCAATGAACCCAGTTCTCCAAGCGAAGGTTGGACTGCGAACCTGAGCTTGACTATATTTGCAAAGGCCCTGTCTCCAAATAAGGTCACATTCCTAGGTACTGGAGGTTAGGACGTGAACAGATCTTTTTCAGGGACGCAATCCAACTCACGACAGTGGTAATGGTATTAGAGCAAGCTGACATCAGCCAGTGGCTAATGTCCCAAGTTCAACACTTAGAAGGGACGTGAGTGGGTAAATGTGCCGGGTGCCAGGTTCAGCTTTTCCACTTACTAACCCGGAGGTGTTAGGATAAAACATTTAATGCAGGAGTTGTAATGCTAAATAAGGTAACGTATATGTAAAGGAGGGCACAGTGCCGGCACTCAATCCCACCTAGAGATGCCCTTATGGGTAGTGACTGGAGGAGGCTCCTGGCTCCATCGCTGGGTAACATCAACATCTCCTGGTGACACAGACGTCTTGGAGGTAGCAGTCACATAGGCCCCGGCTCAGGGAGAGCCGTGGGAGGGAGGCGGGGCGGGAGAGGCTCTGCTCTGTTCTCGGGGGAAGGAGGCTTTTGTGAGCAGAAGGCAGGAGATTCTAGAGGATTGTCAGGGTGTCAGCTGCGGAAGGTGCTGCTGGGGGAGCCGCTGAGTCAGACGGGCCGCACCGATCCCACCAGAGGAATACTCCCACCTAGAGAAATCTGTTTGACTTTAGGAAAGTACAGGTTACAGTGATACTACACACCCCACCTTCCCGCTCAGCAGACGGGAGAATGAGTAACAGGAAATCCATCAAGGTCCCTAAGGGATCTGCCATTTTCGCTGGGATTTTTCACCCCAAAGCGGGGTCCAGTTCACATCGTATCTGCTTGGGGTGATGTATGATCAGAATCCCCCAGAAAGGAGTTTCCAACATCCTAACACATGGGTCCTGGGTAAGCACGCGGGATCAGTGAGTCTCCTTGACACTAAATGAGGTTGATTTCCCTCTGGCCTTAAATGGAACAATTTATCTACCAAGAACACTGGATGGAAGCGGGACTCTCTAAGAAGGTTCTCAGGAAACGGTGATGGTCTTACCGTCCCTGGCCAAAAAGTCCTGCACCCCTAACCCAGATCCTTGTACAAAGGTTTTCAGATGACCCCACGCGTTAACCAGCGTATCAGTTTCCGGAGGCTGCTGCAGCGGACATCTATAACTTGGTGACTTAAAACAACACAAATGTATTCTCTTACAGTTCTGGAGGCCAGAAGTCCAAAATAGGTCTCCGAGGGCCCAAACCAAGGTGTCGGCAGGGCTGCACTCCTTCTGGAGGCTCAGGGGGGAGACTGTCTGCTGGCCTTTTCCAGCTTCTAGAGGCGCTCACACTCCTTGTCTTGTGGCCCCTTCCTCCATCTGCAAAGCTGGTGGCAGCATCACTCTCACCTCTGCTCTGTTCTCACAGTCTCCACCTCTGACCCTGTCTCTTCTGCCTCCCCCTTCTCTTACAAGTATCCCTGTGACTACACAGAACCCATCTGGATAACCCAGGATACCTTCTCCATCACAAGATCTTTAACTCAATCACATCTCAGAGTCCCTTTTGCCATGTCAGGTCACATAGTCACAGGTTCTGGGGGTTAGGATGTGGACATCTTTGGGGGGCATTAGTCTGTCCTACTGCCCCATATAAATGCTGTCCCAGTGCCCCTTGGAGGGCTGTTAGGCCCTGCCTAATCTGCCTGCTGACCCCTCCAGAGCTGTATCTCCCACCTGACCTCACACCTGGTGGCCTGAGGTTCACTCAGCGCCCCCGGCACAGCTCACCTGTCTTCCTCCATCAGGGAAACCAGAGGTCCACTCTCTCCCATCACCCTCCCTCACTGGGCCCATCCCGAGACAGTGTTAAGATGCAGCTTCTGGGGCTTCCCTGGTGGCGCAGTGGTTGAGGGTCCACCTGCCAATGCAGGGGACACGGGTTGGAGCCCTGGTCTGGGAAGATCCAACATGCCGCGGAGCAACTGAGCCCGTGTGTCGCAACTACTGAAGCCCGAATGCCTAGAGCCCGTGCTCCGCAACAAGAGAAGCCACCGCAATGAGAAGCCTGCGCGCTGCAACAAACAGTAGGCCCTGCTCGCCACAACTAGAGAAAGCCTGTGTGCAGCAGTGAAGACCCAACGCAGCCAAAAATTTTTAAAAAATGAATTAAAAAGAAAACAAAATGAAAGAAGAAAAATGTTGAAAGGCTCTTACCGTGGATACTCATACATTCACCAGTTAGATGCTACGAAGAACATTTTACGACTCCTGCTTTTTCAGCTCTCTATCCATTCTTCTAGCCATCCACCAGGCCTCAGTATTAGTGTTCAGTAATATTTTTGTGTGTGTGTGGTACGCGGGCCTCTCACTGTTGTGGCCTCTCCCGTTGCGGAGCACAGGCTCCGGACACGCAGGCTCAGCAGCCATGCCTCACGGGCCTAGCCGCTCCGCGGCATGTGGGATCTTCCTAGACCGGGGCACGAACCTGTGTCCCCTGCATCGGCAGGCGGACTCTCAACCACTGCGCCACCAGAGAAGCCCAATAATAATATTTTAACATGCAGGCCATAAAGCCAAAGTTTCTCAAACAACACAGCCCGGCCTTCCCCACCACAGCTCTTCACCAAGCCAGGGCCGTCTGCAAACCTACCTCCCCCGACTCCGGCCACCACCACCACCCCAGGCCCCATCACCTTGCTCCCTCCACCCCCCCCCTCCGCCCCCAGTCCCACTTTGGGCTGATGAGCTGGAGAATGGAGATGTCGTGAAGTGGGCAAAAACTAAGGATATACGTTCCTCTTCGCGCTCAGACCCGTCTGGCCTTGCGCTGTCCGAACTGTACCATCACCCTGCAGGCTGCGTCCTCCAGTGGAACCAGTCCCAAGGCTGCAGGGCGCACGCCCCTGTGTGCTCACTCCTGGGAGCCCAGACGGACTCAAAACATGTCCAGAGCCATCCCGGAAACAGAGAAGATTCCATAATTATGAAGTGAAATTTCTCTTCTCAGTTTTGTGGGGTAGGGAGCGGCTGAAAATCATTGAGGGCCCAGGATGCCTGACCACCCCTCCAAAGAAACTCTGATTCTCCTCCACGGAGCTGCCTGGAAGCAATAATGTAAACCTACTCCGTCCGGTGGGCTGGATCCTGCACTGTGGGACCTGCAGTGGGAGAGGGGGTACCTCCTGAGAAGAGGGGGCCTGTGTGTACTCGTGGGCAGGGGAAGATGCACAGGCCTCTTAACCTCTTTTGTGCCTTGGAGCCCTTGGCTGTCTGGTGACTCTGGACCTCTTCTTAGAATAAACTTTTTATTTTTTATTTTATTATTTTTAAAAAGTACACCTTTACTTTATTTTTTGGCCACACCGTGCGGCATGCAGGATCTTAGTTTCCCGACCACGGATCGAACCCATGCCCACTGCGATGAAAGCGTGGAAGCCAGTGGACCGCCAGGGAAGTCCCAGAATAAACTTTTGAAACGGACAAAAGAAATTCATAGGATCGCAAGGGAACCTGGTGACATATGGATCATAGTGAAATATGGTTATCAAAATATTTCTTAAAATTTGTGATGGAGCAAAAGATAACTTCTTTACTGCATTAAATAACAAGATCTAGCCGTAGGTGTGATAACTACCGTAACTTCGGAGTAGTGACAAAGATAACGATATTCCAAGATATCTACAATGGCAGGAACGGTACCTGAAAACATCTGGGATTTCTGTTAGTGACTGTGTCACAGGTACTGCTAACATTGCCGCCGCAGCACTGTCTACAGTCATTCTCGAAGGAAATGCTGCATGTCAGTTACAGGTCAGGGACAATAAAAAGCGGTCATTTTTTTTTTTTCCATATCCAGGTCCACAGATACCCTGAATTCTATCCATGGGCCTGAGGATAAGAACTCCTGGAAGTTAGGAGTTTTCCTTTTTGTTCCTTTTATTTTATTCCTGATGATAAAATGCTCCCTGCACCTACATATATACACAAACGAAGTGACAGTTGAAAGGAGAGACTCAAACAGATACTTGTACACCAACGTGCACAGCAGAGCTACTCCCATTCACTAAAAGTTGCAAACAACCCAAATGTCCACTGACAGATGAGTGGATGAACAAAATGTGGTGTGTGCACCCACGTGCGTGCACACACACACACACACACACACACGAATATTATTCAGCCTTAGAAAGGAAATTCTGACATGTTACAACATGGAGGAACCTTGAGGACATTATGCTAAGTGAGATAAGCCAGACACAAAAATACAACCACTGTCCGATTCCATTCACATGAGAGACCTCGAGTAGTCAGATATCTAGAGACAGAAAGTATCACGAGCACGTGGTTACAGGGACCTGGGGGTAGGGAGAATGTGAAGTTAGGTGTTTACTAGGGACAGTTTCAGTCTGGGAAGATGAAAAGATTCTGGAGAACGACGGTAGTGATGGTTACACAACAGTGTGAACGTACTTAATGCCACAGAACTGTACACTTAAAAATGGCTAGGATGGTAAACTTTACGTTATGCATATTTGACCACGATCATAAATAAACAAATCATACATTAATTAATTAATTAAAAAAAAAACAACAAACCACTCCCTGTAGAACATGGAGGGCACTGGCTCTGTGAAAAGAGGAACAGCCTCCCCTGTGGCTGGGGCCCGGGCCGCTACACAGGCCTGGGATCGCGAGCTGCTGCACCACCATGGGCAGGTCACTTCACCTCTCTGGCTTCAATCTCCACTTCCGTAAGAGAGGGCTGTGGTCACAGCGCAGCTGCCTTCCGTAACCCCCAGGGGTTGGAGCACTGTGCCTGTGCTCACAGGGGACTTAGCTGACCTCACCCGAGGTCACTGGCAAGGACTGGCAGGCTGGGCTGACAGAGGAGCCCCAGGTCCGGCCCTGTGATTATCTGCCTGGTGCTCGTTTACTGTCTCTCCCACTGGGCAGCAGGCTCCAGCATGACAGACACCGTCTCTGTTCCATTTGCCACACTATCCCCAGGGCAGGCGCTCCGGAGGCGCAGTAAATACCTGCTGGGCGACTGGAAGAATCAAGTTCTGTCTGACCGCAAAACTGACTTTCCTTTTAAGCGAGGGACAGTGGCACTCACTGGGCCTGGGCTCTCAGGTCTCCACGTGGACGCTGTGATTCCCCCGGCGAGTCATAGGTCACTGTTCTCCCCGGGGCCGCCAGCAGAGGTGGGGCTGGAGGGAGCCACAGTTAGAGGGGCTGAAAAATCCACGTACCTGCTGGTGGCTGCCCACGTACCGGCACACGTACCACGCACACCTGGCGACAACACCGATGACTCAGAAACCAGGAGCTGCGAGTTTCTGCCAGTGTGCAAGGGGGTGGCTTTTGGTTCAAGGGGTCCCGACGCCTGGGAGAGAGCCGAGGGATGAGGTCAGCCTTACGGCCACGCTCCCTGCATGAGGGAGCTGCGCCTGAGCAAAAGGTCAGGGTTCCCTGAGGGTGACTCAGTGCAGGAGGCGACTCGGGGTGCTCAGCAGAGCGGCGCCGGCACCCAAGGCTGCCTTTGCCACCTTGCGGCCGGGGCCTCCAACCAGGGGGTGAGGGTGGTCAGGGAAATGGGCACAGCGCTCTCCCAACAAAAGCGCCGTCATCGCATTTCCTTTTCAGACGGCACTCTAGGCCACAGGGCTCTTTCAGGGAGGGGGTTGGCAGTGACCTAGATTAGGCAAACACAGCTGAGCTGGGTGACTCGGGAACCTGAATTCGTCAGACTGCATTCGTCAGCTGCTGGGCCAGGGACGTGAGGGACGCCCTGCCTTTGGAGTCCCACCAACATGGGGGCGGGTGGGGTTACGAAGCCCACCTTGCAGCCGAGTGACCACGGGCTCCAGGTCCCCCTCTGTAAGACAAGGTTTATCTGCACAAGATGGCAAACACAGGGTTACTGTGCAGCAGGGAAAAGAAGTGAGCGAAACAGGAACCAACAGACACAGATCCCAAACCCGGGAGCAAATGGCGCAGGGGGGGAAAGCCAAGTTGTAAGCACATTTTAAAAACATACGCAAAGCAATGCTACACACTGTTTATGGTTACATGTGTGTGTAAAAGTATTTAGAGGGAAATTAATGGAAAGATCTACACCAAATTCGTAATAAAGAGCAGCTGGAGGCGGGTGCTGAGCTACAGGTCAAGGTAATTATTCACTTTTCCAATGGTGTCTTATTCCTTTTACTTAAAAAGGCAAAGCAAAGAGGATAAAATATAAACAATGGTCAATTATGGGTGGTAGAAATGTGTTTTCTGATATCAGTCTTTGACGCTTTCTGTTTGATTATTGGCTAACCTGAAAGTCATCTTGATAGATCCGTATGTGGTCAAGCAATGAATCCTACTGCTTGTATATGTATCCTACGTTGTGTTTTTCTTTTTTTAATTCTCAAAATTCAAAAAGAAGAAGTCTCGGGCTTCCCTGGTGGCGCAGTGGTTGAGAAGCCGCCTGCCAATGCGGGGGACACGGGTTCAATCCCTGGTCCAGGAAGATCCCACGTGTCTTGGAGCAACTAAGCCCGTGTGCCGCAACTTCTGACCCTGCGCTCTAGAGCCGGCGAGCCACAACTACGGAGCCCGCGTGCCGCAACTACTGAAGCCCGCACGCCTAGGGCCCGTACTGAGCAACAAGAGAGGCCACTGCAATGAGAAGCCCGCGCACCGCAACGAAGAGTAGCCCCTGCTCGCCGCAACTAGAGAAAGCCCACGTTCAGCAACGAAGACCCAACGCAGCCAAAAATAAATAAATAAAATAAATTAATTAAAAAAAAAAAAAGAAGTCTCCCAGAGTACGCAGTGTTCATTCAAAGTGCTCACTAAACTGCAGTCCTCCCAAAAAGAACCCAGAGTTGGGTGCTCCCCGGCTCAGCTCGTAGGCACTCCTCTGACCTCTGGCTACTTCAGGTGAAAAGAGTTGGTCCGCTCGGCCCTGGGCCCTGCCACGAGGCCATGTTCCTGGGACAGGCACTTGAGGAGCTCTGGGTGTCCCGCAGTGGAGGCACCAGCACTGAGCCCTCCATCCCGCCCGTTTCAATCCAGGTATGGCCACCTGGAACACGGCTCTGATGGCAGGGTCCGATCCACCAATCACACCCCAGGAAACCCAGTGACGGCACCGACCGCCAATCGGAGCGCCTGCCCGGCATGAGCGAATCGTGTTGCCACACCAGGTTGACAGGATTTCAGCTCGAGGCAAAGACATTTCCTTTCTCTTGGGAAGCCTTTATCAAGGTGGATGTGCAATTTATGGACGGCGTTGTCCAACAATGAAACCAGCAGCCCCCGTGTCCGCCCACACTTAGCTCCTAAATTTCAGATTTCCTCTTAAATTGTAACAGTGCCTCTTGAATCCTGCTTACTCACTCTCCCTCCCTCATCTCTAGATAAAAAAGAAATGACATTCTGTATGCTATGTCTCACTGTATCATCTGCTTGCCTTTCTACGGAGAACTCCTAGCTGTAAGATTTCAGATGCCAGAAGGGAAAAGAAACACTCAGGATACTTTATTCCTTTCCCTGATCGTAGCCAACCCCCAAGTGAAGAAAAGGATCACGTGCTGGACAACCCGTGACCCCCATACCGTGGCCATGCTGAAATCTGGATGCAAGGTACCGCAGGAGTTTTACAAACCATCTGGTTTCTCCTGCAAGTAAAGGCGGACTCGGATGGGAAAATACGGACTTGGAACTTGCATGGTTCTCTGGTTTACTCCAGGGAACCACCAGGAGGGGCTTTTTGGATCAGCTCCCCACAGACCCCACCTGCTACTTTCAGGGTCCACATGAAGCCCCCTCCCCAGCTGAGGTGCCCCAGACATTCAGGGCCCTCCCCTTCTGGAGGCAGAAACACCCCTGTACAGCCCAGTCCTTCCAAGAAGCAGCACTGACGTTTCGCGGCGGGGAGGCGACCTCAGCAGTAACCATTTTACACAGCAGAGCGGCAGTGGGGGCAGCTCGTGTTGTGCTGTTCAGGGGGGCGGCGAATGCAGAGCCACCGGATAACTAAAACCTCTGCTGTCTTCCTGCCACTGCCGACCATCACCATAGGAACCACATCCTGCTGCTACCATGGCAACTGCACAGTACCATCCGCTCAGCAAGCAATGATGCAGAGGCCACTCGGGAAGGCTTGCTGCAAAAGGTCTTGGGGCTGACAGTGTCCTGCGGTCCACAGTCACGGGCACCGGGAAGTGACAGAAGCCTTCCGAAACGATTAGAGCGGGGTTTAAAAGCCCTCATCCTGCTCCTCAAGAATTCATTTACCCCCAAATTAAATCCTTTCTAAAGTACATTCCTGTTCCTGAGCTGCAGAAATCTCCAGAGTAAAATACATAAGAAAAGAACCCTACAGGTACTTCTTTCCACACGTGGCCACAGCTCAAATGGAGAGAGCAGGCTGTGACACCAAGGGGCTTCCACAGTAAGCCCACAAGCTCCCGACAGGAGCCCCTACAGCAGACTAGGGACTTGGGAGAGGCCCTTCCAAAAGCAGCATCTGATTTCATCCTCACAACCCTGCTCATAAATTGAAGGTCCCACTTCCTACCCATATTTTACAGAGGAATGAGGCTCAGAGAGGTTAAGTGACATGTCCAAGGTCACACAGCACACTGGGCAGGGCTGTCTGAATCTGACTCTCAGGCCCTGAGAAATTCTGGTCACCTTTGTTATCTCCAATGCAGTGTTCAATGAATCAGGCCCTACTTATTAACAGTGGCTAATGGTGATTTTTAGTAAGTATTATTTTCAATACACATTCATAGCTACTCCACAGAGACTGCTTACTTTGTGCTAGGCGTTGTGCTAGATACTTTACATGAGGCATCTTACGTGTCTCCCAGAGACTGTGAGGCAGAAACTACTACAGATGAGGAAACTGAGGTGCAGAGAGGTGAAATGACTTGTCTGAGGGCACAGAGCAACCAAGAGGCAGACATGGGGTTCAAACTCGACCAGCTAGACTCCAGAGCCGGGGCTCTTGACCACCGGCTTCCCAACCACACACGCGGCTGAAACACAAACATTAGACCCCAGCCAGCCAGCACAGCTTCCCGAGGCCTCCCAACCCTCTGGGCTGCGCCTGTCACCCCATGACACTGTTGGAAAGGACCCTGCTTGGCCTCACAGGAGCATCTGCGTCAGCACCCACGGCTGTGTCCACGCAGCCCCTCCGCGAATCCTAATGACGGCTTCAGTGAACGGCCCCCTCCGTGCACGCGGGACCTTCCAGGGAGTCATGACTTCACTGCTCCCTCTTCATTCAGAGGCAATGATTTCAGAAGCCACTTCCCATTCACTGCAGTCCAGGGAGACAGGGCCCTCAAGGTTGAGGGCGTGAAGGGAGGAAACAAGAGTCTAGCCCGTCCCTGCACCTCACAAAGGCATTTCCATGGTGTAAGGACTCAGCAGAGCCATGTGAAATTGCCGTTTTGTAGGGTAAAAGTGGCCAAATGCTGGCAGTTTCATGTGGCTTATCCTAATGTCCGAGCCTCATTACAGCTCCACTTTACAGATGAGCAAACTGAGGCTCAGAGAGGGTTAGTGACCTGTCCAAGGTCACAGAGACGGGGAGTAGGAGATGCAGCACTGTGGCCAGGTCTCTCTGGTTTCACAAAGTCCTTTCCCCTTCCCAACAGCCATATGCTGTTTCCCCGTGTGCCCTGGGGGCTGGGAAGCCCAGCGAGGCTGTCACTGAGTGGGAAAACAGACCAGAGAAAGCACTTCCTGTACTCTGTAAGATATGAGTTAGGAGGCCAGGGGCTAGGACTTTCTCTGGGGGTCTAGGCTCTGCTGTCAAATGCAAGCAGGCCCAGTGTAGTGGTGGGACCAGCAATTACAGGGATTTTGTCTCATACTTTGAAGTCAATATCCATAGACACAGAACACAGGAAGCAGGTACACAGTTACTTAATCGGTTTGAGCTCAGCTGGCTAGTGAGTAAGGTAGGACGCTAACGCCCACTGCACAGTGCTGGCTGAGAAATAAACGCCATGGTGTGAGCCACAAGCCCGGCGCCACTCTTGGGACACAGGCGGGACTCAGAATCCGCACTTCCCTTAACCACGGCTGGCCTCTGGACCTCTTGCCAAGCTGGTGGGGTGCAGCCCAGCCTGGTCCCTTCCCAAGCCTGTGCCCTCTTTCTGTCCCTGAAAGGTTCACGCATTTCCTGTATTCCGTCCACCATGAGAAAGCCATTGTTTTGATTCACGACCCTGACACCTCTCTCCACTTCCCAACTCTATGGCGTCAAAAGCTCAGGGGACAGACAGTGAGCCAGGTGAACTGAGCCCTTCGCAGATGGCAGGTCACGCTTTCAAAATCACGACAGATTTTTCTGTGCTCAGCGATCTTCTGATCAAAGAGAGAGCCAAACAGGAAATGTAGGGATGAGATAATAAACGGGCTTTAGCCATGGGGGTTTCAAAGGTGACTTGGGAAACAGCATCTCATCGACTCAAGCCTTCCAAAGGATGGCAAGTCCTCAAGGAGCTGCATTACCTGCTCCCGCCTCCACTCCGGTAACACACACACACACACACACACACACACACACACACACACACACACACACACACACACACACACACACAGAGTTAACCATGGTGGGGTGAGGGCAGGGGGCAGTCAAAGGAACTCCTTTCATTTACTTTGCCTGCAAAGAAATTCCACAAATCCATTGATGTCCACTCTCCTAGAAAATCCAGCAACTATAAGAGGTTCCCATTGTTGTGATGTGAGGTCAAGGTTGAAAACAGATGTTTTAAGCCAACTTTGTGCCACAGCTGCATCTTCCAAGTCTCCAAGGAAGACTTAACTCCAAAACGGCATTCCCGAAGGATGGGACTGTTTCCGATATATTCCCAACAGAGACGAGGCTGTTCCGTGTTTCTTCTGGAGAAAATGTCTCCAGTCTCCCTAGTGTTTTGAGGGGAGTTTCCTAGGACACACTAGCTTAAACATGGGGGTGTCTTTCCGTCGATACACCATTACTTAGTTTACAGTTACGTAGCTAACACATTAATACAGTGTTGTCATAAAAACTCAACGATCCAGAAATATGAAGGGCGAAAAGCAACAAAGTCAGCTTCACCTGGATCCAGTCCCACTGGCTTCCCCAGCAATAATCCCTTTTGCCAGTTTGGGGGTGTTTCCTTGGAGTCATTTTCTAGGCATTTATGTGCATGTAAAAAAATACCTTTATGTTTTGGTCTGACAATGGGTCTCAAACAACAGCACGTCTTGGGCATCTTTCCGCGGCAATGCATTTTAGATGAACCTCACTCTTTTTCATCGTGTATCATACTCCACAGGATCAACGGACTGAAACGTACTGACCGAGTCCTTCACTGACAAACCTGGATGCCGTCTCTAGCTTTTTACTCTGCTCCCTTACACATCCTCTAGGGCATGCCTCTAGACGCACGAGGGAGAACTTCTTTAGGACAGACACCTAGACGCCTTGGTACCTATCGCCAGGCCCCCAGACTCAGCAGTACACAGCCAGACCCGGTCCCAGCCCCGTGGAGTCCTGAGCCCCGAGCGAGCACGGGGTGCCGTCATCCATGGGACACACAGGCTGGGGAGGCAGGGCCAGCTTCCTCTAGTGGGGAAGACAGACCTCAGAGTGTCCAGGGAGGGGCGCTGGGGACAGATTCCAAGCCTGGTAAGAGCACACGCCTGCCCAGAACAAGCGGGCAGTCGGAGTGCCGTTCCTCAGGAGGAAGATGCAGTCAGCGTGACGGAGACCCTGCCGGGAAGGATGGTGGAGACGGAGAAGCAGGCTCCGAGGAGAAGCGTGATTTGATTTTACAAGCACCCAGGGGAAGCAGGAAAGAGAAAGCAGGCTGAGATGACAACCCGGGCCCCGAGGAAAGGCATGGGCAGACTGAAGCGTGAGGAGGGGAGAGTCTGAGCGCGTGGAAAACGGCAGAGGGAAAAAGAATTTATGGCTGAGACCTGAATCAGGTGACAAGACTGGAAATCACGCAGAAGCTGGGACCCTGGGGTCTTCATCTGGTGGATCAGAGGCAACTAACCAGAGACAGAAGCCCCTAGGGTGTTTGAACTGCGGGACTTAATTAATGCAGGGAAATGGGTACACAGGGATGGAAGAGCTGAGAAGTCAAATGGGGGACTCGGAGGAGACCCGGAGATCAGCAGCAGCAGGAAGCTGCCACCACCCCTAGACAGGAAAGACAGAGGGAGGGAGTGGCAGTCCTGACGCCCGGGACTGGGGACAGAACCACAGCCTGTCCAGTGGAAGCCAGGGCCACGGGGGAGGGGCAGCTGCTGTCACAGAGACTTCCGGAGACAGAGAGGGGGAGAAATCCTCCAGCCTTCCGCTGGCTCCTCCCACTGGCCAAACCCAGTGACACAGGCACTCGGGACATGTGGCCTGCAGGGTCGCCCCCTCTCCCCGGCACCCAGCGGGAGAGAGGAAGGGCAAGGAATGGACAGGGAGTCAGCAAGTCCAGACCAGCACAGCTAAGACCCTGGTACCTGGAGTAGCACCTGGTGCAGGAGACATGTCTCCTAAAAGCATAAATAGAGCCCAGATGGCATCAGAGGCCCTCCAAGCCTACGATCGATTTCCCGATAGCCACTGACGCTGCTCTCAGACTGACGAAATCCGCTTCTCGTTATCTGAGCCCGGTCCGCGTGCCCCACATCCAAGAGCCGATCGATAGCGTGTTCTCTGAAACAGCAGCCAAGGGGTGCCCACCTGCCTGGCCGCAGAGCTGGGACTGCACGCGCCCCTCCCCTCCCGTCCCCACAGACGGCAGTACCATCCAGCAGAGGCTGATTTCCACACCGTGAAGCGGGAGGGACCTCAAAGGTTCAGGGATAAGAACCAGAACTCACTTAAAGTGTGAGTCATGGGACATGCCTGGCGGCCCAGTGGTTAAGACTTCGCCTTCCAGGGCAGGGGGTGTGGGTTCAACCCCTGGCTGGGGAGCTGAGATCCCACATGCCTTGCGGCCAAACAACCAAAACATAAAACAAAAGCAATATTGTAACAAAATTCAATAAAGACTTAAAAAAAATGGCCCATATTAAAAAAAGAAATCTTAAAAGAAAAAAAGAAAAATGTGAGTCACTTTGAGGCCTCCAAGTGCAAGCGAGGGGATCCAGCCTTACCTGCGCAGTCAATCCTGAAACCCTGCTCGGGGTCTCTGGCACATCCTGGCTCAGAATAAAGGCCTGCTGCCAGTAGGTTTCTCTCTGCTAGAGCCTGTGCTTCAGTCTAGCTGGGAGAAGACACGGGGAAGAGGCTGAGGGCTTTGCGGCTGCCCGGCTCTGCCAGGAACCGGCTGCGTGGCTGTGGGTCACCCCCGGGGCTCGGGCTCCAGCTCTGGGGAACGGGAAGGATAGGATCTCCCTCCAGGGCTGCTGGGAAATTTACTGAAATGGTGCCTGGTTCTCAAACAATCACCCTTGGGTGAGCCATTCACTGCACCTCCTGTCACTGGAGCAAAGGGCCCCATTCTGGGCCCATGGCAGCCACTTCGGACAGACGGTCGTATTAATATCAACTAGAGTAATAATGTTGGCACTGACCCAGCACAGACACGTGCCAGGTGTCATCCTAAGGACTTCATATCCCTTAAGCCACTTAACCTTCACAAGCCTGGGAGGTAGGAAATATCATGACACCCATTTTACAGGTGAGGAGACTCAGGCACTGAGAAGTTCAGAAACAAACCCGTGAACTCACAGTCTGTAACAGGTGGAGCCAGAACTCGTTCGCAGGCACCCCAGAGCCCACACGATTAACCGCCTTGCTCGCGCTATCCATTACAGGTACCCGCTCTGTGCCAGGAACTAAGTGAAAGGCCCCCCACTTTATGGATGAAGAAATGGAGGCTCAGGGAGGTGAAGCCACTTGTCCAGGGGTCACAGGCTAACAGGGAGCCACGCAGGTTGGGACCTAGGTGGTCTCATTCCAGAACTCTACTCCCGACCCACGGGCTCAGCCTTGTTGCCAAGGTCAGGTTGGTCTGCCCTTCCGCTCTCCTCGCTCCATTTCTGGAAACTTCTCTCATCCTCATCCTCTGGGGGTGGTCCCACGTCCCCCAGAGGGGAAGCTTCCTTGGTCACTCTCTTCCTCCCTGCCCACCCTCCCCTCGGCTGCATGGGTCGGAACACCTGCCCTCCTCACGACAAATCCGCACACAAATCCACCCTCAGACAGACCAGAAGTTTCACCGGATTCCAGCCTCTTCTACAGTAAATACATGAAGTCATTCTCCATAAACACACACGTTATTCTGGGGACCAAGAGTCTCTGGACATCAACAAAGCTGGCAGCGTTTTTCTTTTGTTTTTTTAAACCAGCAGCAGCAACCAAAAGCCCCGAGGTCCATCTAGGGGTCCGGCCACAGAGCCTTCCTTGAGCCCATGACTGTGCTGGGTACTCGGGACGAGCCCGGCCAGGGCAAGGGGAGCAGAGCAAATATTGACAATAGTGCAGAGGCTGCAAGTCAGCGCAGTGAAATCCATGCCCAGAGGCTCTGAGAGCTGGAGCCGCGCCGCTGGGCCAGGGACCGGCTCCAGTTTTGCCTGGGCCCCCAGGGACGGCCCGGTCTGGGAAGTGTCAGAGCCGGCCCTCGCACCCCGGCCAGTGCCCCTCGCAGGAGGACGGGCGGCTCCCACATCAGCACCCTCGGTGCGACCCTGGAGGTTTCACCCCAGCTCCCCATGCACTTGGCCCTGGGAGGGTGTCCTGAGGCCGCAGGGAATCAAAGGCCAGCTCTATTTTCGAGTTGGCCTCTCGGGAGAATCCCAGGGAGGAGCGGAACCCAACCCAGCCAGGTGGTGTGACGGATCAGCTTTCGGTCCCTTCATTCACTCGACAGCCGTTTCCGGAACACCTACTATGTGTGGGGCCCGAGCCAGCAGTGCTGGCCTGGCTCCTCCACTCCAGCCTCTGGCTGGCACCTTGGCAACGAGGCCAGCGGGGAAGGTGGCACCTATGAATAGCCCTCTGGCAGGAAGCCCCTACATTCCGGGCCTGGTGAGCAGCGGTGAATGCAGGCAGGCCCCACTCCTTCTGGAAGAAAGGGAATCTTCCCATCAGCTGAAAAGAGGAGAGAACTTGGAGATTCACAAAGGGTTTAGTCGAGGAATCAAAATCAAGGCCAGAGGCTCCCACTGGCCACAGGTGGGACGATCGACATCAAAAAGAAGAGTAACTACATTGGATTCAGACACATCAAGTACAAATTTAAACCCCTGAACTCACATTGATAGTAAAAAAAAGTTTTAAATAAACCTTGGGAAGGTTCTGCCAAATCAGCTCATTGCTCTAAAACTTGGCGATACGGGGGAAGACTGAAGCTTTCTTCCCTGCCTTTTCTGTGTAAACTGAACTTCAGTACAAACAAGTAGCTGACGAAGTGAAGCCCTTTTTAGAATAATTCCATCTAACCAATGAAGAAGGAAAGGTAGACTTAAAGTATCGTCTCTCTGCATCCCTGAGGAAATAACGCACCCCAGCATGATCGTTGATGACAACTAAAAACTTAGCAGGAAAGCCGGCGGCTGTTGTGTTAGACAGCACAGGTGTCGAGCTACCTAGAAAGTCACAGGAGGTGCAGAAAATTTACAGGGAATACAGGGTACAGAGGAACGAGCTCGATGACACCACGAGGAAGCAATCGGCAAAACTGGGGGGATGGAAAATTCCACAAGATACATGACCTGATTCCAAAAGAGAGTTAAAAACCCTTAAGAGACATATTAAGCAACCGTGATGTACTGACCATGCCTGGATTCTTCTTTGAACAAATCACAACCAAAATCATTTACGACACAACTGGGGAAATGTGACAGGGCGTTTGACATCAAGGAATCATTGTTAGTTTCTTAGGCAGGAGAATGGCATTACGTTTCTATTTATTTTTTTAAAGATACCTTATTTTTTAGAGATACCTATTTAAGTAATCCCTGATAAAGTGAGATGTCAGGGAATTGCTTCCAGATAATTCCTTGGCTGGGGGAGAGGGGAGTGGCGGGGGGAAACTTACTGGACAAGACTGGCCCAGAGCTGGTAACTGCTGAAGATGGTGACGGGTGTGCAGGGGGTCATTTTACTGTTCTGTGGTGCCAGTATATGTTTTTAAATTTCCCAAAATAAAGGTTTGATTTATTTTTTTCTTTTAATTAGAGACAAAACCATGAGTCTCGGGCTGGTCTGAGGCAGCAGCACAGGAGGGTGGTGTTGGAACAATGACAGCCAGCCCTGGAATCTCGCCTCCAGGATTGAAACCCTGGCGTTGTCACTGGCTGGTCTCGTGACTGCACGTGTCCCTTCACTGCCAAACCTCAGTTTACTTCTCTGTTAAGTGGAGCTAATCACAATGGTGCTTCCTCGGGAGACTGTTACGAGGATTACAAAAAATAATCCAAACTGAGGGCTTAGCCCATAATAACGTCAGGTGGCAGCATTACCGGTTTTCACATCATCATCTTCAGAGAGAATGTTGGACACGAGGTGTCTGTCCTGAGCACATTCTAAGCTGAGCTCCAGGGTCCTCACCCTGGGAAACGAAGGACCTGATCTCTGCAGCTCTTGGGCAGTTGTGAGGAGCGAGTGTCTCCTCGTCCCCGAATGGACCCTGAGAACCATGAATTCCAGGAGGAAGAAGGTGGAAGGACGCCGGTGCCCGTCATCGAAGCCTCGACAGGGCACTGCTAGGGAGAGAAGGCAGAGCCCAGCTAGACGGCTCCTGCCACACGGCCCATCAGAGGTAAAAGGGCACCCTCATCCGAAAGGGTAACGTAAACCGATCAGAAGACGAGGTGCGTCTGCCAGCCAGATCCGATTTAGGCGAAGTTCCTCCGGGGCAGAACTTCTAGGTGGAGTTCCAGACCAAGGGCCTCCTCCCAGAGAGGTGGGCAGGCCATTCCATTCCGTCTTACCAATCTCACTTCCACGCCCCGGCCCATCTGGCCAGGGGAGACAGGAGGACAGCTCTTTGGGGTCCTGGGTCCCGGGTAAGACCCAGCCACAGAGATGTAGCTGGGGCAGGTGTGCCCAAGAGAAAGCGGGCCAGACCATGCCCTTGGGCGGTCCAGGCAGGCTTCGGGAGCCACCCCGCAAGACGTCCCTGCCTGACTCAAGGGAGATGCTCTGTGTTGGGGCCACACTGGCCCGACCTGCTCGGGATGACGGGAGGAGATGGACAAACGGGGCAGGAGGGAAAGACAGCCAGACCGCGCCTCCCTGAGCGCCCACCCTATCAAGAAGGCCATTCCCATTTTTCGTGCTGACAAGGCTCAAGTTCAGAGAGGCGCCGGAGGTGACACAGACAGGAAGCAGGGGAGCCTCTGTTTCAAACCCAGTGACTGTCTCCAAAGCCATGCTCCCTCCATTGCACGCTGCCCAGGGCCTGGGTGGCGGGGACGAAACCCCAAGAGGCGGGGAGGCACACACGCTGGGTGGTCCTGCCAGGGCCGCACCGGCTCTGCAGGACGGAGCTAATAAAAGCCCACCGCAGTGAGAATGACGTCCCAGAGGACAAGGGCCCGCCATGCGGGGAGCACGCGTCACCTTCGCAGACTTGTATGAGCCTGCTGGCTTTTCTCCCTGGAGGGCGATCTTTCTTTGAAAAACAGTAAATAATGATTTCCCTCCGTATCATTAAAGCTGCTTCTCTTCGGGCAAAGTGAAAGGGAACCGGAGCTGGATGAAAGAGTTCATTCCTGGGAGAGGCGGGACTTCACACCAAGCAAGAAGGCGGCTGTACATCCCAAGTATCCAAATTCCTTCGGAATGAAGGCATCACGTGCTGAATTTTGCAAACAAACCGAGGGAGGCTGGCTCTGGGCTGTGACACTTGTTCTCCTAAGCGCCGCCCAACCCACGTTGCATCGTTGACGAAGCACATGTCAGGCCCCCGGATACGAGGCCCAGCCCAGCCTGGTGCCTGCTCTCTCCACAGGCCACCCCAGGCCTCCACACACTGTCCTGAGACCTCCCTCAGGGGCACCCTCTCGGGGCAGCACGGTTCGGAAATCTCTCTCAATGTTCCAAAGGCGCATAACCTTTGACCCAGCTACTCCGCTTCTAGGAATTTATCCCAGAGACAAGCTTGCACGTCTCAATGATATACGTATGCGGCTGATCGCCGCCAGCATTACTTGAAACAGCAAAAGGCTGGAAACAAACCCATCATGAGGGGATGGTTCTGCAAATCCAAACAGGGGAATACTCTGCAGCCACAAGGAGAGAACGAGGGAGCCGTACTGATAGAAACAAATAATACAGGAACAGGTGTGCGGGATTCCGTCATTTGTTTAAACAAACAAAACAGAAAATAAAAATATGCACGCATCTGCTTGTGTGTACCTAGGCTACCTCTGGAGATGGGACCACTTCTGTCCTTCAAAGATCCTCAAGGCTGGCCTGGTGTCCTGGGCAGCAACAGGACGCGACGCACGCCCTCAGCACTACTGGCGCCGTCGTTACAAACCCTCCCTAGATCCCAAGCCTCTTGTGCCTCCAAGAACCCCAAATATAAAGAAGGCAAACACTCAGTAACCCACATCCACTCCATCAGGAAATCTCACTCAAGTCTTGTGTTTAATCCTAAGAAGCCTTGTGGATTTTGCATTCCACCCCATATCGGCGCCTGCTCTAACAGCAAACTCACATTTTAAATGACTCCTTAGTTAGGCTGTTGAAACCTTCCCCATCACCAAGTCTGCTTCTAAAATGGATGCTTCCAGAAAGGGGTGACATATTACAAATTACACACCAGTGAAATCACCTAACCTTTCCCTCCGTCAAGTAAAATGCTCATTCCAAGAGGATGAGCCATGTTTTCAATTATAGATTAGCTAAAAGACTTAACCTTCTCCCTCTGAATCGACAAGTCAAGCAGATACGTGGGGAAGACACACCGGGTTAGCCTATGGTTTCTGGAACTCCTGATTCCCCGTGGGCTGCACGTACCCTGTTTGAGAGGAGTAGTTTGAGGCCCATCATTCAATCTGCAGAGTGCAGGTGCCCGAGACCCCCAAGAGCCAGGCCACGGGGCTGCATCTCAGGGCACATTTAGAAAAAAGGCTTTGAGCCCCTTCGACTTCAAAGACCCACTTTATTCTCCTCCCACTTAATAATCTTTATATTTAGAAAACCTCCCCAGCCCCCAACGAGTGTTCTGAAGCCATTACCAACTTTTCTTTCCATTTTCCATTTTTATTTCCATTTTCCAATGCTATTTCCATAGCACAAGGACAGTTTTTTAAAAAAAAAAACAAATCGTAAATGTCAATAAAAGGAAGGATCAGGTTTCCCTGTGTAATAAAGTGGCTGAACTTAACTTAGCCAGGATCCAGGTCTCAAGAACAAATGTCAAGACTGCACTGGGCTTTCTGAAGGTTCAGAATTTCTCCGGGGAGCCTGCCTCATCACTATCTCCTGAGATCCCAACTCAGTAAAGCAGTTCAGAGAGCAAGCTCAGGATCACACAGACCTGGATCCAGCCCCAGCTCAGCCACCTGTGCGACCTAGAGGAAGTTCCTTCACCTCTCTGAGCCTTGGTGGCCTCATCCATAAAACGAGGCTAAGAACAGTCCCACCTGTCAGGGTTGCAGAAGGATGAATCAAGAAAATGTGTGCAAATGGCTCAGCCTGGTGCCTAGCACTTAGTAAGCACCCAATCAACAGTAGTTCATGTTGTTCCTGATTTACACCAGCCCCTGCTTCACCAAGGAGAGCCCCGAGGTCTGGGAAGGGAAATTATCTTGGCCAACATGTCAGAGTAGCTTCCTGACGCTGCTCGCCATTTCTTCCCTTGCACAGCCTGGCGGAAGTAGACAAGACTTTCAGTTCCCAAACCAAGAAAGCACTAAAGCTACCCTCCAGCAGGGCCCGGAACCCAGTCCAGAGGGCCTCACCTGGTGCCCTGGGCCCACGGACCCTGCTGCCTGTGGAAACCGGAGTGTAAATGGTGGGACAAAATCAGCGGCCCTGAGGTTGTGGGAGCCTGGCCGGCCCAGAGGACCAGTCACCCCCAGAGCGGGAACAGGCAGGAGTGTGGTAGGTAGCAGGGCTGTTCCCAAACACGCAGGTCTCCTCCTTTATCCAGGCACAGGGTGGGGCTCCACTTCACCCCTCCTTAAATTGTAGGTGTGGCTGTGTGACTCGCTCCAGCCAGTGCAATGGCAAAAGTGACGTGTGTCACTTGCAGGTCCATGTACAAGTTGCCGCATCTCTTATCCTGCCTTCCTGATGGGGGAAACATATGTTGAGATGGGGCCTCCACCAGCCTGGGGCCCCGTGTATTCCGGAGACAAGCAAGGCCCCTGCTGAAGTGCCCCGGATGTTCAGCACGAAGGAGAAATAAACTTCAGTTGTGTAAAGCTACTGGTGGGCAGGGCTGTTTGCTACTGCGGCATAACCTCACCTAACTGGCTGATACAAGGAGTTAAACAGCACAGTCTATGGCAGCATTTCTTAACCTACCTGTTGTGAGAGACCAGTTTTCACTTTTATTTTTAATTTCCAATCCATTGCAGACCAATACTTTTGAAAAACACAATAAAAACAACATTGCAATGTTAAATTACTAGCAAAGCGTCTACACCCTTATTCTCGCTCTCTGTACTCATCTCCTCGCAGATCGGCCCAGATCCCGGGCCACACTGCAGAGGCACGGTCTGTGGCTCAAGACAAAGGTGGGCTCAAGCCCCAGCTTCACATTTTTCTAACGATGGGGAAACAATTTTACCTTTTCAAGCCTCAAGTCTCCATTTGTAAAGTAAGGATTTTCGCGTGAGGGTTTAAACACGAAGCGCACAGACCACGACGCCAGGTGTGATCACACGCAGGCCCAGTGGCTGGTTCCGGGATCTGGGCGGGGCCCCAGGCTGCAGGCAGCCTCAGAGAACAAGGTAGTGGGCCGAGACGCAGAATTCACTTCCAGACACCCTCCCTGAGTTAAGGTGGTCAGACTGGGCAGGCTTCCTGGCTGTCCACCGAAACCAGAGGATAATAACTACTGTCTCGGCACCAGGAGGAAAATCTTAAGATAATTTATAACCAGCAAGGAACCAGCGCTCACCACCACTTGCGAGGCGTCATAAATTACTGATACCTCACAGTGACCCCGTGAGATGGGTACCAATAAAGCCTCTTCTGCAGGAGAGGAAACTGAGGCTCAGTGTGGCTAAGCAACGTACCGGCTGACACACAGCAGAGCCCGGTGTGGTCACCCATGGCTGGCTTCGCTCCAGAGGAGGGTGACCAATGGCCCTCTTTCCCTGGGACTTGGGACTTCCCAATGAGGAAACAGGGGTGAGCTGTTTGCCCAACCCCAGAGCCCTGTGTTCTTCAGCCACCGTATTTAGCACGTGCTGAACTGGGGCAGGTCTTTAATAAAACATCCACCGGGAAAGCCACATCCCACGACATCCTGCAAACACATCTAAGGACAGGGAGACAGGGCGCAGTGGGTGTGCACCAACGATAAACCAATTACCAGGCATCTTGAGGACAGCAATGTCTCCATACAGCCTGGGGACTGGCCCTGCCCCAAGGCCGGCTCAGGAATGGAAACTTCGAAATACCGATCACATAACCAGAAGCTGTTTTCTGGCCGGCTTCTTTTTCTTTTTTTTTTTTTTAAATTCAAACAACAGGTAATCAGAATGTGCTGGGTTGGTGATATATTGTCACAATTTGCCAAACAAAGCAAGGGGACTATGAACGGGGGTAATGCTTTGCATTTCTTACAAGGGCGAGTCTTGGGGGTGACTTCATCTTCCAGAGCTGCTAGCTGTGTCCTCTGTCTCCCTTCTCATCACCCCCCGCAACGAACCCCCAGCCCCATAGCACGACACCCGCGAATGCCTGGCATGTGAGAGATGCCCAGCGCAGTCGGTGAATGAACTGATGCAGGAGGACATCTCTGTTCTGCAGTGACTCAGGCAACCCCCCCGGCTACCCAAGCTGGTGGTGATGGCTGTGTCACCTCCCCCTCCATCGTTCCCGTGGATCCTGTGCCCACAGCCCAGTTCCCGGGACTGTCCAAAGTACTCCACACATCAGCTGACCCCATCAGCTATCCTCCAAATGGGACAGACAGTCTGGGGAATGACTTGAAGTGGGGCATGACTGATAATTACACCAGGATTACAAACGTATCCTGGGATTGTCCCAAGCAAAACAGGATAGGGCTCACCCTGCTGAAGGACAGCACCTCATCTTACCCTACCTAGAGCGACATGTACCTCCGTGGGAACAAGCCCAGATGCTGAGGCCAGACTTTCTGGTCTAAAGCCCGGCCCTACCACCGACCAGCAGCAGCCTGAGTTACTTAACCTCTCTGGGCCCCGGTCTCCTCATCTGTGTAATGGAGCTAAGTATCAGCGGCCTCAGAGGGCTGCTGCAAAGATTACATTAGTTAATATTTGCAAACCCTTAATGCAGGACCCAGCATGTGGTAGGTGCATTATACAGGTGTTTATTGGATCAAGAAGTTCTACCATTCCCAGGGGAGTACGAGAATCATCACTGTTTTACAAATAAGGAAACTAAGGCACAGAGGGGTTACATAACTTGCTAGTTAGTGACAGAACTGGATGCGAACCTAAGACTCGGGCCGTGTCTTAACCACCGGCAGTCCTACCCCCCTCTCCCGCAATGGGGAGCACAGCAGCTCCTCTCCCCGTTTGGGAGTTTAGGTCACAGGTCAAGTAAGAGGTGCAAGAAGGCCTGAATCCACACGTGGCACATGGCACTGCCAGAGCTCGCCCTAGGCCCGGAGAGGTAGCTGACTCAGAGGAGGGGATCTGGGTCCCCTGAGGCTGCATGGCCCCGCTCCCATAAAGGGCACTGCTGCCTCAGTCACAAGCCAGAGTTCCCCTTTTTCCCTCTAGCCAAGTTACTCGAGCTCAGAAATTCCTTTGCAAGACAAGGCTGAAATGCAATCTCCAAGCCCATCGGGCCCAGAGGAATTTCACTAACACAAATTGCCGAGTTCTCCAGGAAAACGGAGGAAGCTTGCCTGAAGTTTCAGATTCTTGGTAGGTCTTAGAAAGCTCAGGCACTCGAGCGGCTCCTGGAAGCGGCAGGAAGTGGTTTGCCTTTGCTTATTTTCCAAAGGATAACCACCAGATTTGCTCATAAAAACTTTTAAACCAATTGGCAAGGGGCACCTGCGCTATCAAGTGATTTCTCAGCTCCTTGGGGTTTTCTTTTGTTAGTTCAATGTGCGGCTTCAAAGCAGCAGCGCTCAGGGCTGGACACAGTGCTTGGCACACGGAAAGAAAGACAGGAAGAGCAGAGTGGGGCGGGCGGGGGGGAGGAGGGAGAGAGGGAGCGTGGGCATCTTGATGAAGAATCAAAATTCACCAAAAGAAAAGCTGCAAGTTCAGTGAAAGCCCACGGCTCCAGGCCCAGCAGCGCTCAGACAGCACTGACCACCAGCTCTAACGGAGGTCAGAGGCTGAAGACGGCTGAGCACAAAGGGGGGACTTGGTGCCTCCCTCCAGGCTGGGTATGTTTTGTAGAAGGAAAGAGAGATTCCACGGGGGGCGGTGGGGAGACGGCCAAGCAAGGTGCAGAGACAGGTTAAGGTGCCGGGGGGCGCAGCAGCTCTGGCCGTGGCCCGGAGGTCTGGATACTTCTCACGAGGCCAAAACAGGAGTCTCGCCTCGGCCGACAAGCCCAGACTCGAACGTGAGGGCAACAACTGCAGGCCCTGGGCAGGGCTGGGAGCCGCTGATGGTCAGATTCAAAGGCCCTGCGGGGTCGGGGTGGGCGGATGAGCTGGAAGGGAGGTGGGGGACAACTGCCAGGAAGTGAAGGACCAGAAGGAGGAAACGTGAGTTTCCTGCCGGGGACTCGTGGGAAGCCTTTGGACCAGTCACTCCTGCCCCCCGGGACGCGGCCCTGTCCCCGGCCCAGCCCAGCATGGCTGTTCCCAGATACCTGTGCCAACCGAGAAGATGGATGGGAAGGGAGCCAAGTAGGGGCCCTGGCAGAGGGAAGAGCTGTGGGGCTCTGGGGGCGGCCCTGGGTCAGGGCTGCCTGCCACACAAGGGCCACAAGCCGGGGAGAAGGTGAGCACAGGTGGCCCCGGTTGGGCAAGTCCAAACCTGTAGAATCACTTCCCTCTCCGGCCGGGTGAGTGTGCGGAAACAGAGAACAATCTAGAAGGTGGGAAAGGGAGCTGGAGACTGGGGCGAGGCTTGGGAGAGAGGTACAGGATACCTGTGTGTCTGTCTGTGTGTGTGCGAGTGGCATGCGTGCAGACATAAGCGTGTTCTCTGGCACGTGTATCGTGTGTCCTCCCGTGCACGTGGGCAGCGTGTGCACCCGTGACCTTGAGAAGGTGGTCACGTGTGTACACTGCGAGGGGTGTACACCACGCCTACACACATTCACAGGGTGAGCGTGGCACAAGCCACACACCTTCACGGGAAGAGCATCGCGGCGGGCTTCAGAGTCCTGGCTAGAGCCAGGCTGGGGCTGAAGCTTGGCCTGCCCTGCCCTGGCGTGCGACCTTGAACCAGAGACCCTAACTTCCCCAGGCCTGTTTCCTCATCTGGAAGACAGGGCTCATGGTAGTCACCACCTCAGAGTGTCCTCAGGGGGATTAAATGAACTCCTGGTTGTAAAGCACTTTGGTGGGGCCTGAGTAAATGCGATGTATGTGTGTGTTAAAAAAATAAATACGCACATGTAAGTGAGTGCTCACACGGTTGGACATGCACACCTGTATACACTGCAGAGGTGTGCACAGTGTAGACTAAATGGGGGCACACGCACACTTGGGGCAGGGAAACATGGGCTGGGTGTGCAGCGGAGCAGCGTGCAAGAGTGAAATGTGCCCAGCTGTTCTCCAACACGTGTGCTGCGTGTAACCACGATGCCAGAGGTCGTAGGAAGTGTGTGTGACTGCCCCAAACACGTGCTGCTCCCGGGCCAGTGTGAAGACACGTGTGCACATAGGCGGGCGTGCAGAGTGTGCAGGCATGCTCAGGGAGCACGCGCGTGCATGGGGTGGACCCGCTCGGGGGGGAGAATCGTGCTGAGCGTGGGCCTGATAACCCCAGTGGGAAGGGCGGCCCTGAGCAGCCTGGGCTATCGGTGGCCAAGTGCTCAGAGGGACCCATCGGCTGACTGTACGTGGAGAAAGGTGGGGAAGCCACTCCGGCAAGACCGGCGACACGGGCCACCGGTGACTCGACCCTGTGCCTCAGCAAGTTCTGTAGGAAGGACGGAGAGAAAACGCGAGTGTGAGCTGGTGAGGGACAGACATGCACGACAGTCCACGGACCAGCCACTGCACACACGCGCGCCAGGGGCTCCGCGTGCTATTTCCTTTCACCCTCCTGACGGCCCTAGGAGGAGTGCCATCCCCATTAGGTTAAGTAATTTGTCCCCAGACCCCCAGCTCGGAGCAGGGGCTCGAAGCCAGCTCTGTGTGCTCTGGGCCTGCCCTCTGAGCTGCTGCGCGGTTCTGAATGAATGAATGGAAACGAATGAAAAAATGGGCGTACACAGGCAGGAATGAACGAACAAACACACAAAGAACAATGAAAAGCAAACCGAAACCGAGTGCCCAGAGAAGGCCTGGCACAAGGGAAGCGCCGGCGTAGCGGGGGCATGCCACATTCAAGAAGCCGCGGGGGGCAGGGCCGCCCCCCGAAGTAGTCCTGCTGGGGGCCCAGGACCCACGTGGCAGAGGAGGCAGCCTGGGTGGGGTGGAGGCTCCCAGGCCGGCCTCCACCAGCCCAGAGTCTGTGCAGGCCCGGCAGCTGCACGCCGGGGCCTCAGGGTGCTTTCTGAAAACTGGCATTCCACGTTCACCTCAGCTCCCCCTGGGACTTCAGATTAGTTAGAACCCAGCTGCCAGGGCCTGGCCAGCCTGCCTAGGCTGGGATGTCACAGGGAGGACGAGCTCGCACTGCAAACTCAACGAGCCGGCTGTGTCGTAAGGCCCCATAGGGCTCAAGCCAATGATGGTGAGAGAAAGTCCCCCGGCCCCCGGAGACCCTTCTGGAAGCTGCCAGCCGGGTTCAGGGGCCCTTTGCAGACGGCTCCTTGAGCCCTCAGCTGGCCACACCTCGCAGTCCTGAGCTCCAGGCAGCCTTGGACCAGTGGCTCAACCTGGCCGGGCCCCGAGCTCCTCCCCTGGGGTGGGGAGGGCCCCGTACAAGGTGGAAAGCACGTCTCATGAGACACGTAGCAGGTCCTCCCACATGACGGCTGCTCTCATAATCAGCAGCCATCGGGGGCCAGAGCTACCTGGGCAGACAGGGCCCCACGCTGCTGACCCCACGGCTGCCCGAGGCTGCCAGGAGCGGCTGTGAGGGGTCTCAGCGTGGCCGCCTCGGCTCCCCTGCCCCTGCGTCCCTGCCCCTCTCTACATCTGAGACCTTGCCACGCCCCAGACACCCCTTCAGGGGCCCAGCCGGTACTTCTCTGCAGTCCACTTTCATGGCCACTGCCAGCTGCTCAACTCACCTGCCACCTTGAGGTGAGCAAGTGGCCCCAGTGCCCGGTGAGTGGGCAGCCCCTAGGCACTGCCTTCCAACTGGCACTGCTTTCTCTATCTTAAACCTGCCCTTTGCCCCCTTTCCCCCAATTCTGTTTAACAGAATATTCTTCTTAGACTCTGTGATCATCTTTTTTTTTTTTTCTTTTTTTTGCGGTACGCGGGCCTCTCACTGCTGTGGCCCCTCCCGCCGCGGAGCGCAGGCTCAGCGGCCATGGCTCACGGGCCCAGCTGCTCCGCGGCATGTGAGATCTTCCTGGACCGGGGCATGAGCCCATGTCCCCTGCATCGGCAGGCAGACTCTCAACCACCGCGCCACCAGGGAAGCCCTCTGTGATCGTTTTAATTGGGAAGAGACACAAGAGATGGAATGTTGGTTTTCAAACTGTGCTCCCTGGGACCCCTAAATGGGCTCCAAGGGTCCCCGTGGGGGGCTGACCCCCACCTCAACCTGCACGGCATGGCTTTATGAACCTGCTCTTCAGGATGGTGTTTGAGGAGCACTGTGACATCAAAATCACTGACAGTATGTGCACAAAAGTTCACCCAATTTAACATCACAAAACCCCTTCTCACCGACGCCCTGCTCCACCGCGTGGCTTAATCCCTCTGCACAGCGCACAGCATCACCATCACCATCACCACCATCACCATCCCGGTAGGACGCACCATCATCGTACATACGTTTCACTTACTTATCCGTTTCCTATCCATCTCCCGTAACTAGTAAGGCCCATGAAGGCAGGGGGTTGTTTGTTTTGTTCACGTCTGTATCCTCAGGACAACAGTAGGTACAACAAATATTGATTCGACATTGTTTTAATGAACTAAATGCAATAATTAATAACAGTAACCACAGTACTCACTACAGGCTAGGCTCTGTCTATACGGGTTACGAGCGTTAACTCACCCACTGCTCACATTGACCCTTTAAGGTAGGTCCCCTTGTTATCCCCATTTTACAGAGGAGAAAACTGAGGCACAGCTGAGCTCACCACCCCAGATCTGCAGCATCTTCAGGGTCCCTGCCTTCCGTCACTGGCTCTCCTGCTCCCCTTGACCCTCCCCTTTTCACCAGACAGTCTCTGCTCCTGCAAGTCTCAGGGCTGGAGGAAGCGGGAGTGCACAGGCAGTTATCCTGCAATGTGTACGTTTCCGAGATGAGGAGACTGAGGGCTAAGAAATTCCTCTCTAGGTGGGGGATAAGCTGGAAAGGAAACAGCCAACAGTGAAGTCGTGGAGCAGGGCTGACCAACATTCCAAGAAGGATGGCTGCCTGCTGCTGGGCATCAGGGAGGGCTTCTAGGAGGTGACAGCTCTCAAGGGTGTCAGGCTGGAGCTGCAGCTCCTCCATCAGGGAGGGCTCCATGTCAAGGCCTCCAAATGCCAGTGGCCAACAGTTCTGGGGTCTCAGCCACTCCTCCCACAAAAATAAAAGGAAGAGGGGCCCAGGATATCTCAGGTTAGGGGACACAGCTACCCACCCTCCAGTAAGCAGGTGTGTGACTTCCATCAGCCCGTGGTCAGCAGCAGGAGGGCTCTGGACACGGCCCGTGAGCTGCGCAGGAGCACAGCAAGCTTCCCACCAGCCTCCCCATGCCGACCGCACCCCAGCAGCCGGGCAGCCGGTCCCATCCTTCCCTGGAAGCCAGGGCGGAAATCCGTAACTTCCCTCCTCGCGGGAAATGGAGCGGTGGTGGCGGGCTGGGTCGGTCTGCTGTTCTCCCGGAGGCCCCTCCGCCGCCCACCTGCGCGGGCAGCTCCTCTTCACGCCCACGCCCACGCCCAGCCCCCTCACAGGAGCCTCGGTCCTTAGGTCTGCCTGGCTCCCCTCTACCGCTGTGCCCAACCTGCCCGGGCACACCCATGGGGGCTCCTCCTCTACCTCCCCAGGCCAGGAAGTTCCACTCTGACCATCAGTGTCTATTCCTCATGAGACCCTGTGTTATGGTACTAATGACGACGATGCCCGTGACGGCAGCTGACACTGTGCCAGGCACTTTCCACTTAATTAATTCACATAATTCAAAACTTTGCTATAGGGAGCGTGATTAGGCCCATATATAGAAGAGGAAACTCAGGTTCAGAGAGGTCACCTAACTTGCTCGAAGCCTTAGCGTGCCCAGGTATAGGACGTTGGTCATCAGAACCAGGTGGAGGTCCCATCTCTCCGTCTCTGACAGCAGCTGTATGATTGATGGCTAGTGACGTAACCCATGCATCATGATGGATAATGGGGCCCATGCCATGGGCTTCTTTAGCAGGCAAACGAGATGATGCAGGGAAGTGCCTGGCAGCTAGAGGCTCTGGATAAGTGGCAGCTGTTATTATTTATCCTTAGTAAGAATATTCACGATAAAAATCAATTCTGTGCTTTTCTGGGGACAAGAGTACCAGGTACCCACAGGCACGTATCCAGAGGGAGTCAAAGGAGCCCAGGACGTGGGGCACAGGATGAAGAGCCTGAATCCTGGCTCACCACTTCTTACCGTGCGGCCCTGGGCATCGTGGGCAAGGTGAGGAGGGCAGCCCGTGACCCCCGGAACCGTGCAGAGAAACGTAAGCAGTGCTTGGCACGAGGGGCCGCCCTGAACGCCAGCCCCTGGTAGGAACCAGCCAGCGCTCCTCTAACCCGTTCTTTTGATGTTGGCTTCCTGTGGGAAGTGTGTCCTGCTTCATTTCCTCCCTGAGGTGAAAGGAAGGCTGTTTGGCCTTCCCCTGGAAAGTTCCTAAGGAGGCCCAGCCCTCCCACCGCAGCCCCAGGCTCCTCTCTCACCCTTTGCATCAACGCAGGTCGGTGCCGGGGCTCTTCCCCCCCTGCATCTGCTCCATTCTTGGTGCACATCTGGAAACACCCCTGGACGACTGGACCTGCTGCGGGTGCCCCGGCGCGGGGCTGGGGACAGAGAGAGGAACGATGCCACAGTCGGCGGGCAGGCACGCCCCGGATCTGCCAGGCCAAGGCCAAGGCCAAGGCCAAGGCCAAGGTCGGAGGTCAGAGGGAGCACAGGGTCGAAGCCAGCCACGGGCTGAAGACCCAGGAAGACGTGGCTCCAACAGCCTGATGCCCACCTAACCCTGCCCTGCTTCCCCAGGTGACTGGTCAGTGGGCAAGGACGGTGCCCGGAGGCAAGCTTCTGGAACATTCCCCACCCAGGTGGGCACGGCTGTGACCTTTGAGTCAGGTACTCTGGCTTCCACCTCTCAGATCAAGTGGAATCACAATTCCACACACTCACATACTTTTTTTTTTTTAATTAAGAGATGAAAAACGGCTAATAAATAAATCATCTTTCCTGAGACTTCCTGAAAAGCTCCAGTTCATAGGCTGGGCCTGAAAATGAAGCAAACGCCCTGTGGACTGTGTGGACCCCGCTCAGCCTGGTCCTGTCCCTCCACGGGGCCCAAGCCGCCCAGTTTCCTCTTTGAGCTTCAGTTTCCTCATCTGTCAGTTCCACTGTTTGGAGGATTACAAATGGCACAGATGCCCTGTGCATGGTAGGCCCTCAAAAAGTTTGTTGTTGCCACTGTTACTGTTCTTCTTCTTATTATACTAACTCTCTGAACTGCAGTTTCGCACGTGTGAAGTGGGAACAATCAGGCTGCATGAGCCAGGTGGCTGGGGAGGCGACACCAGGCAAGGCTCCCGGTCGGGGCTCACGCCATGGTGGCTGCAGTACCGCTGCCATCGCCACAGTCACTGCAAGGAGGGCAGCCCCTAAGGTCCCAGCAGAATCCGCGCCACGTGCCCGGCCTGCTCCAAGTGCCGTACACAGCAAACTGCACTTGATCCTCACGCCCTGAGAAGTGGGCAATGTCGCTACTGTCTGAATTTCACAGATGGACAACAGGTAAGGAAGAGATGACAACAGGTAAAGGAGAGACTAAGCACTCCCAGGTCCCCTGGCCTGCAGGGTGGCAGCCAGCCGTGCACCGGGGCATCCAGGCCCCAGCGTCCGTGCCCACCCACCTCCTCACAGACGGCTGTTCTCAACACCCACTGCCCCAGCAGACTGGCTTCTGATGCTGGTGGGGTGTCCGGGGAGGACCTGGTGGACGTGGCTTTGTCACTCTGAAGCGGGTGTCACCGTGTGCCAGGTGCTTGCCAACACTGTCACCCCGTGCGGACAGTGCCATCACCAGAGGCGGAACTGGGGTCACTTGGCTGGGAAGGGGCAGACTCGGGTGGAAACCCGTGCCCAGCTACAAGTCACTGCGCTTAACTTCCCATTCAAGTTTCATATGGACAACACAGGTGTCCCACCTCCCCCCCCCTTGCTCACACCCTGGTCCCGCCGGGCTCAGAGGCCGCCCGCCACAGAGAAAGCAACGACTTCATATAAAGCAAGGGGTTCTTATCTCCCCACTCGCCACCCCTCCCCCCATTCCATTCCCTCCCGCTCTCTCCTTTTCCCTTTTTCTCTCTTCTTCATCCCACGCCCCATCCCTGTCTCTCTGCGTCTGTCTCTCTGTCTGTCTGTCTATGTGTCTCTCGCTGTCTGACTCTCCCTGACTCTGTCTTTGTCTCTCATGGCCCAGACCCCGTGCTCCTCCCCTGAAACCCCTTCTCGCTTTACGCCCATCTCCCTCTTCGCGTTCCCGCCACACCATCCATCCTCCGCTCTTGCACATCCTGCCTTTCTCCCCAGTGGTTCTGTCTCCTGACCTTCACTGCTGTTCAGGGGTCCATCTGTGCCAGGCTCTGTCTGCGCTTCCCCCGCCTGGATTTCTCCAGGGCCCTCCATTCCCTCACGGGTTTAGAACACCCTCCCGAGGCGCCTCTGTCCCCAGACCCTCTCCCCGGGCCCCTCCTCTCTGCTCCTCGTCCCCCCTTGTTCTGCAGGCGGGACAGGAAGTGGTGTCCTGGTCGGAGGGTACGCGGTGCCACCTCTGCTGCTGACAGCAGTGCTGGTGGCTGAGTGTCGAGGGACGGGAGGAAAGAGGGCACCCGTGAGCTGAAGACACGAGGGCAAGTGTCTCAAAGCCAACTTCTCACTGACAACACTCAACGCCACACCATTTTCAACCCGTGAATTTAAAACGAAAAAAAAAAAAAAGGAAGAAAAGAAAAACAATGACACCCAGAGTGGGCTCGGCTGTGGGAAAATGAGGACATTTGTGGTGCCGAAGGCATTACAAATAGGTTCAACTCTTTTGGAAAGCAACAGAGCCTCGTTACTATCAAAAGCCGTCAAAACGCTCGTACTCCTTTGACCGACTAATCTCCCTCCTGGGGATTTTTCCAAACAATTATTCATCATCATAAGGAAAGAGGGGAAAGAGCTACGAGCGTACAGATATTCACAGTGGCACATTCTAGTGAAGAAGAAAGGCTGGAAATTGACTTAATATCTAACCAAAGGGAGACGGTTTCATAAAAACACGGTGCAGTGACTACCAGGGAGCCAGTGAAAATAATGATTGTGGAGACTGTGAGAAACATAATCTCTGCTGGTGACGGCAGAGGAAAAAATGAAAAAGAAGCCGGCATGTTCCCCCTGTAATGACATAAAAATACATGCCTATATGGACAGAAACCAAGAGGAATAATTAGAAAATCAATACAAGAAGTGCTCAATGGCCAAATCCATCCAGCTCCAGGTCAGATAGGGAAGGATGCCAAATAATTGGAATCTGTGCGGTTCCAAGTTTGGGACAGCAATTAGCGCGGGTTAGGAAAATACAGAATTTATCTGAAAACACATCCAGATCTGTTCAGCTGGTACGTGTTTGGGTAGGACAGGATATTCGTGGTTATGTTGAGGTGGTGTAACTGTAAGTGAACGATTTTTCTTTTCTTTTTAAACTCTTTAATGTTGCTTTGATACCGTTTTTGCAATAAAATAAAGGGAAAAAAAGCAGGATTCTCATGTACCAGGCTTTCGAGCTGACAAAGGGCTTTCTCATCTATAATCTTAGTTGATCCTCACAAAAGCTCTGGAAGGGAGGTACGGCAGGGAGCTGCTGACCCTATTTTTACCAAGATGAAAGCCAGGCCTCAGAAACGAGGTGACTTCCTCAGCATCGCTCAGCCACGTGGTGGCGGAGAAGGAACTCAAACCAGGGCCACCAGGAGGGAAGCGCCAGGCACCACACAAGGCCTGTGGGCCCGTCCTCTCTGGGCAAGCAGACACCAGAGCTCCAACCCCCTGGACGTCTCTGGCCGTCCCCCAACGTGACACCACTCTGGGCCACACCACGGATCAGCCTCCGGGGCTGCCAGCCAAGAGCCTCCACAAAGGTAACGCCCCTGACCTGCAGCTGACCGAACGCCGTGCTCTACACATGGCTCAGGAGCAGGGGACCCACAGACGCAAACCTCCACCACTGGTCTCACCTAAGCCCTGCAGCCGGATGAGGATGACAGCACAAGCGCACCAGCTGCGGCTGTGAATCCCGACTCCTCCGCTTACTGCCCGCGTGCCGAATCGCCCTGAGCCTCAACGTGACCAATCAGTAAAACGGTCATAACCTCCAAGGGTTACTGACGCAAGGGGACAGTGCGTGTCATGCACCCCATTCAATGTCCGGTCACAGCAAGCGCTCCTCCGTGCCTCAGGGCCTTTGCACTTGCTCCCTCTGTCTGGAATGATACCCTTGTGGCTGCCCCCTTCACTTCCTTCGAGTCTCAGCTCGAGCGCTCCCCTGGCGCTCGGAGCCCGACCCTGTTCACATGATGGACGTTCCTAACCCGGTATCCTGCCTCGGTCTCCTTCATGGCCCTTATCCATACCCAACGTGCTGTGTATTCATCAGGTTAGGGTCAGGCTGCCCCTACCATGAGAACAGAGACTTTGTTCCTTGCGGTGCTGTATTTCCTAGCACACAGTAGGAGCTCAGTCAATGGTGAGCTGATTAATGAATAAGCGGTGGTGATGATTTTGCCACAGAAACAGGCACCTTCGGCCACACTTAACTAAGGGCCGACACGGCCTTTACAGCCCCCAAGGGGCATCAGATTCCCCGGGACACTGCAGGCCTCTGGCCAGGCCACCACAGTGCCCAGGGGTCCTACGCCCTCTCTGCTTCCCTGCCCACTCCCTAGGGACCGAAAGGGCACCAGACCAAAGACTGCCACTGAGAATATACCACGAACCCTGCTGGCCAAAAACACGACAAGCTGCCTCGCTGTGGCAGGGACTATAGATTTCAGCACATCCACTGGATTCCGGAACCCCTGGGGGAGGCCAAAGCCAAATTCCTAGTGCTGGATGGCTGGGGAAGCTCCCCGGGTCTCTCCCTCCCCACTGTGACTCCTCCTGCTGGGAGGGACCCACCGGGCCAGGACCAGGACCTCGGGCGCTGGCATTTGCAGAAACCTCCCTTGTGTGGGGCGTTTCACACACATCACAGCTCTACTCCCCCGGCACCCTGAGCCAGTGCCATTTCACAGAGGACAGGGGCTCCAAAAACCCAGATGTGAAAGCCAAGGCCACCCCAGGAACCGGGTCCTGGGAGAAGAGCAGCCACATGGTTTGGTTTGGTTCCAAAGGGCTTCCAGACCTCTGGGTACAGTGGGATTTTTGGAATGAGGGACCCACAAACTAGACCTCCAGGGCTGGTCTCTCACCTAAGCCCCTGCATCCAAATGGTGTATCTCATTACAGAGGGGAAGAAAGTATCACCTTCCTGGAGTTCTGGAAGCCCATTCTTTGCCCCAGGGACCCTGAGCCTCTGCAGGTGAGGTCCACTCTACAGGCAACAAGTACCACCTCCCCTCCTCCCCCGGCTAACTCTAGCTCCGCCCCCGGGTGTCCACTTGGATGCCGCCTCCTGCAGAAAGCCTTCCCTGACCCCTCAAGTCAGCCTTTGAGAGTCCCAGTGGCACCTGGATGGGCGCTGCTCCCGGATGCATCTCCCATGCCTGAGAGTGAGGCCAGGACACAGCAGACACTCAATCAGCTGAAAAATGAGTGACTGACAAGAGAATGAATGAAAGCAAAGAGTGGGAACAGAGGGAATGAAAAAAACTGAATGAACGACAGAATAAAGCGTGAACAAAACATGCAGGAAGAAGCGAGAGGCCGTCCCTCCCCCAGTGACCGTCCAGAGTCGGGAGGCGCAGTCAAGTGGCAAACGACGGCAGCGCACACCTGACTTTACAATCACCCCCCATTGTCCCCTCGAGATCACACTGGGTGACAAAACAAGAGTGAGTCGGGCGCGGGGGAGGGTTCCCGGAACGGGGTCCCGAGGCTCCAGGGCCCACCCGACGCGCTTCTGGAAGTCACAGGGGCGATGCCAGGGCTGGGGTCAAGCAAGGGGAAGGAGCCCACTGAGGGGGACAGGGAAGGGACTGGCCCGTCACCCTTACAGCAGTCCCAGGAGACTGGCAGTTGTGCTCCTGGAGGGAACCAGACACAGACTCAAGGAAGGACTGCAGAGAATCCACTAACACAGACTCCCGCTGCGCACCAGGCCCCGTTCCAGGCACTTTTCACTACTACCTCATTTAAGCCTCACAACAGCCCTTTGAGGGAGACAGTATTATCTCTACTTTAGAGGTTGGGAGACTGCAGCACAGAGACACTCAGCAAGTGGCCCAAGGTCACACAGCTAGGAAGCAGAGGAAGAGGAATTTAAAACCCATGCAGACTGGCTCCGGAACCAGGACTTTTAACCACTATGGTCAACGTCTCTCAGCTTTAGTGTGCTTTGGTCATGTAGATGATGATGATGATGATGATGATGATAATACTCTAATAATACTCTCAGCTTTAGTATGTAAAGGTCGTAGAGCCGACAAACAGTTAATAAATAAACAGGGTATAACAACGGCCCCTCCAAGTCACGTACCACAATGTTCACTGCAGCTCTATTTACAATAGCCAGGACATGGAAGCAACCTAAGTGTCCATCGACAGATGAACGGATAAAGAAGATGTGGCACATATATCCAATGGAATATTACTCAGCCATAAAAGGAAACGAAACTGAGTTATTTGTAGTGAGGTGGATGGACCTAGAGACTGCCATACAGAGTGAAGTAAGTCAGAAAGAGAAAAATAAATACCGTATGCTAACACATATATATGGTATCTAAAAAAAAAAAGGTTCTGAAGAACCCAGGGGCAGGACAGGAATAAAGACACAGACGTAGAGAATGGACTCGAGGACACGGGGAGGGGGAAGGGTAAGCTGGGACAAAGTGAGAGAGTGGCATGGACATATATACACTACCAAACGTAAAACAGATAGCTAGTGGGAAGCAGCCGCATAGCACAGGGAGATCAGCTCGGTGCTTTGTGACCACCTAGAGGGGTGGGATAGGGAGGGTGGGAGGGAGACGCAAGAGGAAGGGGATATGGGGACGTATGTATACATATAGCTGATTGACTTTGTTGTACAGCAGAAACTAACACACCATTGTAAAGCAAGTATACTCCGATAAAGATGCTTAAAAAAAAAAAAAAAAACAACGGCCCCTCCAGAATTTATATAGAAGAGGGGCTGGAGGCGGTAATTCGGTGAGACAAAGGTTATCGGGAGAGTGTCTAACAGTGGTTTGCAAAACTAGCACATTTTTTGTCTAGATTGTATGTCAGTTGGGGTGTGGCTCGCCCCCCCGCCCCCAAACTACTGTTTGGTACCCTAACTTTGGAGCCGAGCGCCAGGCTAATCACTTCACACAGATTTTCTCCTTTGAAAATGCTGCAAGGATGCCCCGCGTTTGCAAAAAAAAGCAGCTGAGGCTCAGAGAGGTCAAGTGACTCGCCCAAGGTCAGACAGGTAGGAAGTGACATTTGAACTGAGCCTCTCTGACCCCCAAGCCCGGGCCCTGGCCCTCTGGCTCTGGCCTCCTTCGCTGCGCAGGGGAGGAGCTGCCCGGAAGCCAAGAGGGACAGCCTGCCCGGCCTGCCCCTTCCCTTCCCGCCAAGTCGGCCCCCTCGGCCTGCCACAGGGCCCGGAACCCCATCACTTCAAAGTGACTCACCCTCGAGGGCCGGGTGGCTTGGTTTGGGCCTGGGGGGAGGGGGGGCGGTGAAGGGACCAGAGCCATGCTCACCCCTGACCACCCAGGTTTGCACCGGGTTCCCCAGGACCTCGGGAGTCCAAGGGCAGCCCTCGGCGACCGCCCAGCGGGAGCAGCAGAATGCCACCGGTGCTCAGGAAGTCGGGTGGGGCTCCCAGGCACAGATGCAGGGGGAGGAGGGGGAGCCCCAAGGCAGCCCCGACTCCTGGCTGCGCAGCGGTCTTGCCTCTCTGTTCCCAGCAGGGCCCGGTTGCTCTCCCCGGACCCCCATGGGCTGCAGGCCAGCCCCGGCCCAGCAGGCCTCCCCTCGGTTTCTCCTGCTGTCCCCAATCCGGGTCCCACGCTCCCTCTAGAGGCTTCCCTTGTCCTGCTCAATGCCCCCAAAGCGGTCATCCCCTGCCTTGTGCCCCGGACGCCAGGAGGCCAGGGGGAGGCTGGAATGTGCCATGCCTGAGGTCACAGCCCGAGTTTGATTTGAGTTGGGTTGAGACGAGAGGAAAATGGCCAAGAACAACTCGCTCATTTACTTCATTTCCAGACTTGGCGGCTGCCAGGGCCAGGCTTCCAAACCAAGCTGGCTTTGGCCAGGACATCTGCAGCAGCGCCGGCCACAAGGCACATCTGGATCCGCTTAGGGAGTTAAGAGCCATAAAGTTCTCTTAAGAAATTAGTTCCTGGGGAGCCTGGGTCTCTCTGGGGACTGGGTGAGGGCCCCCCTCGGGCTAAGGACGCCCGGAAAGCACATCAGTGGGGCCGGTGGACCTCTAGGTGTGCTTGGAGTCACAGCGTGCGCTCACGCACAAAGCGGCTTGAGAGGGAAGGCAGGCCAAGCCCTGACACTTCCTGCGGTGTGACCTTGGGCACCTCTCTTGACCTCTCTGAGCCGCTTGGCAAACCATCTCATCTCACCTCTCCTGGAAGACAATGAACTCGGGAAAGGACCCCAAGTGCCATTTCCTAACTTGCCACTGTGTGTTGGGGTCTAGTGAGTACCGGCCCACATACGAGGTGAATGAGTGAAGGAAACCGGGAATGAATGACCGAGACTCGGTTTCCTCATCTGTCAAATGGGGAGGATAATCTCCACCACCCCCTCCCAAGGCTGTTCTGAGGACAGACGGAGAGAACAGTCTGAAGGCTCTGCCAGAGTATGTGCATACCCGTCCCTTAATGTTTAAGTCTGTCAACTGCAGACCTCACAGCCTGAGTCTTGGGAACCTGAACGCCCTGAGAAAACCTAACCCACGCACCTGCCCCTGCACCCACTCACGTGAGGTCTGACACACGCATTTACTCTGACCAGGCAGGTGACGAGCGTGCAAACCGACACGCAGAGAACACAGGGTGACGGCCTTGAGAATGGCGTTGGCTGAGGCCCCCTCAGCCTGTCAGGCACAGGGCCAGGCTCATGCCCAACACCTCACCTCTCGGCACCAGGTCTGGGAGCTCAGGGTCATTAGCCCCGTGACACGGGCTCAGAGCAGCGGGGTGACTCAGTGGAGGAAGCGGCCAGCACCGTCATTCATCAGCAATACTACCTCCAGCAATTCCCCTTGCCTCGACTTCCCCATCTGCACCAGGGGATGACAGGAGCACCTATTTCATCAGGCCGTTTCTCACCTGTGTAAAACGGCACCCACATAACTAAACAATCCTGAAAATGCTCAAAAACATCTGGCGTATTTTAAGTGCTCAGCAAATGTTAACTCTTACTATTACTTCCACTGTCTGTCTAAACCTACAGCAAAATACATAAGCCACTGGTTCCCATTGTGTCCAGAGGGATGACCTGGAATCTTCTAAGCTGGAGATCGCCACTCTGGACGCACGTTCAAATCACCTGGGGAGTGTTTACAGATGGTGGTGTGTCCAGCAGTAACCAACTGTGTTTTGTGGGCACAACTAATCGGCATTTCTACGAGCAAGGATCATTTTTACATTATCATCAGCTTTCTACAATAGAGTTGTAAAATAGCTCCAAGACAATGGAAGGCAGAAAATAGCTCAGATGAGTGAGCGAGACAAGACACCCAGGAATCTTTCCCCACCCATTTCAAAGTCATTTACAATATTTCTTGACAGACGTGATCTCAGAAATAGATGGATGTAGAACGTACTATCGTTGGAAAATTTAGAAACAATTCAAATGTCTGTCAAAGGAAACAATTCTGGTATATACGTGCAAGAGACTACTCTGCAGCTATTAAATTAGATGATGTCATCATAAAAACCGACGCCTGGGCCCCACCACACATCGCGTGGACCCCAGTCTCTGGGGGTGGGGCCCGGGGAATCAGCATAGTCTCCTAAAGTCCCGCAGGTTCTGAAGGGCAGCCCAGGGTGGGAGCTGCTGCCTTGGACAGAAAAGGGAGGTCGTCGGGGGCTGCCTGCAGGCAGGAGGGGAGGGAAGAGGGTGTGCCTGGGCAGAGGGCATTCCCAGGAGGGGACAGAGGGATAAGGAAGCTGAGAGTCTAGCAAAGGCAGGCCGACCGCTGAGGAGCAGAAGGGAGGCTGAGTTCCACACTTGCTCCAGAAGCCACCTGGCATCCTCCAGCCCTGTCCAGAGCCTCCGAGGACTGCATCTGTCCAATATTTCCACCACTTAATAGTCTGCAAAAGGCTGATCAATGGTCCTTAACTAGCCGTTCTGTGTACACACCCCACAGGCTCACTCCTGCCTCCCCTCCAGCTCTACCTGGACCAAGGGGAAGGGAGACGGTTTTTACTGCGAGGGCTTCTATAATCGAGTCATCTTTCTCCACTAGACTGAAGGTGAACTTGCACCCCCTCCAGGCCCTTAGGGAGGCAGGAGGCCGTGGCAATGGCAACCCCGATACCTTGGCCCAGGCAGGGGCCGGCTGAGTGCCACCCAGCAGTTTCTGCTTCTGCACCTCACAGAAGTTTTCCCCAGGCTGGCAAGTGCAGCTGCAGAGCTGCCAATGCTACTTCACCAAAACCGACTGCCACAGGGAAGGGGGACCAGCAGGGTCCACGAGGGGAGAAAGGCTTCCACCAGGTGGGCCTCCAAGCTGACCTGGGGTGATGACGTCAAAACAAGACTGAAATTATTTTGACTTGTTTTCTTGCTTTCTGTAAAGCCACAGAGAAGGTTCCTGTTTTGTTCACCACCAAATCTCATGTCTAGAAGAAAACTGCACACAGGGTAGGTGTGCGACACACATTAACCAATTCTGTAACCTTGAAATGATTATATACAGAATTGAGCTAAACTGGATGCTACCTTACATGAGTCCACTGGAAGTCAAACACATAAGGAAAAATATAATGGGTGGGAAACATGAAACGCAGACAATTCTTTCTACAGTCGTTGGTTTGGAGAAAGATCGCCATTATTTGCCTGAAGAGATAATGTACTGCAGGAGAGGCTGAGAAATTCTAGAAGCAGAGCTTGTAAACCACTGTGTCATATAAATAGCAAAAGCCATGTCAGACGGGTGGTGAGGCTGGAGGGGGGACAGCGAGTGAAGCCCCCAGACAGCACAGCAGGTGAGGCTGGGCTCAATGCAGCAAGGCCTTGATGGGCCAACCCTTCTCACACAACAGGGTGGGCAGTGGATGCAGGCGGCAGGGAGGGAGGGAGGGAGGGAGGCGCTGAGGCCTTTGAGAGCTGCCATGTTCTTGGATGCCTGCTCCGGCACAGCTCTCTTCTCCCTCAGGGTCAAAGCCAAAGTTCAAGCAAGGCCTTACACCGTCTGGCCCCTCCCTGACTCACTGACTCACTGACGTCAACTCCTACCACCCTCCTCAAGTTGACTGGCTCTACTTCGACCACATTCACCTCCTTGCATTACTAGGAAATGCCAAGCTCCTACCCCAGGGCCTTTGCACGTGCTGAGATAACTGCATGGCTTGCTCCCTTACTTCCTTCGGGTATCTGCTAAAATGTCACCTCACCCAGATGTTCCCTGACCACCTTATTTAACATGCCACCACACACAGACCCCTCCTCACTCATGCCAGCGCTCCCATCCTCCTTACCCTGCTGTATTTTTCTCCATAGCATTTATCAGCAGCTGACAAGATTCTCTATTTCCTTCTTCTTCCTACAGGGGCCCAGGGGCTCCGAGAGGGTCAGGACCTTGTCTGCTCTGCTCTGCGCCTTGAACAGTACCTGGCGCACAGCGGATACTCCAGCCACACCTGCCGGATGAAGGAGCAGGCGGGTGGGCGGGTGGGCGGGCGAGCGAGCTCTGCTCGTCCCATGACTCGCCTCATTTGGTTCCTCCTCACAGGTGACCCTGTGAGACGGGCACCGTCTCACCCCCATTTTACAGAAGAATGGGCTTGGCTTAGAATGTGGTGGAGCCTGGACACTCCCAGCCCCGGGGGCTCCAAAGCCCAGGCATGTCACGTCCCGCCGAAGTGGCTGATGTAGCGTGTGGGGCCTGCCCGACCCCATCGAGCCAAACACCCTCCTGCCTCGGAGACCGCTGGCACCTGCAGGACGCGGATGCCCCCAGCTCTCCATCTTCCTGCCCAGAGGCTGCAGGACGGAGGCTCCTCCTCTCTTACCTCCAGGCCCCAGGCTAGCCCCACTCTCCCCTGCTGTGGAAGGCACAGTAACGGCCCCCAAGGACGTCCTTGCCCTAATCCCTGTGAATATGTTACTGTACATGGTGAATGGGACTTTGCAGATGCAGCCAAGCCAGGGATCTTGAGATGGGGATACTGTCCTGGATTACCTGGGTGGCCCCAATGTCATCACAAGGGTCCTTATAAGAGGGAGGCAGGAGGGTCAGAGTCAGAGAAGGACACGTGACAACAGAAGTAGAGGCTGGCCTGATACCGCCGTGAACCAAAAAATTCAAGCAGCCTCTAGAAACTGGAAAAGGCAGGAAACAAATTTTTCCCTAAAGCTTCTAGAAGGAATGCAAAACTTGGTTTTAGCCTGCATGACACCCATTTTTGGACTTCTGATCTCCATAAGTGTATGAAAATAAATGCATTCTGTTTAAGCCACCAAATTTGTGGCACTTTGTTACAGCAGCCATGGGAAACCAACGCACCCCTGCACCCGCAGCTCAGGGGGGTGCTGCCCTGGCCTCGGCGTGGTCTGACCTCATGCAGATGCTCCAGGGACTTCTTCTTTCACAATTATCCATCAGTGGCTGGGAGCTTGAACTGTGACGCCGGCAGCCCGTTCAACTTCAGCCTCCGCCTCTCACAAGCTGTGCAACCTTGGAAATGTTTCCCAACTTCTCTGTGCCACCTTCTCCTCATCTCTTACACGGGGCCAGTATCTCCTGCAAGTGCCGTGAGGCCTCATGTGAGAACCCACGCAGAGACAGGGCCCGGCTCGCTCAAAGGAGGGTTTGCCACTATGATCTGTATCCTGCAGAGAAATCTGGGCTGTGCAGAGAGGAAACTGTGCCCACCTTATCCACCACGTACCCCCAGAGTGCCCAACAGTGCCACGCTATCAGGTCTAATGTTTGTTGAATGAATGAATTTATGAGTGAGGCCCAAAGCATCAAAAGAACTCAGACACCAACCATGTGACACGGTGTTCCTGAAGGAAGCCAAGCCAGGCCCTGAAGGTCGCATGGCTTCTCCTGGGTCGACGCTGGTGGATATAACTGGGCAGAGGAAGCACTGATGGCCCAGGCCTTCCAGTGAAAATGCTGTGTCCAGCTTCAAGACTGGCCTCAGATCGCCACCGCACAGGCCAACCTGCCCTCTCCCTTCTTGGTTTTTTTTTTTTTTTTTAAACTGATTGATTGATTGATTGCCGTATTGGGTCTTCGCTGCTGCGCACAGGCTTTCTCTAGTTGTGGTGAGCAGGGGCTACTCTTTGTTGCGGTGTGCGGGCTTCTCACTGCAGTGGCTTCTCGTTGCGGAACACGGGCTCTAGGCGCACGGGCTTCAGTAGTCGTGGCGCACGGGCTCTAGAGCGCAGACTCAGTCGTGGCGCACGGGCTTAGCTGCTCCGCCGCATGTGGGATCTTCCCGGACCAGGGCTCGAACCCACGTCCCCTGCAATGGCAGGCGGATTCTTAACCACTGCGCCACCAGGGAAGCCCTCCCTCTCCCTCTGCTTCAGGAGAGCCCCCCATCACGATGGCTGCGTGACGGCTGATGGGGCCCCACCTGTCTTTCCCCAGTAATGTATGAGCAAATCACGTCCCCTTTAGCGCCAGCTCATGGGGAAACATGTCATTATGACATCTCCCCTGCACGGGGCTCCTGTAGGGGTAAAATGAGAGAAGGCGAATGAAGTGTATAGTGCCTGGCATACAGTTAGTGCTCCATAAATGCTAGTGAGTTTTTAGTTATTTTATCCCATAGCACACATTTGAGTAGCTATAGGTCCCCCTTCGAAATCACATATAAATAGGACTAACTGCGGGGGCCGGGGACAGCAGAAAGGGTCGGGTCAGGGCTCTGGACTCACACAAAGATTTGAAGCTGTGCGAGCCTGGATAAATTGCTGAACCTCTCTGAACCTGTTTCCTTATCTATAAAATGGAGATCACATGTAGCCCCAAAGAAGCGCTACAGCACAGTGAAATCATGCGTATCAGTCATTCTCACACTAGAATCACTTCAGGAGCTGTTTAAAAAAGCCCAGTGCCCAGGCCTCCCCTGGACCAATGCACTCAGCATCTCCAGGTTATGAAGACCACCTGAGTGACTGCACAGTACAACCAGGTCAGAGAAACACGGATGTTTGTATGCACCTGGCACATAGTAAGTGCTCAGGAAATTCAAGCTTTCCTCACTATTTCACCAACTGGCAAGGCTTTTCCTTCATTCATTCAACAAACATTTGTAGAGCGCCTAGTACACGCCTCGCCTCGTAGATGCAAATTCACAGGTTTAAACCATATGCTGGTTGCCAAGGGCTGGGGGTTGGGGGATGGGGAGTAAGTGTTAATGGGTACAGGGTTTCCTCTTGGGGCGATGAAATATTTTGGAACTAGATCGAGGTGGTGGTTGCACAACACTGCGAATGCACTAAATGCCGTCGAACTGTCCACTTTAAAATGGTTGGATTTTGTCAATCTCACCTCAATAGAAAAAAAAAATCATAATCCAGACACAAAAGGACGAATACTATGATTCCACTTTTATGAGGTACCTGAAGCGGTCAAATTCAGAGGCAGAAAGTAGAATGATGGCTGCGTGGGGCTGGGAGGATGGGGAGTTAGTGTTTCACGGGTGCAGAGTTTCAGTTTGGGAAGAGAGAAAGTTCTGGAGACGGATGGTGATGACGGTTGCACAAGTGAATGTACTTAGCACTGCACACTTAAAAATGGTGAAAATGGCAAAACTGCATCTTCTGTGTATTTTACCACAGTTTAAAAAGTCATAAGCTGACCTTCCAAGACATCACGATAAATAAACTTGCCGGGGCCCATTGGAGCGTCCCCAGCACACAACTCACTTCTGTCCGAGGCGACACCTTCCCAGCTTTTCCAGGCCAGTGACCTCGAGTACCAAACGCCCTCTTTACAAACAGGATGGAGACTGTGCATTTGTTTTCTCTACTGGGCAAGGCCAGATTAAGTAAAGAAAACAGAGGATCCCTCCCCTCCCCCCAGGAAAGACTCTGCCGGGTCAATAGCAGAACTAAAAGGGCCGGAGCACACTTTCACTTCCCGCTCCCCCCAGGCCCCGCGTCCGGGTGTCCAGCCAAGCCCAGGCATGGGGGCAGGTGCTGCCCTTCAGGCGGGTCTGGAGGGCCGGGCGTGCAGCCCAGGAAACAAGACACAGCGACGCCGCCTCCAGGAGGCAACTCCTGCAGCTGAGGCTGAGAGGGGCCGCCGGCCCGCACTGTGCACCGCTGGGCACGTCACTTCCCTGTCTCGCCCTCAACGTCCTCACCTGAGAGACAGGATTCAGGCAGGAAAGGCAAATGAGCCGCCTATCAACAGGGGGCTCTGGGAGGGTTCTCAGGTGGCATTTGGGTTCCACGGGGCACCAGGATGGACCAGTGATGACCGCCATCGGCGGGCTGGGGGAGGGAGGTGACAACGCATGGTCCAGTCCTGGATGAGCTCCCCTAGACAGCAATTCCCATGAGGTCCCATGAACCTTCCTTCCAGATCTGGAACACACTCAGTGGCCTCCCTGACTGACACACGTCCCTTCAACTTCTGCTCGCATATGTCCTCTCTCAGGGAGCTCACTACCTCTTCTGGTAGCCTATTCTTGCACATACAGGAAGCCAAATCTCTGCCTTCAACCCTTTCTCAAGGAGCATAGTTCCAATCTCTGATACTGTAAAGAATAAGACAGTTCTTTGTTCTACTTTACACCCTTGATGAAGAAAACTTACTCCATATCCCGGCTCCTGTGAAAAGAGTTCCTTCCACTGTTCTACATGTGGGCAGGTTTCCCAAGGATGGCCTGTTTTAGAAACACGAGGGTACGTCTGTGCCCTGCTTACCATGTGTCTTCCTGACTACATTTCCTAGACTCCCCTGAAGCTAGGAATTGCTTTGTGACTCGGTCTGGCAAATAAGATGAAAGCAGAAGTCTCCTTAAAAAAGAAGTCCTTTTCCACTCTCCCTCCCACTCCCACTTACTGCTATTACTGCTAATTGGAACGCAGATGCGACAGCAGGAACCTGAGCAGCTACTTGAACCATGAGGCAAGGTGCTAAGACCAGTGGAGCAGCAAGGCAGAAGAAGCACCTTGGGTCCGTGAAGAGCACAGACCAACCACACTAGTCCGAACATGATAGCCTACACACCCTAGACTTTTACATGAGAGAAAAATGTAAAACTTCTGTTTGTTTAACCTGCTGGGGTTCTTTAATATTTTACGAACCCTGAACCCAAATACAGGATAAATCAAGTCTTACTGCCAATGATTAAAGAGTCTGGCTGCCTTCACACAAGACAGAGCACCCTGCCATCTTCAGTGGAAGAGGAGGTAACCCCAGTCGCCAGGCCCTGGTGATTTCAACATACAGCCCCTACCATGCCCTAGTATCTTCCCCTTAGGAATTCGGGGCCAACATTTCCAAGGTTGATGTGTTCCTGCCAAGTCAGTAGATGGACTGGTTTTACCAGTGGGTGATAATATAACTAGCCACCATTTAGCAAGCACGTACTATACGCTCCCGGTGCTCTGCCCAATTCTGCATGAATTATCTTAGCCCCACAAGATGGAAACAGCCACATTACAGGTGGAGCCCAAAGACGTCCAGCACGTTAGAGGTAAAACCGAGGACCCAGCCCTCTTCACTGTCCCCTGAAGATTTTCAGGAGGTCCAACGGGCTGAACTTGGCTGCCGCTGGGAAGTGAGGACCTGAGGAAGGGAGGGGTGGGGAGAGGATGAGAAGGAGGAGAGGATGGGGTCAGCAGGAAAAGCCCTTCACTCCGCAAAGGGGGATGTTTATAAAGAGTTCAGGGCTGAGAGAAAGGCAAGGGCTACAGCCAGAGAGCAGAGAGGGGCACACATGGGAACGTCAGGAGTCGCAGCTGGAATGGTGGACTTCTTCCACCGGGTGTCATGTTCACATACTACTTTACATACTGCTTTGGATGGCTAAAACTGTTCGGCATCTTAAAAGGCGAGGGAGAGGGCTTCCCTGGTGGCGCAGTGGTTGAGAGTCCGCCTGCCGATGCAGGGGACGTGGGTTCGTGCCCCGGGCCGGGAAGATCCCACGTGCCGCGGAGCGGCTGGGCCCGTGAGCCATGGCCGCTGAGCCTGCGTGTCCGGAGCCTGTGCTCCGCGACGGGAGAGGCCGCAACGGTGAGAGGCCCGCGTACCGCAAAAAAAAAAAAAAAAAGGAGAGGGCGAATGTGCAGTTTATCGTATGTCAATTACACCTCAATAAAGAGGTTTTTTTAATGCACCCAGGGCGGGGGCGGGGAGATGGGAAAGAGGGAGGGAAGGGTTAAGACCTCCGAACACAGCGGCGTATCATCACACGCGTGCTCCTCTCTGCCCCTGGGAAGGCCAGCCATGCTGACCGCAACAGCTCCATCCACGAAGCCACAAGCCCTCCTGTGAAAAGGGCCACTTCACCTCCATGTTGCTGAAGCCTCCTTAGGTGAAATAACGTCTCAGAGCTTCCAGAATGAGTCACCCTCGAGCCTGCCCACCCCAGAACCACGTTCCGCCCACCAGCAGTTTCGACAAACAGTGGCCGGTCCCCTCCCATCCCCCATGGCGGGGCTGGCGGGGCCTCGGAGCAGACACGGTCCTGGGCTTGCTCCCTGGCCCTAAGCGGGGGGAAGGGGAAGAGGACGGGGCGCCCCACAAGGAGGTACCTCCAGCACAGCCCCTCTGCAGCTCTTTTCACAGGCGGGCATGGATCCTCTGCTGTCCCCACGGTCCCCCTTCCAGGAAGTGTGGCCGACGCAGGGCAGGAGGCCGGGGTCCCCCTTCTCCTGCGGCCTGACTCCGTTCACCGCGGAGACCCTCACGTGGCACCTCCCACTGGAGGTCTGGACTGAAACTCAGAAGCCTGCGTGAATCCCCACGGGGAGCAGCAGTGGTGTGGGGTTTGCCCGGCCCAGGTGGGCCCTGGCTGACTGCCAGCTCATGGTCGGGGGAGAATAAGTCAGTGATAAGTGACTCAATGCCAAGATCAGCAGTTTTCCTCCCATCACCCATGTGGACCTCTCCACGCTCAAGAAGGTACAAACTCCGACGACCCCGGGCTCAGGCAGGTGAGGAACCTGAGTTCAGGGGGCCGGCTAAGGCCAGGGCGAGTGGAGGGTGTATGCCCAGCCCCAAGCAGGCACATACACAGCCAGGAGCAGCCTGGGTCACCGCCTGCCTCGGTTTCCCCAGCTGCAGGAGGAGGCTGATAACAAAGACACCTGCGGCACGGAACCGTCTTGAGGATCAGAGGAGAGAAGAGACACAAGTCGTTTAGAACCGCGCCAGGCACATAGTGAGCGACACAGAAGTGTTTGCTTTTGTTGTTATTATTAGAAAATGGAAATCCGGATTTTTTTAGGGGAACTCTCCCGATTTTCAAATGCGGACAACTTACTGAAGCATTTTTTTTCCCGAAATACTGTGTGGGCCAAACAAAACAGATAGCAGACTGGACTTGGCCCACGGGTCTCCGCTTGTCACCTCTGCTCAGCGTGCCCCCTGCTTCCCTCCAAGGCAGTCATCGCAAACCACCAGCCACCAGCCAGGATTTGAGATCACCCCACTTCCAGCACCAGCTTCCAGCCCATGAACCTCTTAATGGGAAATAAATGTTTTAGTCAACCCGCACCTGACTCTCACACCAAAAGGACAGAAACTACTAATTCCTACCCACCACATCCAAGTTGCCAGTTTTCTTTCATAGGAAGGGGGGGAAAAAGAAAGGACCTATTAAAAACAAAAAAGAAGGGCTTCCCTGGTGGCGCAGTGGTTGAGAGTCCGCCTGCCGATGCAGGGGACGCAGGTTCGTGCCCCGGTCCGGGAGGACCCCGCGTGCCGCGGAGCGGCTGGGCCCGTGAGCCATGGCCGCTGGGCCTGCGTGTCCGGAGCCTCTGCTCCGCGGCGGGAGAGGTCACAGCGGTGAGAGGCCCGCGGACCGCAAAAAAAAAAAAAGAGAGAGAGAAAAAAGAAAACCAACAAAGGCAAACTGGGGAAGGGCACTGCTGTTGACCCGGGCGACAGCCACCGCCATCAGAGGAAAGCAGCTCAGCTCTGGGCCCGTCCCAGACATGAAAACTACAGAGCAGCGTCGCAGACATACCCCTGCCCTGTGTGTCATTCACGCAGGAGGAATGCGTCAAGACGCCCTCCCCCAGGCCGGACAGGGAACAGAGCTGACCTCAGGGAAGGACGTGGGGGCCCAGGCGGAGCGATGGGAGGGTGGAGGCTGCCACACTCACGCCCACTGCGCAGATCAGGACAACAGAGGAGACGGGGTGCAAGCCCGTGCGGTGGACCAATCGGACGCGCGGGGAACAGCTGTCCTCACACGCTCAGGATGAGCAGTGCAACAGGCCGCGGGCAGCCACTGGGCGGTCGCTGCGCAGCTGAGCCTGAGGCAGGCCCAAAGGGGCGAAAGGAGATCAGGACACACAGTCCACCCTTGACCCCGTCTCACCAACCTCTGTAAAAGGACGTCAGATCTCGCCATGGCCCTGCTTCCCAAGGCACTGGGAATAAAATCCAAGCTCCTTGCTGAGGTCACCGTGGCGATCGGCCCCTGCCTGCCCCGCTAGCTTTCCACCTCGGGGCCTTTGCACTCGCTGCACCCAACCCCGGAACGTTCCTCCCCGGACCCCCACAGGACCGGCTCACCATCAGGGCCACCTCCTCGGAGAGGCCTTCCTTGACTGAGCTGTCTACAGTATTCCTCGGCCCCGACCGTCTCTACCCCGTCCCATTTCTGTCCTAGCACTTGTCACCTCTGAGAGGACCTTGGTGATTGCTGACTTGTTTATTTGCTGTCACGTCCCCACACCCCGCCGTGAACACTAAGCTTCCCGAGAACAGAGGCCGTGCGTGGCGCAGAGCTGCCGTTCGGCGGTGCTGGGTGGGTGGTAGAGTTCACCATCTACCCGTAACCAGGAGAACCGCAGGCAGGACGGGCCAAACCCTCCACCCGCGGGCAAGCCGAGGGCCGTGGGAAGAGCGGAGAAGGCCAGCCAAGAAGACACCAGAAAGAACACTGAACGTAAGAACAGCTCCTCTGGACTGAGCCCCGTTGAGGTCCTGGGCCTTCCTAGGCTTGTTTTATGCGTTCTCTCACCGCATCCTGACCACAGTCCCAGGTCACAAATACTACTACTGAGCTCATCTTAGAGATGAGGACACAGGCGGAGGTTAGACAGCTTGCCCCAAGTCACACACACCTGGTAGATCTGAACGCAGGAGTGAAACGCCAGACAGCCTTTGAAGATGTGCGTGTATGTGTATGTGTGTGTGTGTTGTGCGTCTGTGTATGTATATGCCTGTATGTGTGTGTACGTATGTCTATGTGTGTGTATGCACATACATATGTATATGTACACCAGACATTACATTCCCTTTTCCTCCGCAAGAAAGGGCTTCCTTCCCTACTGATCTTAGGAGTCTCAGGGCCACAGCCAAGAAATGACACCAGAAAGTCGGGAATTGAGTTTACTTGAAAACTCACGGTTTGAACTTTGTGAAACCAATATTCAATCACTTTTGACGCAAAATCATAGTTCCCTATGGTCCCCCCAGTGTAACCCAAGAGCCCCCCTTTCTGTGGAGTCTTAAAGGGCGGGCAGGGGTCAAGGGGAGAATACCAGGGCCAGGATCCCCGGGTGGCGGGGGGGGGGCACTGGTCACTGCAGTCCAGGCCCAGCTTATCTTTAGCACTTTCTCCAGACACCCCGAGGGGAAAAGAAAGCTGCTTTGAGGTCAAACTTCTGAAACACTGCACCGCCTCTGAGAGGCGGCCTGTGTGTGCAAACGCCACAGCGCGCAGGACGGGAAACACCAAGCACAGGCCTGGAACCCTGGCCTCTCAGCCAGCAGCCTGCGTGCACAGAGAAAGCTCCGAACCCGGGCTGCTTCTCGAACCCGAACCCGACCCCGAAGCATCCCCGTGGGCGCCTCGTCCAAGGGCAGAGCAGCCGGGAGCCGAGGCTTGAGGCCACTGTATTCGTCTAACTCTTCTCAACATCTTTGTTGTTGTTGTTTTAAATTCTCGTCAAACTGAAACTGTCAAGAGTTGAGCCTGATCAATCTGAAGGCTGGAGAGGAAGTGGTTTGTCCTTCCTCCCGCTCATGACTTCTGCAAAAGATAACACACAGCTCTGGGTGAAATGTCAGGCGCGGCCAGGGCTCCCACCGGGGCCCGAGCCTCCGGACGAGGTCAAGGTGCAGGTTTCTCGGGTTCCCTGGCCCCCACGGCCTGCGGGGCTTCAGGAGACAGGGGGAGCCAAAGGAAGCCCTCACCTCCGCCCCCCAAACTGGATTCAGGCCGGAGCCGCCACCTGGCGGCTCTTATACCTCCACAGCAGCCTGGGAACAGCGTGTTATTATCCCACTTTCCAGGCAAGACTACTAAGGGGTCAGGATGTAAATAACATGTTCAATATTTTCTCAATAACTTGCTACGTGTCCCATACAGCCAGGGACTGGCAGGGCCTGACCCTAAAGCTCTAAGTCACCTGCCCCGGGAAGCCGTCTCCGGCCCCTTCCTCCCGGGCTCAGGAGTCAAGTCCCCTCCTCTGTAGTCTTGGTAACGGCACTAGTCATCACAGGAACAATAAGATCTCTCTTCTTCTTGGGCCCCAGCTCCGTGCTGCGCATGGCACTAACACTAGACATGCACTATTCTCACCAAATCCTCTCAGAAACCCAGAGGATTGGTACCACTATCTACCTCATTGTACCAAGGAGAAACAAAAGCTCAGAAAGGTGAAGCCACTCGCCCAGGTCACACAGCTGGCAAGGGGCGGAGCCCAGGGTGGGACTCCCAACTTGCTGCTCTGATCAGGAGCCCAGGGGCTCCTTTCGCCATGGAAGACTGATCCCAGCCTTTCAAATACCAGACAGTTCTCTCCATTATCTTGAGCTCAATGCTTCTGGCCCAGAATGACCTCAAGGGCTGGCCCCTTTGAGTCTTTCCACCAACACCAAAGGTTCAGGGAGACAGGCCATTTCCTTGCTGGCAAAGAACTGAGCCCCACCCATGCCACCAGCTCAGCATTTCCCAGGTTCTCATGCCTAAGGATGACCAAGTCAGAGCAAAGAACGAGGTCCCTTCAAGTCCCAGCAGGAAGGAACAAGATGTTCAGGGCATTCCAGGGACTGGGCTTCCATCTTCAAGTCCACAGTCCTGAGCCCAGCACCCAGGACAGCTCACCCGGGCCCACCCCATTCAGCACACTCCTAGCACAAGGAGCGGCTCCCTCTGCAGGCAATGCTGGCCCCGCCACACCTCTGGGCTCTGCCAACGTCTCTCTTGGCCTGGAATGCCGTTCCCTGCCTTCTCCACCTGGCCGAAGCCAACCCCTTCTCTGATCAGCAGCCTTCTCCTCGGGGGACCCCGGTGCTTCCCCAAGCCCCCCATCATGTGGGGCGTTAGATCCAACTGTCCCCAGCCCTCTCTCCTCGGGCTCTCTGTATTCCCAACCTTTGGAGCCAAGCCTGGTACCCAGTAGGTGCTCCACAGCGCATGTTTCAGGCATGGACGCCTGAATGTCGAGTGAGGAGCCCCCAGAACGCACGGAGGACGCAGCGTGCACAGCCCCGGGGGAGTCTTCTCCCTTCGTTCCCACCCTACCTTGTGTAGAAGGCTCCGTCCTGTAAGGAAAGGAGGGGCACGGCCGGGGTTCAAGGCCAACCCTTCTGAGCCTGGCACAGACACATCGCCTGAGAGCGTGAGAGGCAGGTGGGTGGGGAGGGAATGAGCCCACTGTAGTTTATTTCAGAGGCGGGAGCAGAGCCGATCCTGCGGGAAGGGGGAACTGCAGCCCCCCATCCATTCCCGCACCCGCCTCCCCACCCTCCCAGCCCACCCAGCCCCATAAGGCCCTCTCCTGTCATCTCGGACTCCAGCGAGCCACCAGGTGGCCCCAACTGTGCATCTCATGGTCTTGTGCAGCAGGGCCCAGGCCCGTGGGAGCCCTCGGATTCGAAGAGGGGCAGAACGGGGAGGCCCCGAAAAGGAAAGCACTCAATTCCTCTTCCTGCCAGGCCTGAACCTGGGGTACAAATGGCACTTCTGAGGGGAGAGCTTGCAAGCCCTCCCACCTTCACACGGCAGGCATTTGTGGGGGGAGGGGGGCCCTTGTTGGGGTGCCCCTCCTACACGTCCCCCACCTGCCTGACGAGACCCGGGGTGGCCTTGTGCCTCCTGTGCAGGTGGGACCTGAGGCCAGGCACTCAGAGACACTGAAGGGCTCAAGTGGGACTGACGGTGAGGGGCAAACCAGGTCCAGGTCCAACACACACAGTGGCTGGGCCCACACGGGCCGGGTGACACCCTGCAACCTCGCCAAGTCCTTTGCCTGATGACCTGGAAACTTGCTCAAATTAAAAACCTCTCTGTGCCCAAGGAGATCCCTGTCCCTGCCCCGTGAGGATGGGCGTACTTCGAAGGGCAGTCTGGGGGTTTCTGTCTGCTTATTTTCCTGTGTGTTCTGCTCATCGCACCCATCTAACCAGAGGGCCCTGGCCCCAACTGAGGCACAGGAAAAATGAAAGAGCTGGGCCCTGCCACAGAACTCCTGGCACCAGCTGCAGATCTCGCCTTTGGCGTTCCCCAACTTGGTCAGGGAACAGGGCCCCTTTCATGGCTGGGCCCTTTGTTCCTGTTCCCAGGGAGAAGGGCGTGCTGGACAAATTCGGTTCAACCAAAGCATCCAGGGAAGGGATGCTGTGTCGAGTGCCCTACACTCACCGCCCTCCTGGCCCCTCTGCGTTAACCAGTGGATTGGATGGGCCGGTTTTGCCGTTTTAAAACCACGTAGCCGGCAGCCTCATTATTCCGGGATCGCAGGAGCAGCAGCAGGCGTCGCTGAGAACTCATGACGGGCACTGTGCACAGTGCTCCATGGGCAATGTCGCCGTTAGGCCGCATCATAACTCGAGGAAGCAGACACACCACTGTCTTTCGTATACAGACAAGAAAACTGAGCCTTGCACCTTGCCAAGGTCATTGCTAGCAAGAGGAGGAGCTGGGATTCAAACCTGGTAAAGTGCACACATCCCTGGCCTCCAAGCAACCAAGAAGTAGCCAGACTGGATTAATTTTTATTTTTTTAAGAGAAAGAGAGAAATGAAGAGGGAAAAAAAAAGAAAAAGATGCGGTTTTCATCACATTTATAGCTATCTGAAATTACGGTGTTCTTTTGCCCAAGCGTGTCCCCTACTCTGGAACGTAAGGTCCTTGAAGGGGTCCTGTTTTGGTCACCCCACAGCCCAGCCCGTAGCCAGACACCCCCAGGAAACCCCCAGCAAACATCTGTGCAGTGAGGGAACACGCACAGGGGGAGTAAACAGGGCCCTGTGAACCCAGCTTCGCAGGGAGAGCCTCCACAGCAGGGGGACAGCAAGGAAGAGGCACAGGGACGACGCAGCGTGCAGCATGCCTGTGCGGGGTCCCACCCAAGAGGGCCCGACTCCACTCGATGACGTCGATGAGTCTCAAGTCTGCAGGCTGGTTAATTTCACTTATTCATTCAGCCCCTTCTCTACTGAGCAGGAAGCACCACCAGGCGCTGTGCTGGGCAGCCCTCCCGGGACTCAGACGGTCCAGCGGGTGGGGGGGGACGGGGCAGATAACAGCAAAGGGAACAGGCAAAGCAGGACACAGAGCAGTCACAGGCAGGGGGGCGTGCCCTGGAGGCAGTGCACATTCAGCTGGGTCGCAAAGAGCGAGCGGCGCCTCCTCCCCCCTCCCAGTGCCTTACACAAAGGTTTGCCCATTTCTGAATGAAGACCTATCCACACCCCCAAACACTGTGCAGATACAGAGTAATCCTGTGTGGACGGAACAAACGGCACACGCAAACGACCGGCATACAGAAAACATTAATTATCGTTCCCGGGTGTTCCCATTCTGGTTAAATCTTATTTTTTTCTTTTGTTTGACTGTACTGACTAATTATTCTACAATGAACCCGAGTTCCCTTTGAAATGGGAGAGAAGGAGATGAATGTCTTTAAATAATTAATGTCCACACCTAGGTACGTAGGCAAAAGAACTGAAATCAAGAACCCTAACAGATATTTGCCCCCATGTTCACAGCATCATCATCACAGAGTCAAAAGTTCATGGAAACAGGGACTTCCCTGGTGGTCCAGTGGTTAAGACTTCACCTTCCAGTGCAGGGGGTGCAGGTTCGATCCCTGGTCAGGAAATTAAGATCCCACATGCCTCTGTGGCCAAAAGACCAAAACATAAAACAGAAGCAATATTGTAACAAATTCAATAAAGACTTTAAAAATGGCCCACATCAAAAAAATCTTAAAAAAAAAAAAAGAGTTCATGGAAACAACCCAAGTGTCCATCAACAGATGAACGGATAAACAAAATATGGTCTACCCATACAAGAGAGTACTATTGAGCTGTGAAAAGGAATGAAATTTTGATATATGCTATAACATGGGTAGACTCTGAAAACATTATGCTAAGTGACACCAACCAGACACAAGAGCATAAGTATCATATAATACCACTTACAAGATGTACCTAGAACAGGCAAATCCACAGAGACCGAAAGTAGAATAGCGGTTGCCAGGGGCTGGGGGGAGTGGAGAAGGGAGAGTTATTGTTTAATAGGTACAGAATTTATATTGGGGATGATGAAAAGTTTCGGGTATAGGTAGTGGTGATGGTAACACAACACTGTTAATGTATTTAATGCCACTGGATTGCACACCTACAAATGGTTAGAATGATAAATGTTATGTATATTTCATCACACACACACACACACACACACACACACACACACACACACACACACACACACACACACACACACACACACACACAGAACTCAAATGCCTAAATAAGACCGTGGCGCCACAGTGTAGATAAAGAGAGAAAACCAGAAGCTACGCCGGGGAAGGAATGGTGACCCGGGCAGTCTCTCTCCCTGGGCCTCAGTTTACCCAACTGTAAAATGAAAGCACGGGCCTAGATGATCTCAAAAGGCCCCGCCAGACCAGATGTGGACTCAGCAACCAGAGGGATCTCTTCCCTCGTGTAGTGACTCAGAGCTGATTCAGGGAAGATGCTGGCAGGTATGTGCCTCCGGCTCGTGACACCAACCCCCAAGATGCAACTCTTCCAGGTAAACGGGTGGTACACACCTACTAGGAACAGTTCAGGCTCAGCCTGGCCCCTCATTATCCAAATGGCCACGCCCAAGCCACACACCCCCACAGAGCCCCAGTTTTCTCACCTGTGAGACAGGGAGACTGATGAGAAAGCTATCTCCTCTGCACCCCCTTCCTTTATATACCGGCCAGGGTGGTCGTGGAAGGTCACACAGGTTAGGCAGATGAAGCCCTAACTTCATCCCAGAGCCGGCTGCCTGGAGAAGGCCACCTTGGCCGGTGACTAGGACGTGACTAGGACGGCAGGGACAATCCCAGCCACACCTGAGCTCAGCAGCAAGGAGGCTGCCGAGCTGGAGAAACAGAACTCTCCAGGCTTTCCCTTGTCCAACCAGTGCCTACTCATTTTTCCTCAAGTGGAATCTTACCAGGGTGGGGACATGAAGAACACCGAGGAAGTCCCTTGAGGCCACAGGAGCAGCGTGGGACTCAGGGAAAAACGCATGGATTCAGGTCAGCCTGACCTGGGTGTGACTTGCAGCTGTGCAACCAACAGCTGTGTGACCCCGAAGACCAGGGGCTGTCCCCAGCCCTGTGACACGGGGACACTGCCCACCCGGGGGGTTGCTGCAAGGGTGAGATGAGATGCATAAGTGCCTGGCACACAGTAGGTGCTCAAGAAATGGGAGATTCCATTACTCCGTCCAGCTGGACAGTCATCTCAGATCTCCCTACAAAAATCTTCAGGGATGCGGGAGGCCTCCAGGCTCACAGCACACTTTTAAAGACAAATTTGAGAGCCATAAAAACACACCACCTCATGCCGCCCAGACTGCCAAACGTAGTGGGGACAATGAAGCAAAACAAAGGGAAAGTCCAACTCTTTTCTCCGGCTTAAGAACACCCACATGCAAACGTCAGTGGCAAAGCAATCACCCCAGCAAACCCCAGGTCTAAACGTGAAATGGTTCCCTGGAACCCTCTCTCTCCCAAGTCACCGAAATCATGCTTCAGTCCAGGGCGTGGCTAAAGACGGTGCCCCGGGTAGGGGGCAGGGGGCGTCGGAAGAGTCGAAGGCAACGAGGGGACTCATTACTGGGGCCCTTCTATAAGTTACCAACCAAGGAAGACCCTGGCTTTCTCTTAACTATGCTGGTCAGCCTGCTTGAAGCCTTGTGTGTCCAGGAGGAGAAAGCACATTAGAATTGTACTCATCCTGCACCTCACAGAAGAACTCAGTTCACTTCAGCGGGATCTGTCAGGCAACCTCCATCGTACAGGCTCAGTAAAAACACCAACCTTTCACAGAGCAAAGGATCCAAACTACTTAGTCCCAATTCCAAGCAACTGAATACAAAATCCACCATGGCCCATTTGGACATTCTCTGGACTGTCATGCTTACTAGAGTCTTTAATCCTTGACTACCAGGGGTTGGTGGTCATTCTGTCCCCCGCTTCACAGGTCAGAGGTGAGGTGGCCCAAGGTCACTGTGCGCCGGGCAGGCTGAGCGCTGGGCCACCATCTGCAGTGCTAGCGGAGTCGCCTGTGCTCGGCCACGGCGCGTCTGCAATGATGCTCTCTGCCTTATCAGAGTGAAGAACTGTTCTAAACCTTAAAATAAACATTTTAGGGGCAAGAAGTACCAACCTTGAAACTCCAGACTAGGGTAAAAGAAAAAATCTTTTACCATAACCAAGAAGACTAAACACAGCTTAACAAGCATAGAAAATGCTACGTGGACAAACCCACTTGCCCAGCCAAAGGAGCAGAACTCTGAATAAAAACCTTGACCTTTCATAATGAACCATTTTGCTTTTGTCATTTACATGTTTATTTCCGGGCAAAGTTCCATTCCATGCTAACCAGAGTGTCCCAGGCCCCCTGGACTGATTATAACCTGAGGGGTCCATGAGTCAATCCCTAAAAATGCCTACACTATAGATGCTTAACTTTATAAGCCTGTCATCTTAGCATTTTGCCTGCAGAAGGGTCCACAGCTTTTCTCAAATTTCCAAAAGGAGTGTGTCCCTCTAAACGGTCTAAGACCCAGTCTCCTGTCATATCCATTCGGTCTCCCTGTCCCAATCGGCCCAGATACAAGGATGGAAACGAGATGAGGAATGAAAGAAAAAATACATCACTTCCCAAAGCAAGTCATGTGATGCATAAACAGGCCAAATTTAAGTGGCTGTGTTGTTAAAAAATAACAATAACACCACAATTTCACAGGGTCTCCAAGAAGCAGAGGAAGAAATGCAGCATCACTTGAATCTTTAAGGCACAGCCACTGAGGGGAGGGCCTTGTCTACAGGGCTCACCACCACACGCCAGGACCAGAGCAGTCCTGGGCGCACACTAGGCCCTCCACCAGTATCTGCTGGAGGCTGAATTAACATTCCATGTCATTTATTCCTCACAACCCTGGGATGTAGGGATTACAGTTTCTAGTTTCACAGACCAGGTTCAAAGAAGCCATGTGACTTGCCTGAAGTTACAACCAGTAAAAGCAGAACTGGGATTTAAACCCAGATCCACACACTGCTATGCAAAACCCAGGTCCTTCCCCCACACCACACTTTGCTTAGATGGCGGACTTTTAACCCAAAGTCATCTCTCAACAGCAGGCTCCACAACCCCAGTGGCTCCCTTGAGGGTCATTTAACTTCTCTGGGCCTTGGGTTCCTAATGTATACGGTGGGAGACATGGTGCATGCCAACAACAGTTGATTAGCAGTGGCTGTCTCCAGGCTCAATGGGAAGGATCGATTACGCCTGGGTTGATTAACAATGTCTACCAGGGGCTAGGCAATGAGCAATGGTTGCACGTGTGTCATACATTCACCATCCCAGAACTAGATGACCTGCAGGTTCTCTTCCAAGTCTGGCCGCCTCTGATTTTAACTATAAAAATTTTTAAGGTGGGGGGGGTATGGAAAAGGAAAGAACAGACTAACATTTTCCAACACCAGCCATAGCTAAATGCAGCAAGGCCAAAACTGGCTGCCCAGCCAGTCCTGCATGCTCCATGCACACAGCCCCGCCACATGAGAGGAAGTGGAGAACATCAGATCTGCTGCCTGCACCCCCAATAAGACACCCTGTCCAAGCCAGAAGCAGCAAAACTGTGGGTTTGTCTGGCCGGGCCTGGGTTGTAAAACACCTCATCAGTAAGCATAGAAACCTCGCAGGGAACGTCATCGGGGTTCATACCCTAGCCCGACCTCCTACCCATCCTGAGCTCTAGGCAAATTACTTTACCTCACTAAGCCTCAGTTTTCTCATCCTGGACAATCCTCAGAGGATTGTCTTAATGATTAAACACAAGGGTGCATCAAAGTTCTTAACACAACAAGAAGCCCATAGTAAGTGGGCAGAGAGCCACGGCTATCATCATCACCATTTGTCTCTGAAGGGGGCATATTTTCAGAAAAAAAGTATAAGTGCAAGAGATTAATTTCTTTCTCCCCACGTTTAGCATTACAGCCCATTTGGCTACTACGAACTCTAAAAGGAAAGAGGCTCTGAAAACAACTCCATCCTCCTGAAGCTCCTGGTGTATCAGCCGGGGCCCTGGGGAGAAGCAGATGGCAGACACAAAACGGTGTCATTTGAAGAAATTGTAACAAAAGGACAACATACCAAGGTGTGGGCAGAACACAGGGAAAACACAAGAGGTGGTTTTCTCCTAGGGTGACCAAATGTCCTGATTTGCTTGGGACTGAGGGGTTTCCCGGGACACAGGACGTGAGTGTAAACACCTGGGCCAGTCCCGGGAAAGCCAGGACTTGGTCACCTCACTCCTACCCTATGTGCTCCTACCCCAAGGCCTGAAGGGACAAGCGAAAGGAGCAGTTACTGAAGCCCGGAATCGGGGGTGGGGGGGTGGGGGGGTGGTGACAGGACAGGGGCCGTGACCAAGGGACGCTGCCTGCCCACAGCAACCCTGAAGGAAGAAGCCAAGGGCCTCCATCTCCCTGCAGGGTCCCCACTTATGAGCCAAGCCCACCTGGAGGCCGGAGGGCACAGAAGCCTGTGGATGAAGGCCACACAGCCAGGTCCTGGGCACAGGGAAGGGTGGTCAAGAACAGAGTGTTAATCCTGGGATGGCCAGGGGGCCAGACGCCACCTCTCAGAAGGCTCCCTAGGGGGCCTGGTGGGGACTCAGAGCTCCCAATCTTCGTCCAGCAGGGAGAGGACCCTCCTCCTGCTTTGGGATGGGAACACTGGATGGGACAACCAGATTCAAGCTCCGTGAAGCCACCCATCAATGGGCTTAGTTCTCGGCAGGGGTCCAAGGAAGAAGCCCCCTCCCCTGGCAGCAGGGTCGCAGTCAACGGTGGGAGCGAGGCTAAGACGACACAGTGAGCTCCCTCAGAAGTAGACGGCCTTCCCGGGCTCTGTCTAAACGGGGCGCTCTGTCACTGCAGACCCAAGTGGGGGGATCAAAGGTGGAGAGCCGAGGGCGGGGGGCGGTAGGGGTATGATATATACACAGGTGCGCCTCATGGAAGGGCCGTGAGTGGGCTCCCTACTGGCAGGCTCGGACCGGACACCACCATTCAAGGCCCTGTGCGTGTGTCAGGGGCAATATCGTTGAGAAAATAAAAGCGACTTTCAATTCTGTTTTTAAATCATATTTTCCAAGATCAAAATCTTATTTCCCAAGCACTGCTGCTGAAAGCTGAGGCGAAAACCACCAATAATGTCTTAATCTTCCCAACTGCCAGTTTCTATCTTGCCCAAGTCGGGGACACGGTGACTGGGGTTGAGTCCAGGACTGTGGTCCATTCCAGGTCCCGGTGCCCAAGGTCACAAGCACACCCTGGAGGTTCTCCCAACGGCTGCGAGGTCGCCAGGCAGGGCCGGGGTTTCCAGCAAAACGTGAGACCCTTTTCTGTCCCTGTGACGCCTGGGGCCTCTATACATCAAGCAACCGTATTCAGCCAGAAGCCTGTACTGCCATCGGGTACGGCTGGATGAGACACCTGCCTTCGAGAAGTTCACAGTCGAGCAGAAGCGGGAACGCAGTGGGCAGAGCAGCAGCCAGGACTGAGCTGGTGGTCATGAGGCGCACTGACTGAGCACTGGCTCCGAGCCTGACACCACCAAGCACTTTCCATGTGTGCAGCATCTCCTTTATGATTCGGATAACCCTGGGAGGTGGCCACGATGATCCCCAGCTTACAGATGAGAAAACTGAGAGCTGGATCACACCACTACTTACATGGTCTAATATGAAGTGTCTGAATCCAAAAACTCTGGCCAGAGCTCGAAACCACTTTGCCCCCCACCAACCACTAGGGAAGGACTGACCTGGGAAGGCAGGGTCTTTGGCGCCTCTACCTCCACCCTGGGTTTCAAAGTGGGGGCAGAGCGTTTGCAGCCCCCCAATCCGCAGCACACACCCCTTCAAGCAAGGCCGCGGTGAATGCCGAGCAGGGCCTGCCCGACACGAGACTGCCCAGCCGGGCCGAGCAGGGGCTGAGATCCACCAGCACTCGGCTGTCCCGGCCCAGAGGTACCCTGCTGAACCCCAGACCGCTGCCCTCTGCAACAGTCTCTGGCCTGAGACCCTCGCACCTTCACTGCACCTGCTGGCAGGGCCCACACATACTCCAGAAGCTTCCTCTTTGTATCTTTCCTGGTGGTATGGTTCACTTAGCTCCAAAAAGCAGAGGGACGCAAAGCACAGCCTTGGGTGGGGCTTGACTCAGACAGAGGAAGGCCTTTATCGAAGAGCCATGTGGCCAGGTCGCCCGCCACGGCCCACCCCCTTTCCTCGCTGCACGCACTCCCCCAAAAATACTCAAACAGGATTCGAGAAGCAGGTTTCAGAGTCTTTTCCTCACACCAAAACTTCCTAATGCTAATTTCCTCTCTTTCTTCTTTTTTAGTGGCATGAAGCAATTCCCCTTCCAACAACCCAGATCTCTGAAGTCCTGAGTCATCAGGACACAGCAGGGGAGCCGACAGGAGGGATCAAAGGTGTGGGAAGCTCGCTAATGCCGGGGGCCAGCAGGATTTCCTTCCAGGGTCCCTGCCGGCTCTCGGCCCGCGCCACGCAGACAGAGGGATCTGGGCTCCTGCAGCCCCATGCAGTTCTCGGTTCCCACCTCTGTGCCAGGTTCCAAAGAGGCAAGGTGACTGCAGACAGGAGCACAGGCTCCCAGCTCTCCCCCGGGCCAGCCCGCAGCCGGGGCTACTCATCAAACGGGACCTCTCAGGGTAGGTGGGACATCAGCCAAGTCACCACAGGGGTTCTCAGCCGGTGATGTGCCCCCCAGGGGACCTGTGGCAACATCCGCAGGCATTTGGGGCTGTTACACTGTGGGGAGCGGAGTACTGGCATCTAGTGGGCCGAGGCCAGGGATACTCAACATCCACAAAGCCCAGGACGGCCCCCCCCCACCAAGTAAGATCTGGGGCCCAAGGGGACACACTCTGAGATCATGTATGAAAATGGCTTAGCACTTATGAATAAGACCTCACCCTACTCGCTGTGCACACGATCATGTGTGTCACACGTACTCGTCCAGGAAGAAAGCAGAGATGGCTCTACCCCAAAGTGTGCATCTGGGTGCTTTCTGGGTGGTGGGATTATGGGAGAATCTTTTCCTTCTTTATTTTTTAAGATCATCATCATCCCTGGGTGCTTATTTTTGTTTTATTTTTTACAAGTACGGAGGCGAATAGCTGGTAGAGAAGACAGACGGGCAAAGAGGCAATCGCCACCCAGCTGGAGCTCGCAGGGAGCAAGCCCTCACTCCAACTGGGGGTCGGGGAGGCTCCGGGGGCCAGCAGCACTCCCCACGGCGGAGGGGAGAGGGGCTGAGCCAGAGCCCCGAGGGGTGGGGTGAGCCCAGTCACGCTCTGAGACGGGCTCCAGACCCCATGCTCGCCTGCACCAAGCCATCACAGCCGGCTCTCAGGGTCAGGCCATCTCAGGCGAGGAAACAGGCTCCGAGAGGTTGAGTTCACGACCCCAACACCAAGCAGGGGCAGGTGAGAAGCAAACCTCCACCACGGCTCTCCCAGAGATGCGTCTGCAGGAAGACGGCCGAACCACCCAGGGTGAGACACTCGACTCTGTCCCCACCCTCCCGCCTTCTGCACGGCCCCCCTGCTCGGCAGGGAGCCAGCCCTGGCCACCCTGGGTCTTCCTGAGCCTCTGCTCCTGAGCCAGGATCGCAGCCCCATGCAGTTATTCTCTGGAGCCAGATGGCCTGGGTGCAAATCCCAGCTCCACCACTACTAGCTGGGTAAGTAGACCTCATCTCTCTGGGCCCCAGTTTGATCATCTGTAAAACAGGAACCATGACAGCAATACCTCACAGGTGCATCGGGAGGTTTAAACAAGCTCATCTACGTATGACCCAGCAGTTTCACTCCTGGGTACGCATCCGGAAAAAAAGAAAACACTAATTCGAAAAGATACACGCACCCCAATGCTCACAGCAGCATTATTTACAATAGCCAAGATATGGAAGCAACCTAAATGTCCATCAACAGACGAATGGATAAAGAAGATGTGGTATACATATACAATGGAATACTACTCAGCCATAAAAAAGAATGGGGCTTCCCTGGTGGTGCAGTGGTTGAGAGTCCGCCTGCCGATGCAGGGGACACGGGTTCGTGCCCCGGTCTGGAAGGATCCCTCGTGCTGCGGAGCGGCTGGGCCCGTGAGCCATGGCCGCTGAGCCTGTGCGTCCAGAGCCTGTGCTCCGCAACGGGAGAGGCCACAACAGTGAGAGGCCCGCGTACCGCAAAATAAAATAAAATAAAATAAAAAAAGAATGAAATTCTGGCATTTGCAGGAATGTGAATGGACATAGATCAGAGAAATATAAATACTGTAGATGTCACTTTCGTGTGGAATCTGAAAAATAACACGAATGTATAGAGCAAAACAGAAATAGACTCACAGAAAACAAACAAGTGGTTACCAGTGGTGGTGGGGGGGGCAAGACAGGAGTATGGGATTAAGAGATACAAACTATAGATAAGCAACAAGGACATGTTGTACAGCACAGGGAATTATAGGCATTATTTTGTCATAACTTTTAAGGGAGTGTAAACTGTAAAAATACTGGATCACTACGCTGTGTACCTGACACTAATATAATATTGTTAAGTCAACTATACTGCAGTAAAAGAAAAGCGCTCATCCACGCGTAGGCTCAGAACAGAAGACTCTGTGCGAGCACTCGCTGTAGTTCTCACTGCTTTGCTGGTGACTGTTCCTCGCTGCCCAGGTCCTCGTGCTCGAAGCCACCAAGGAGGCGCCGTGCTCTGTGCAGGAGGCCTCTGGCTCTGGAGCCAGGTCGTCTGGGTTGCAGTGATGTAACCTGAAACTCACAGGGCCTTAGTTTCCCCAGGTGTAAACAGGAGCCTCGGGGGCTGGGTTAAATGCACAGATACACCCAAGAGGCTCGGCGGGGCTGGAGGAAATGATCGCTACTGCCCCGCAGTCACCTCCACCCCGTCCTGGTCTGTGTGACCCTGCAGGCTGACCCTGCTTGGAACGCCAAGCCCAGTAGCCACCAGACTGCTGGGACAGGTCAAGCTCTTTCACCTTCCCACCGTCAAGGCAGGCATCGGCCACAGGTGAAACGCGACCCAACAGGAGCAACAGGCAGACGTCAGAGTCACTGCTCCTCTTTCCAGCGGGGCAGCCCTGCTCCCACTGCCCCATAGCCCCCAGGCCCGAGAGCCCACTAAGGGCACCAGCAGGGCGCCACAGCTGCCCTGCCTCGGCCCGATGGTGCCACCTTCCCAAGCCCCACGGCTGGGCGGGGCCTTCCCACCTGGCCTCCAGGAAGGAAGCTTCCAGAAGGGGAGCCCTGGGAGCCAAAGCTCAGAGCGGAGGGCTCAGGCCCGGGATCCAGAAAGCACCAGAGGCCTCTGGTGGCAGCAGCCTCACGGGCCCGGCAGTGGGCCAGGAACCGCGGGCCTGTGTCCACCCCGAGGCCAGCTCTGCAGGGCAACTCGAGGGCCCACTGCACGCACTGTCCTTCACTGGAGGTGAAAGAGACACGCAGGGTTCCAGGGACGCAGAGGGTGGAGGTCTGGACGTGGCTCTTCCCTCACCCCTTCCAACAGGAGGGGCCACCCAACTGAACCTGTGCGGCAGCTCATTCATTCCTTCCTTCACTCATTCATCCACTCATCTGGCCAAAGAGCGTCTGCTGAACAGCCTCCGGGTCCCCAGCTGTAAAATGCAGGGAGCGACAGCAACTTGTTGGGCTGTTATGGAGGCCACCGACGTGACCTCCCAGCCCAGCTCCTAGCAAACAAACTCTCGTGAGTGGCCACGAGACCACTGCTGCAGTGGTCACTACTGTGACTAATGCCTGGCCCGGTGGCTCACATCCCTGCGCTCCTGAAGCTTCCATTCAGGGGCATCCCGGGCTCCCAGCTGGCGGCCCGCTCCCCGTCCATCTGCATCATGATCAGGGCCCTCCCTCCCGGCTCGCACATGAATCCCATACTGACCTCGAGGGCCCCTCTGGGAAGTGACCCTGCCTCCATCTTTCTCCCTACCTGCTCTCACGGTGCCAACCACTGCTGCGGCCCCTCTGCCCATTCCCAGCCCTGGCCCCCAGCCCCTTCTCTGCCAGTCCCCGGCCCTACCTCTGTCCGTCCAGAAGTCCTTCCTGAAACCGCCTGGCCCCTCCAAACAGCAGGACAAGGCACAAATCTCTCTGAGGATGTGTGCTGCTATAGTGTATCCTAATCTGAAGTGTCCCCCAATTTAACTGTGAGCCTTTGGGGAACAAAGGGTCGTCTGACTTTGTAAGCATAGTACCAGGGAACACTCACCTTGTCAGCCCGGTGCCTGGAGATACTCACTCCACGAGTGCAGTACCTGGGAAACTCCCTTTGCACACACAGCATCTGGTACTCAAGTCACAAACTTGGTACCTGGCTCTTACCCTTTACAAATACTTGGCATTCACTTTCCAACACCAGTTCCCTGAACTCACTTGACAAATTCACAAAGGGAGGTCTGCCAAACATCGGCAAGCACTGAACTGATAAGCCCACTGATTCCCCACTAAGGCGTTTCTGCAAGAGGCTGAAATCATGTTACATAGATCCAACACATGCACATATATCCACGGACACACACACTCAGGTGTGGCGGCAGACCTGCCTTTGCCTCTCAACTCCACTTCTTCCCAGTTCTCCTTGTCTGAGTCTCTGTTGCAACATCTATAAAATGGGAAAAGTAATAGCTGCCCCGTAGGACTGTCTGGAAAATTAAAAGGGCACAGTACCTGGCACTCAGCAGGGGCACAGTAAGTGTCGCTGTAATCACGAGCGCATTGCTCCATCCCTTGCAACAGGTTCACGAAGATGTTTTACTCCCCACCAGAGAGCAGACTGCAAACTTTCCTGACCTGCCACCAAGCTCAAACCCAGAAGCCAGAGGAGACCACGGCGTCTGAATTTCCTGTCCAGGGAAGCAGCTCTGCTGCTGGTACCCTGGAGACCTCCAGACCACTGCAGGGTCCCAACGGTCCTGGGGTGGGTGTCGCCATCTATCCATGGCCTCCTGTCTCCTGGACACAGCTAACCCTGTTCCCTAGCCTCCCCTGCACTCGGGGGTAGCCATGTGACTGAGCTGTGGCCAATGGAGCGGCAAGACCCACAGACCGAACCTCTGCCTGCTGCTCACGCCTTCTCCCCAGCCCCGACTCCCCGAGGCCCTGAAGGGGCAGAAACCTCCCCCGGACCGGGACACGAGGCACATGTAAACCGTGCTGCGTGAAGCCCCCCAGGTTTGGGGGCTGGCTTTTGCAGCAGTGAGCCCACCCTGACTGTGGCCCGGCCCCACCACCGGCTGGGCCTCACACAAGCACGCGCGGCGATGCACATTCACCTGGGCAGGACGGTGAGTCAAACGAGGCGGCAGTCTGGGCTTTCCCAGGCTGTGTGCCCCTATCTGCAGCTTCTCTGGGCCTCGAGGAGCTTGGGACTGGCCCAGGACACCAGGAAACATTCCCGTGCTATCTCCGCTCTCCTGAGGACCCCGGCCCCAGGGAAGCCTCCGCTGCCCCGCCCCGCGGAGTCCTGCCCACCCACCAGGGGGCTGGAGAATCCAGCTCTTCTGCTTCCCTCCAAAGTGAGTTTACTCAGCCTCATCTGCTTATACACTCTCCGGATCTGATACCAGCTAGAAAGCAGAACCCATGACAAAGGAGGGCAGTGAAGGTGCCAGGGGTGCGGTGAGTCCTGGGTGTGAAGCCCAGCCCGGCTGCTGGGCAACACGCCGGTGCTCAGCGCTTCCCCCACACTAAGTGCTTCCCCATGGGAAAAAAGCCTGAGGCGAATTCAGCGATTAGGGTGTTCTAGGTCCTAGAACCGTTGTAACACAGCACGGACAAAGGGAGCTGGTTTTGGTAATCTAAGAGTCTCTTAAAGCACTGCTATTCTTCGCTATGGGAGGGAGCGGGTTAAATAAAACACACACAGCCCAGAAGTGCTAGAAACTAAGCAAGCTCCATGGGGGCAGGGAGCTGTCTATTCGCCCAGCACCTAGCATATGCTGGGTGCCCATTAATATTCTGTAATAGATGATAACAGCTCCTGGAAGGCAGGGGTGATGACAACTGTAGAGCATTTACTAAGATCCGGGCACTTCCCTGGGTGATCTCTAAGTCCGGTCCAGCCTCAGGGCCTTTGCACTTGCCATCCTCTCTGCCAAGAATGCTCCCCCACTAGATACCATCTCCTTCCCTGAACACCATGTGCAGAGTAGCAAGGCTCCTGGTCCCCAAGCCCCGCACACCCCACCCACCACTGCTTTGTTTTCTCCGGGGCCAGACAGATTTTATAATTACTTACTCAGTGGTTTATTGTCTGTCCCCTACCCTAGTCCAGGAGGGCAGAGACTGGTTTTCCTCAAAGTGCCTACAAACAGTGGTATTTATCTGTTGAATGAACTGCCATGCCTTACTCCACCTAATCCTGACATCATGCTAAAAGGAAGTCCCCAGAATGTGAATTTCACAGATAAGGAGGGAGGTTAGGTGACCTGCCCAAGGTCACCCACCAGCTAGGACGCTGCAAGGGCAGGACTCAAGCTTGCCTGTCTGACCCCTCTGCTGCGACTGGCTGTTCTCCTCCCTCCACCTTCCTGACACCCCAGACACCGGTATGTGGCAGGTGTAAAGAAATGGCTACTGGACATTCAGTTTCACCACAACAATCAACTTCAGCACCAAAACTATGTTCTCTGTGGTCCCCTTTGCCTCAACAGACATGAACACCTCCCCCATACACACACACACACACACACACACACACACACACACACACACACACACACACACACGCCTCATCACCCTTTGTAGGGCTCTGCTGGTATCAGCTGAGCTTCCTTTCAACCTCACACGGCCTCCCTCAGTGGCCCGCTGAAGGCACTGGGTGCCTTGTCACCAGAGCCAGGAGCAGGGAAGAGACACTGTCACTTCCTCCTTTTCTCTACCATGGGGCCAGGCGGCCTGGCTTCCATCCTGGGGAAGCAGGAAGCCTGGGGACAAAAACGATGCTCTCAGGTGGAGCAGGAAACAGCTCTCCTGGCCATGCAGACCCTTGTCCTTGGGGCAGAGGTCTGTGGGACTGGCCGGAGCCCCCCACCAGTTCCTGGTGGGGCTGGGGGGCCAAACCCTCAGGAGGCTCCCTAGCCAGTGACAGTGAGCCAGACCCAAGCATGACTCCAGACCGCGGGGACCCCAGGCAGCACTGCCCTTCCCCCCTCTGAGGGAGGGTCAGCTCACCCTTGCAAAGCACTGGGGGACTAAATATTTTAACACTCACCAAAGAAGGAGGCAAAAAAACATTCAAATTATCAAAACACAAACAACTCCACTCAATCAAAGTGGAAAGTGTCTTGTTGGAAACTGCAAAAGCCTGGGGCTAACCTCAATGTCCAGTGATAGGGGATGGTCTACCTGTATTATTATGGTGCCCCTCTATGATGGAACACCATGCAGCAGGGAAGAGCAGCTGTGCACAGGCACAGATCTAGAATGACTGCCAAAACACACCGTCCAATGAACAATAACGGCACAGAACTGTGTAAATGCCCAGGATGCTCAGCAAGGATGCAGGGCTGGCCTGCGAGGAGGGGAACTAGGGGCCACGGGCCCGTGGAATAAGACAGAAGCTTCATTTTCCCTTATATGCCTTGCTGTACCATCTGAATTTATTTGATGTGCACGTTACTATTTCAATTTTCCAAAAAAAAGAGTTCTGTATTTTTTCAAAGGAAACCAGACTGTGCCCCCTGAGAAATTTTTCTTAAACTGCTTTCAACAATTTCATTGCTCTCACACATACCAGATCCACTAAATACCCCTAACTTTCCCAAATGCACCGCTCATCTCAGGAGACTTTCCTCTAGAGACTGCCCGTTTTTAAGTAGCAATAATCCCTTGCATTTGGGCAGAATTTCCTGAAGCACTCTCAGGGTAATTAGGAAAACACAAAGTGGAATACAGGCCCCTTGTCATACCCCTACTGTGTGCTGGCCGTCCTGCTAGGTGCTAGTCTGAGTGATCCCCAATCCTTTCAGCAACCCTGTAAATGAGGTAGGATTATCCCACCCCCTTGGAGGAAAAGCAAGCCCCGGCACGGGAAAGCAAAGCAACGTTCCAAAAGTCACACAGCCAGGAAGTTGTAACCTCAGAATCCAGAGCCCGGTGCAAGTGGCAGCAAACCCCGTTGTGTTGCCCCACGGTGGAGACGCCGTGAACCATTTGGCTGCCTTGCTGAATCTCACTTAATCCTTTAATCAAAGGCATAACTTGACCATCTCAGATGTTTATTCCACCAAAACACCAAGGGGATACCATCCATGTGGGCCAAGCTGAGGCCGGCAGTGAGGCACCCTCAGAGAGCTTTGGTTTTTTAGGATGACACGGCCACCAGGCTCCCCCTAAGCCTCACCGGACGTGGTGCCCCAGAAATGCCCTCTCCCACTGCCAGGTGAGTCAGCGGGCTCCCCGGTTGGCACAGAGGAGCGGGCAACACTATACACAGCCACCTGTGGGCCACGGAGCCCCAGCCAGCTCGGCAGCAAAGCCCAGCCATGAGCAGCGAGTGACACACCTTCAACCTGGCCTGGTACAACTTTGCCAGCGGCTAGAAAAGGCATCTCGGGTTGCGCCAGGAGAATGGCAGCATCAAAACTACTCCCTCCTTAAAATGCTCTTCTTTACTGCAGCCTGGGGAAGGCAGACCACGTGTGCTGTTTACAGGGAATTCAGATTTTTTTCCTCTGCTTCTGTCTCAGCCCCTCCCCTCCACCACCTCCAATCAGACAAGTAACCTGGGCAACAAATTTGATATACTCCAAAATCTTATGACAAATGGCACTGAAAGAAAAAAAAAATTCTTTGTGTTTATTTATGCCACAAAAAAAATCCCATAAATCAGAAGCGGGGAGGACGGGCACAAGGAGGAGGTGTAGGTGACGAAGCGGAGAAACGAACACGCGTGTGCGTGTGCACACAGGCGAGTTCCCACGGGACCTCTGACTACTCGGGGGGACACAGATTTTAATTCCCAAGGGGGAACCACCATCGGGATGAATGCAGCACTCTGACGCCCAGTAGGCGCTTCGTAAGCATAAGTCCAAGTTCAGAAGGTTGCCGCCCCCAAGAAAACACCAGCCTAAAGAAACCGACGAGAACTGAGGTGACTCCTCTTTTCCTTTCCACAACAGAAAGCCCACAGACGTTTCAATTGAAGCAGCAGAGTGGTGAAAATTTAAAAAACAAGTCAAGGCTACTGTGCCTGTGCTCTGACCCCCGTTTGACCGATTGGACCCTCCCCATTCTGAGATGCCACCTGCTACATGTTAGAAAAAATAAGGTAAAATAAAAGGTAAGCAGCTGATTCGTACTTCTTTGGTGCAGAGGAGACAAAGCACACGGACAAAGCCCTCTTCCAGAGGACAAACATGCCTAGCAGGTGATCAAATTCAGCCCAGACACGAGAACGGCAAAATGGATTCTTGACCCACGGACCCGAACCTTCTTGGCTACAGCCGACACCATGGTTGGCAACCACAAAAAGCCCAGGGAGGCCCGGGGACTGGGAAGTCTGGACGTGAGAGGGGAATGAGGAACAGCGACGTCCAGGCCACAGCCTGGGCAGATGCACCCTTCCGCCGGCAAGGTGCGGCCGTGTGTACCCCAGGGAGGGGCGGACACCTCCCAGTCCCCCTCCCGGCAGCCGGGTCACTGGCGCCTTTGTGTTTCCTCCTTTGTTTATGAGTCTTCTGGATCCAAAGTCTCCAGCACAGAGTGCATCGGGCCCGGCGCTGTCACCGGCCATGTCAGGCACTGTTGACTCCGCAAGGATTTAATCAGTAACCGGCCCAGCAGATAGGCACAGGGGCAAGCTCCAACCTGACCCCAGAGAAGGCAAAGTTTACAGCCAGGCCAGGGAGTGAGGCCGCGGGCCCCCCGGGGCCCCAGGCTGAGCCCATCTCCCCGGCAGGGAATGCAGAGAGGTCCGTCCACCTGGGGGGTGTACCCAGCTGGAGCGCCTGCCGGGTGGGACTGAGAGCCCCCGGACGCCTCCACCCAGGCCTGATGCAGCTGTGGTCGTGGAAGCCTGGTCTGTAGCTCTGACTACCCTCCAACTGACTGGATCAGTGCAGACAGACCCTGAAAACGGTTTGGGCAGAGGGTGTATTGGGTTTGTTTATGGGTTTGAATCTAGATCAATCACTCTGAGTCTTGCGCCTGAAACCCACACAATTAACCAGATAATTACCAGATGGTTCTGAGGTGAGCTGTGTAGAGGGCTTAACAAAAGGATGACGTACACTTCATGGAAGGCTATGACCAATACAGAACGCCCGACACACCCAGCAGCTCGTGGCTGGGCCACAGGGGGCTTTCCGTTGAGTGAGCTGCACTCAAATTCACCTTTGTTTCGTTTGGGCTCCCATTTCTCAATTGAGTGCTTGGGCCGCACTACAAAATGCAGACAGATTACATAACGCCCGGGCCTCAGGGAAACCCCTCAGGGGCCTGCTTTGCTTCCCGCGGGGGTGGGGGGTGGGGGGCCTGGACACACCAACAACCAGGTGTCTCAGGACCGGACAAGGTCCCCAGTGGTGGTGCCACCCACACCCCTGCCCCGGAGGCCACGGCCTCAGCAGCCCCCCTCCACGCTCACAGGCCCCGGCAGGGAGGGCCGTGCACCCCACCCGAGCCCACCAAGGCCACATGTAAGGACACTCCCTGCCCTGCCCGCGGGGCTCGCCAACGACAGGCGGAGAAAGGGGACAGCCCATTGGACACTCGCGCGTAGTTCCTCCCTCCTCGCTTCCCAACGCCACAGCAAGGCTCTGCGAGACAAATCTTGTGCCACGGATGGCCCTCGGCCCCCAGTCCAGAAAATCACGGCTCCTCTCCAGAGAGGCCCAAGAAGACGAAGGTGCCACCACCACGCCTGCTTGAGAAGCCAGCGCAGGGCTTCAGGCGCCCTTCCTCCCCACTCTCTCTCTCCAACAGACACCTCTTGAGCAATCAGAGGTAAACTGGGGGAGGGGGAGGGGCACCTTGAGCCTCCAAAGCTGGCTTCCCCCAGCCGTGGGCAGCACAGCACAGCTCCTGGCTTCTCCCGGGGGAGCACGGGAGCTCGGCCTGTCCTTCCCACGGAGGGTCACTGTGCCTCCCAGCCATCTTCTCCTCCCCAACTCCCCTTCACTTTAAGGGGTGACAGAAAGAAAAATAAAGCTTCCCCAGCCCCGGCCAGGGGAAAATTCTGAAGCCAGATCTGGAGGCTGCTGACCCCAGGCAGGGAACTACTGAGGACACCAGTTCCTCCCTGAATCTGAAACACTGCGCGCTGGCGAATTTTCTGCGGCTCTCCCTCCATCAAATGAAAAGCCAAATGCCGAGGCCTGTGGCTCGGGACAGGTTTGAGAACGTGCACGAGCCTGAGACTGGGACTGGACCGCTTCTCGCCAACCAGGGATCCTCCCCGAGAAAGCAGCCTTTGCAGATTGCACCAGTGTGCCCACAGGAAAGAAAAAATAGGTGTTCTGAGTACGTCGGACCCAAAATTCAGAATAAAAGTCCTCGTGTGCTTCAGTGCCCTGGGGGGGGGGGCCGGGGGGGAGCTGTTTCAAGGAGTATGGTTTCTTCTGCTAACTTTTCCCCCTCCCCATTCCCTGGAGCATGTGTCACAGCCTGTGACACACTGCCAAGGGAACATGGATGCCGGGGAAATGTCTGCACATGCTACACGTTTGTGACATGCTATGTAAGCGACACCCTGTTTCCCGGCTGGGTTTTCTTGGCACAGGTGTGGGCAGGCGTTAGATTCAGCGCCCCCGCCCCGACCACCGTGCTTAGTGAACCGGATCACGGTTGCCCCAGAGGGGAGCGTGCATTCTGGGGAAGACGTGCCACCTCTCCATAGAGGACGGGACCCCCTCACAGCAAGCCTCGGGCCCAAGCAGAGCTGGTGCTTTAAACTGTCCTCCTTTCAAAACACAAAGCATCCTGTTCCGGCTCCTGCCCGCCACCCTCCCCCGCTGCGACCCCACCGCAGCCCTCTGTCTCCACCTTGCAGATTTGATTTCAGAAACAGATCGATGACTTCTCTCCCTCTCATGAGGGCGACCCAGTCCCAGCCATGTATTTTAAAACAGTAACAATAACATAATAAAACCTCCAGCAACAAAACACACGTATACAATACTGCATAGACTATACAAGACCAGAACCCCACAGGCCAGCTTCCGCACTAGAACTTGACCGCCCCCCGTGGGGAGGAGATAGCCCAGGACCCCTGCCCCCTCTCCCTCCCCCTCCCCCTCCACTTCCACCCTCCCAGTGTGTCAGTGAAATTTTTTCAGAAAGGGAAGCACCCAGTTTTGCCTGCCAGCCCGGGCAGGAAAAAGACGGGTAGAGAGCAAAGAAAGGAACTGGCTTCTGGAAATTCTTTGGGTTTGGGGGTTTTGAGGTTGTTGGGGTTTTTTTGTTTTTTTTTTTTCTGGTTGTTTTGTTTTCCCATCCGCCGCAGATCCAGATGTGCTTTCCGAAAGGGAACCCCACCACCATCAGGGCCCAGCCTCGGGGGTCTATCCCAAGGTCCCATCCGTAATTAACACAAGCGCTGGGCCCGGAGGTACCCAAATGCTCAGTCCGGGGTGGGCCAGATCCTCTCCATAATTCTAAGGGTCTCCCCGAGCCCGCCGGCAGGGCAGAGCTTCGGATTCCACAATCCAGTCCGGAGCCCAGGCCAGGAAGGGGGCGCCCGGTTCTTCCCGCCCCCCGGCGCCCTGCAGGCCCCGGGCTCCAGGTGCAGCGGCAGGCAGGGGGCAGCCGGTGGGAGGGGGCGCCTCCCGGGCCCCGAGGGGAGGCGCGGGGGTGCAGGCGCGCCGCCGCGCAGAGCGACTCACCGTGGCGGACGCCAGGCTGTTGTCGGCCAGCGTTAGGTGGTGCGGCTCCCAGCGCCTCAGGAATTTCGAGGTGAGGATCTTGCTGAGAAAGGTCCGCGGGTGCCGGATGACACAGACCTGGATGTCGCCCTCCTGCAGCAGTTTGTACCTCATCCCGTTGCACAGCAGAAGGGCCCGGCGGCAGGGCACGGCGCCCATCTTCGTGCCCTCGGGGGCCGGCACGTCACCCCCCAGCAGCGGCTTGGTCTCCTCGATCTGCCGGGAATCGCCGCCGCCCGAGGTGCTGGTCAGATCCATGGCCGGCCGGCCGGGCCGGGGAGGGGGCCGGGGGCGGGGAGAGGGGCTGTCCCGGCTGCCCGGGCGGCGGGGCCCCCGGTCGGCGTCCCGCACCCCCCCACCCCCCAGGAAGGTGGGGGGGTGTGGGGCTGGGGGCGCCCCGCAAGGGAGGGGCCCGGGCGGGCGGGCGGGCGGGCGGCCGGCGCTCGGTCCTTCCTGCGGGGCTCCGGCTTCCTCCTAGCTCGTCGGATGCATGCTCGCGGCGGCCGGACCGGCTCGGCGGAGGGGCGGGCGGGCGGGGACGCGGGGCAGCGCCGGCGGGGGGGCCGGGGGCCCGGTGGCGGCGGCGGCGAGCGGGGGCCGCGCGGGCGGGCGTGTCTCGGCCCCGCCGCCCGCTCGTGTGTACAGTACGTGTGTCTGGGCGGCCGTCCGCGGGCGAGTGTGCGGCGGGGGCCGCGGGGGCCGGCTCAGTTGAGAGATTGCAGAAGCCGCTCGGCGCCCGCGCGATTGGTCCCCGCGGGGTCATGTGCCCGCCCCTCTGACGTCAATGGCGGCAACGGCGGCTGCCGCCGCGGCTTCGGCCTCTCGCAGGCGGAGTCCGTCGCCGGGCGGGGACGCGAGGGGCCGAGGCGCGGCTCGACGGGAGGGGGCGGCCCCCGGGGAGGGGGCTGGGGCGGGCGAGCCCTGGCAGGCCCGGGCCCGCCCCGCCCGGAACCTGGGGAGTGGGCGGGGGCCTCGGGGGCGGGGCGCGTGACGTCACGCCGAGCCGCGCCCCCGCCGGTGCCCAGGCCGGTGTTGAGCCGCGCGGCCCGCCTGCCCGACGGTTCTGAGAACGCGCCGCGGCCCCCGCAGCCCACCCTTACCCCCGCGGCCAGCCGGGATCCGAAATGTCAGCGCCCCGAAACCTGTGCACGCGGATGGCGGAGTTGCGGCCAGGTGCAAACCCGAGGGACCGGGGCCGGGCTGGGCCGGGCCGAAGGTGTGGGGACAGGACCGCAGGCAGGAAGCTGTCCACCTGGCTGGCCAGATGGCGCCACAAGACAGAGATATTTCCTTGAACTGAATGTGTCCCGTCAGTTATCCGGGGAATGAGCCACGCTGCCCTGGCTCAGCCTGCAGCACTCTGCAGGCCTCCTGGTCATTTAGAAATGTCTGCCCGCCGTGGCCCTTGGGGTCCTCAGGCCTACTGGGGGGATGGGACAGGCTCCTCAGCCCCACTCCTTCCTTCTGCCCCTGGAGTCTGATTAGCTCCTAATAGGATCCTAGACAACAAAATCCCTCCCCAGCGTTACCGGCGCCCCCCTCCTCTGCCTGCACCCCAGCAGCTCCAGCCTCTTTACCTCTCCCCTCAGGCCGGGACCGGGTCATTCATCCCAGGTCCTGCGCAGAGCTGTGAGAGAATCATACTGGAAGCCCCTTTGGGGAATGAGCTATGGTGTCACTCGGGAACGCCAGCTGTGCAACAAAAAAACGTTCCCTTTCTGCCATCAGGAGTGGCACCAAAAGCCACGCAGCAAGTGCTCTGCTCTGAGGTGGGGCTTTCTCACATCCACGCACTTCTGCAGTTAATATCATTAAAACCCCCAGGTCTGTGCCTTTTTTGTTAAGTGAAGGTGTCTCTGTAGTGAACACACAAGTGTGTGAGCATGCGTTGAATTGCATCATGAGTGTCGAAGTTTGTCCACGGCAGCCCTACAGTGGGGACTGCCCCCTCCCCCTCTCTCCCAAGAACATACAAGATGAGGGCCCCCCAAAACACTCTCACTTGATCCCGACCAGGGCTGGGGCCAGGGTGGAAGGCAGGGCCCCCGCATGTGTCCCTCACCAGAGAAGACGCATCTCCAGCCTGCCCAGGAGACGGGCAGAGCTGTTCTCTCCTCGTGAGCCCTGGGGAGGCACAGTTAGGCGGGAAAATGGGGAATTCACTGACTCCCCACAGCCTCCTGGCAAATTCTGTTCTTGAAGTTCTGAACATCAACGGCCTTGAGAAAACCATCAAGCAAGGAGGAGTCAGGCAAGCCAGAGACCCCACCCGGTGACACAGACGTGGATGCCGGAGGTGGGGATGGCAGGTGGTTGTGACCAAGACGCCCAGGCCACGCCGCCAAGGGGGTTAGGTCTGTTGTCCGAACCTTGATTGAGCTCCTGCTGTTTGCCGGTTGCAGGAGTAATTCCCCGCGTCCTAAGCACGCACGCAACTTTTCCTTCTCACAGCAACCCATGACACAGGGTTGACCCATCAGCATCCCCTCCTGCAGGTGAGGATGCAGGGAGACTGCCAGGCTCACTTGGCTAGCCAGGACTGGGCCCCGGTGCGGAGCTCAGGGTCTAAGACCATGTAAAGACAATGACCGCACTGTGCTTGGGGCTACAGGGAGGGGGAGGGGCGTATCTAACCCAGCCGGGCTGTGGCACTGGGGACACGTCCTGACTCCAAGAGGTCTTTAGGAATCAGGTAAAGAAGGGGAAAGGTGCTCCTGGAAGGGGGGACGGCACATACAAAGGCAAAGAGGTGGGAAGACCCTCAGCCTGTGCAGGAAACTCCAGACTTTTTTTTGTTGTTTTTTATTTATTTTTGGCGGCGTTGGGTCTTCGTTGCTGCACGCGGGCTTTCTCTAGTTGCAGCGAGCGGGGGCTACTCTTCGTTGCGGTACTCGGGCTTCTCCTTGTGGTGGCTTCTCTTGTGGCGGAGCACAGGCTCTAGGCGCGTGGGCTGCGGTAGTTGTGGTGCACGGGCTCAGTAGTTGTGGCTCGCGGGCTCTAGAGCGTAGGCTCAGTAGTTGTGGCACACGGGCTTAGTTGCTCTGCGGCATGTGGGATCTTCCCAGACCAGGGCTTGAACCTGTGTCCCCTGCATTGGCAGGCGGATTCTTAACCACTGTGCCACCAGGGGAGCCCCAGACATTTTGCCAAGGCATGCAAGGAGCCCAGGGGATGCAGGGCAGAGGCCTCAGAGGTGAGCAGGGGCTGAGCGGGCAGTACCTTGAAATGCAGGCCCAGGGACCAGACTCTGCCCTGAGAGCAGTGGGAAGCTACCACGTGGGGCATGCAGGGAGCGACTTGTAGATATCACCTTCATAAGGTCACTGGCCACAGCATGACATGGACAAGATTTGCAGAGCGGCAGCCTGGAGGCAGGGAGGCTGGTGAGGAGGCTGTTGAGGGTACCCGGGAGGGAGGTGATGGGGTCCAGCAGGAAATCATGGAGTGGGGAGGCTCGGTGGCAGACAAAGCAGCTGGTGTCCACTCGAGGGACATCTGTGGACCCTCCTCCCCCTGTTCAGGGGGCAAAACTTCAGCAGAACGTGATTCACCAGGAGGCAGAGGATCCCTGATTTTATCCAGACATCCTCAACACTGCTTGATATGGTGGTTGATCTGTAAGCATTAAACAGGAACAGCATGATAAAATGACCAGCACCCAAGTGCCAGGTACTATGTTGGGGGTGTTATATATATAGACATATATATATATATATATTTTAACATCTTTATTGGAGTATAATTGCTTTACAATGGTGTGTTAGTTTCTGCTTGATAACAAAGTGAATCAGCTATACACATACATATGTTCCCATATCTCCTCCCTCTTACGTCCCCCCTTCCACCCTCCCTATCCCACCCCTCTAGGTGGTCACAGAGCACCGAGCTGATCTCCCTGTGCTATGCGGCTGCTTCCCACTAGCTACCTGTTTTACATTTGGTAGTGTATATATGTCCATGCCACTCTCTCGCTTCGTCCCGGCTTACCCTTCCCCCTCCCCCTGTCCTCAGGTCCATTCTCTACGTCTGCATCTTTATTCCTGTCCTGTGGGGGCATTATATATCGATATTTGTTCTCCTTTCTTCCAACCAACCCAGAAGGCAAAAATTCTTACCATCCCCATCTTAAGGGCGAGGAAGTTGAGTCTCAGAGAGGATCAGACAACCATAGGGATCCAGCCAAGATTTGTACCCGAAATTCTGACCTGCAAGTCCATGTTTTTCCCGCTCCTCCTTTGTTAAGGTTTTCCTGAGCAGGGACTCAGGAAGAAAGTGTTGAATCTGATCAATGTCATCTTTCAATAAGAATATTTCTTGGCCTGAGTTTGACGTCAGTGATATGGAGCCCCCAAGATGCTGCCAGAAGTTCCTTGAGAACAGAAACCAGGAGCTCCTGGTGGACAGCGGCACACAGTGCCTGCAGGCAAATAGGCAGTGACTTTTGGTCAGACTCTCCTATCCTCTGTTGCCTAGGCACGCACAGGCAGTAGGTCGAGGTCAGTAAGTGAGGGTGTGAGAAGGTGGGACACGTTGATAGCTGGTGATACGCAGAGCCCCTCGCCTCCCACTGTCCCAGGTTCCTGACCTAAAAATGAGTAAGTCCAACTGTCAGATTCCTTCAGAAGTCCCCTCCCTCCAGCCCGCCAGCCTCTGTAGGAAACACAAGCCCATCAAGTTTCCACTGATGGATCATGTACCCAGGTCATCCTTGGTGCCACGAGAACCCTGACTCTGCAGAGAACAGTGCAGGCCCCTTAGAGTTCACCCTCCCGGCGTCAAACTTCAGAGGGTTATGGAGCAGCAGGAAGGGCACGCAAGTTCACAAACGCTTCACTCTCCTCGGGCCCCCACTGGCCAGTTGACTCACAAAGGTCACCAGACAGAGCTGCCATGTTCTGCATTCTTTGCTGGCAGTCCCAAAGAGCAACGTTCTGCTCTCACCTGCTCACTGGAAGTACCTCTCCCACTCGGGTCAGCAAGTGGGAGACTTATTACCACTACGGGCTTACCCCGGGCCGTACTGGTGGAGAAGCTACTCCGCCTGAGGAGCTGGGAGAATGCAGTGAGCAGGCAGGGAACTGCCCTCGTGAGCTCACATCTCAACCCCAAGGTCCCTCAAGTCACCCCTGGAGCCAACTCAGAGCGGAAAGACAGACCTGTTACCCTGGCTGCCCACAAAGGGGTCCCTGGTGGGGAGGAGAGCATAGGAGCTGACGGCCAGCCCTAGGAGAGGACCACCTAAGCACCCGCTTCTAGCAGCCCTGCCCCTTCCGGCAGACGCCCACAGGTGGGTGTCCTCCTCGGACTGGTCTCCAGCAGCCTTTGCCCAGCTCCCTCCTTGCCCCCGCCCCCAGCTATGAAAGGGTGCACGAACCCAACACACTGTACCCTGCAAGAGGGCAGGGTCCATTCCAGTTCCGCGCATCACTGTGTCCGGTGGCGTGCTGGTGAAATGTTTAACCATCGGCTTGCGGGGGGCGGGGAAGCCCTGATTTATAGCATTTGACAATTCCCCAGTTGGAAATATTCCCACCATGGCCGTTTTCAGGTTATCAACATGCATCACTGAACGTGAAGTTGGGAAGAGACGCACCCCATTGTAGAGTGTTTCTACCCTACGGATAGAACATTCCAGGGGGCAGCAAACAGTGGCTGAGGGGCCACACTCAGCTCATGGCTTACAAAGGCTAAAATATTTACTACCTGGCCCTTTTACAGAAGAAGTTTGGCGACCCCTGAAAGAGACATAAATAACCTACAGAATGGAGATACAAAATGTAGTATAATATGTAGTCAAATAATTAGGAAGTGGTGAGTTTTATTACCTTTTTAAGAATATGATTTATTTAATCGTAACTTTATATTAATTCAATCTTGTTTAATGGCTGTTTGACAACCAGCTTGCAAAATTCATGAAAAATTAACAATCAGCTCTCATGAGCCAGTATAGGTCAGCTTGAGCAGGTCCCTGCCTGTTCTGGCCCAGAGAAGATGCTCTATGGTTATCTGTTGAATGGTTGGAAATCAAACTGCAACACCAACGTTCTAACCACTAGGCCACCTTGCCCTGCTTCCTTCCTTCCTTCTTTCATTCAGTTCCATTAAACATGTGTCTGTTAGCACCTACTGAGTGCCAAGGACTTTGTTGGGGACTACAGATCCAGCTCACACAAGATGCTGCCCTCATGGGCTCATAGTCAAGTGAGGGGAATCAGACACCCCTCCTCCCCCAATCATCCCCCCTCAAAAAAAAAAAGTATGCGAGGAAGAAAACAAACTCCTTGGCCTTTCCTTTACCAGCTCTGTGTATCTTTGGTTGATTTACTATAAAATGGAACTGCAACGGTACCTTTTTCCAGAGTCAAAGGAATTAAGTGAGATAATGAATGTTGAGCTCACAGCCTGGCACTGGGTTAGCACTTAGAATAAGCGTTGGCTATTTTGTGTTGCCACTGTCATTTTAGAACCCATGTTTCCACGGCCCTGATCGCAGGTGCTCCTCTAGATCACTTCTCCAAACGTTTCCCATCTGCGCAACAACTGGGATACAGATACCCAATACAGCACCTTTGCAGGGTTTTCAACGTTGGCGCCATTAACATTTACGGCTGGATCATTCTTGGCGGTAGACAGCTGTCCTGACGACTTCAGGGTGTTTAGCAGAATCCTTGGCCTTAACCCACAGATGCCAGGAGCAGCCACAATTTGTGACAACCAAAATGTCCCCAGACGTTACCCCATGTCACCTGGGAGGCAAAATCAGCCCCGATTGAGAACCCCTGGTTTAAAGGAAGACATTTTTCCCACCCTGTCAGCCGGTACAGGCTGCTCCCCAGCCAGCCTGTGGTTCCCAGTCTGGGGGAGATTATATTGTCCACGTTCATGCAACGGCACGTCCTTCCTCAGATGCCACTTCCCAGGGGCCGGAGGAAACTCGCAGCCAGCTTTATCAGACTGTCAAGGAACACGAGGACCCACAGGATGAATAAGGTGCAACCTGTTTTGAGTCGTGTTTTTAGAGCCCTTTAATGGCATGAAGCCATGCCTGTAATCATATGCCAAGCACCAAAAGCAGACGACAGAATCGTTTGTTCTTAATTTCATAGCTGCTCATGGCACTGTTGCTTTTGGGAAACGCTCTGGAAGCTCCACCTGAAAACTGTCTCAAAATTACATCATCCAGGAGAGCATTCCCGAACCTCTTTTTTTTTTTTTTTTTTTTGCGGTACGCGGGCCTCTCACTGTTGCGGCCTCTCCCGTTGCGGAGCACAGGCTCCGGACGCGCAGGCTCAGCGGCCATGGCTCACGGGCCCAGCCGCTCCGCGGCGTGTGGGATCCTCCCGGACCGGGGCACGAACCCGTGTCCCCTGCAACGGCAGGCGGACTCTCAACCACTGCGCCACCAGGGAAGCCCCCGAACCTCATTTTTAATAGGCATGAGACACCAGCATAACGGAACACACACTCTGTACCGATGGCATTTAATGTACTGATTGAATAATAAAATGTGCTTATTCTCCTGGTATAGGGAGAGGAGTCATGTTTTCATCCTGAAGTTGGGGAACATCCCCCTTCTGCTTCTGAGCTGATGTGAAGTCAGCCCATTTTCTAGGCTCACGGGTGGGGAAGAAGGGAGGAGCGGGTGGGAGCACGATTGCTACTTCACAGCCTCTGATACTGGGTGGCTGAGTGATGACTGTGCCACCCTGCCCACTTCTCTGGTTTGGGGGATTTGGGGGTGCAAAGGTGGGCATCAAAGGAACATGGAGTACCACCCGCTCTGCCTTTCTTTCTCACTCTCCCCAAATAATTAAATCTGAGGTTAATTTTTTTTTAAAGTATCACAGAGGATTGAACATTTATCTGGAACTAATCTTTGTTACACACAATCAGTGGATTCATTTATATACACACACCAAAACCTTAATAGCGGTTACCTCTGGAGTGGTGGGATTACAGGTCATTCTTTTCCCTTTTGACATCAACATCATCAAAGTATAATTTACATGAAATAAAACGCACCCACTTTAAAAGAACAGGTTGATAAGGGCTGACGAATGTCTACATCCAGGTAACTACCACCCCAATCAAGGTATTGACGTAGAACATTCCCACAACCCAAGAAAAGTTTCTTACGCTCCTCTGCCGTTGATTCCAGCCACCCACTTCCGGACCTAGGCAACCCCCGATCTGACTACTGTCACTACTTCTTGGACCGCATATAAATAGAGTCAAAAGATACATCCTCCTTCGGGTCTGACCTCTTTGATGCGGCATAACAATTTTTGCAATCCATCTGTGTTGGTGCACGTATTGTGGTCTGTTCCTTTCGTGGCTGACTAATCTAAGCATTACACGGCTGTAACAATTACAGGGAAATATTTGTTTTCTTCTTTATGCCTCTCTTCCCACCCCCCAAGCCCAAATTTTCTACAATGAACACGCATTGATTTGTTTCACTTTTTAAAATGAAGACGAATGCCATTCGTTTGTGTTAAAATTCACGGGGACTTTATGAAGAGCCCGAAGGCCAGGCTGCTGCTGACTCGTGGAAGTGGATGCCTGGCACAGCTCCACGGAGGACTGAAGGCCATGGATCATATTTTTAAAAATAAAAACCACTGTGTTTTTCAGATTAATTGCATCTCTCTCCCACACCAGCCTTTGCGGTGAGCTGCTCAAATTGACCAATTTAAATGTGACCTCACTTCTTTCCCCTTCATCCGCTCTGAGTCAGTTGCTAAGAAGCAAAAGGAAAGGAAGTATCGGAGGGGGGCAGGGAAACGTGTTACATGTGTGGAGTACGTGTGGCTCTTCCCAAACTTCCCCACACCCCCCTTTCATCAGCTGAGGCACGATCAAGGGTTTGTGCGAGATCCCAGAGCAGGAGAGCAGAAGGATGCCAGCCAGGGGCTCCAGGTAGGATGGGAAGGAGGCTGAAAGCACAAACTTTGGATCTGGAGCCCAGCTGTCCACCTTACTCAGGTGGGTGATACTAACCAAACCTCTTAACCTCTCGGAACCTCAGTCTCTTCATCTGTGAAACAGAGACCCAATCGTGATACTCACAATCGAGCAAATGAGATAATGCATGTAAAGTGCCCAGAACAAGGTTTAGGAAGAAGTCAGTGCCCAATACATGGTAGGGAAATAAATGGTTGCTCAACTCCTGGTCCCTTCTTTCTTCAACCACAGCACGAAACTGAAACTGCAGTCTGCTTGGGCTGACAGGAGAGGAGTGGACATTTTCCTCTACTAACTCCAGGGAGCAGACCCTCGCAGACGCAAAGAAACACGGGGAAGTCAGGCTGCGGCATCCAGGTATTCACCAAGACCCCGGCTGCAACAGAAACCAATCAGAGTAGCTTCAGAAAGGGTGGAAATGGCTTTTCAGGAATCGAGGGTGTCTCCCAGAACCCCAAGGGCATAAAGGTAGGCAGGTCTCAGCAAGAGCCAGAAGCCAGGGACCCAGGAGCTTCTCTCTGCCCTGTGTACCTGCTTCTCTCTGACTCATCCTTCCCCCCCATCCTGGCTTTCTCTGCTGTGTTGCCTCCGCCTGACAGAAGGTGACCACTCGAGAGACCAGCAGGATCAACAAACTAGGAGCTCTCTTTTGGTCCAGTTCTAAGGGAAGAACTTGGTTGCTCAGTTGGCCCAGATGCCCACCCTAGCCAGTGTCCGAGCCGAGCTGCACAAATATGGCTGCTGGCAACCCGCTCCTTAGAGGTGAGGAGGACGGTCAGGTGGGCCACTGTGATCTGGTCAGACCCCCCCCACCCCAAGGAACGTCTTATCCCAAATAACAACTACTTCTTTCATTGTGTTCCCCAACCTTGTGCATTTCTTGACTTTATTAGTAATAGTAGCAAATAACCACATAGGGCTTACTGTGTGCCATCCCCTGGTGTGAGCACGTCGCCTATGTGGACTCCTTTAAATTAATCCTCACAAAATTGCAATGAGGTTTACTGTGCCCATTGTACGGATGAGGAAACTGACAAGCAGGGAGGTTAATTAACTTGCCAAGGTCACACTTGAACTCAGCCAGTCTGGTACCAGACTCCTCTTAGCCACCACGCCATGTTGCCTATTTTAGCCCCAATCATGTTTTTTATAATTTCTCTGTTAGCCCATGTCTCTCAAAAAGAGAAGAAAAAGACGAGGAAGGGGATGAACACCATCTCTGACATTTCGCAAAAGCCTTTTACAGTAGACAATGGAAAATGCTGGAACTTTGCTGGCTGTCCTCACTGTTTCATTTTGAGCTGTGGGAGTCAGGGGGGACAGGCATGACAGCATTGTTATTGCCTCTCCACGCCGCCCTGTGACACTCCCCTGGCCTGGACCACCTGGGGCAGGACCTGTAGCTTCTTAACCTGCATGCAACGGGTGCTCAGTAAGGTGGTTTTTGCCAAGAAAATGTGTTCCCCGCATTACAGTTTTCAAAGCACTTCCAAGACAGGCAAAGAGATCAGTTAATATACTGTCCCCGTGATACCTCAAGGAAGGGGAGTCCGTGGGAAGAACAGACACGTGAGAACCCAGCCAACGCTGAACAACCAGGCCCTGGGAGGAACAGGAATCACGGCAGGGTCTGCACAAAGCCTCCTCTCTCCTCTCTGCCTTTTGTCCTGATCTCTCTGGGATTCTGGTCCAGTGCTTCATGGGACTCTGACTGCCTCTGCTATGTGTCTGGCACTGGGCCTGAAATGGCCAACTCAGCCCATGCACCAGGGCTGTGGGCACCATCTCCCAGCTTCCCACCACCTCCAAATGTCCAGGTGAGGAATCTGATGGATGGCTGGATTTTATCCATACAGGCCCCGAGTCTCAGGTTCTTTGGCCCCAGGCTCAAAGAAGGAAAGTAACTTGCCCAAGGTCTCCCAGAGGGGAGGCCACCAAGTCAGGATACTGGCCTGTCAGCACCCGGACTCCTTTCCTGGGCTGCTGTAACAAGGCACCACAGCCTGGGTGGCTTGGACAGCGGAAATGTACTGTTTCACAGCTCTGGAGGCTAGAAGTTCTAAACCAAGGTGTCAGCGGGTCTGGTGCCTTCTGAGCGCTGAGAAAAGGACCCGTTCTGTGCCTGTCCTGTAGCTTCTGCCGGTTTGCTGGCCATCTCTAGCTTGTAAACAGAGGCATCTCCCCAAGCTCTGCCTTCAAGTTCAAGGCATTCTCCCTAGGTATGCCTGTGTCCAAACTTCTATTTTTATAAGGACACAGTCATACTGGATGAGGGGCCCACCCTATTCCAATGTGACCTCATTTTAACTTATTACCTCTGCAACAACCCTATTTCCAAATAAGGTCACAGTTCTTATTTGGCGGTACTGGGGGCTAGGACTTGGACATCTTTTTTTTTTTTTTTTTTCCCTTGGTTGTGCTGCGTGGCTTATGGGATCTGGACCACCAGGGAATTCCCCTTTGGACATCTTTTTTGAAGGGCATAATGTGACCCCTTACAGAGCCCAAAGCCGGCTTTGGAAGTACCACTCCGTTCTACCCCAGCCAGTTCTCACCGTAACGCCCTGGTTCCTTATGGCCCTGGAAGGCTTTGCTCATCCTGTTTTCCCTGGAACAGGCATGGACACAAGTCTGTCCTCCAGCTCACATGGGAGCAGTTCCCAGGAAGCAGCCGTGATTCAGGAGAACCCACTGGGGCACCCTGGGCGGGGCATTAGGGAGCTTTTATTCAGACGGTGGCCCATTGTCTGACCTTCTCCACCATGCTCCAGTGTCATCAGGCAACTGCAGAGGCATTAAACCTGAACAGCTCACAATGGACTAATGAATTTCATTCAGCGTGGATGACAATGACCCAGGCATCAAAGCCGGCTGGTGTGACCTCTGGCCTTGCGGTTTCACAATGGTGATGGTGGACAGGTGGCTGGGTCCTGGGCCAGAGATTCAGGCAAGTGATTCATTTCTATATTTATTCACTTCTCTATTTGGTTTGGCTAAAAATCTTCAGCAGATTTTCCTCGAAGGTGAATCAGCCACACCTACCCCGATGATTAGCTGCATCTCGGAAGCCCAGGATCTGGGTTCAGGAAAAGTCGGTCCTGCCCATTTCTTCAGCCTTGACAGACATCAGCAACCCTTTGTGGAATGCTACCTAAGATCACAGGGCAGGAAGGGGCCGGGTGAGCAGTGGAATCCAGGACGGTGTAGCTACAGTCTGTATTCATTTGGTACTTTGACTTGGTGACTCACAGTTTTGAGCCTGGACTGGGTGTTTGCCTCCTTGAAAGGAGAAGTGCTGAGGGCATCACCAGTGCCTCCAGGTCCCAGCAGCTGCGACGCCCTCCTTCATCCCCAGGGAGCAGTCAGTGAGACGGAACACTGGCCTTGCCACAGCTAAAAGAAAGCCCTATGGGGCTCTCGGTCCACCCCTCCTATTTTGCAGGTGGGAGAAACTGAGGTTCAGAGAAGAGAAGGAGCCTTACCCAAGACCACACAGGTGATGGATGGGTGGCAAATCCAGGCTCAGAGCTCCTGATCCCCCAACCCAGAGCTCTCCCCCACCCCCAAGCTCCTGCTTTTCTTCTCCAGCTGCTGATGGAGGATGCCGGATCCTTTGTATTTCTCATCTGTCTGCCTGTTGTAGGAGTCTGTGGAGTCAAGTCCCTGGGGGAGGCTCATCTTCCTCTTTCCCATCTGCCCCAGCCCCTCGAAACCAGGCTGTGCGCTCCCTCGCCGTCCCAATGATGTGTGCTGTTGCTTCCACCCTCTCCTGGGATTTCTGCAGCTTTTCACACTTTACTGCGTTTCCTCTGGGCCTCCCTCCTGGTGTCACCACCCTCAGCCCCCAGGAAGGGGCCAGACCTGGGTCCTGGACCCCAGATTCCACCCGGGGCATTTCCTTTGAGCCCCTCTGGCTCTGTTTCCCACCTGGACACTCCCTCATTCTGCCATCTTCAACTGCCCGATGCTGGCGGTCCTTCCTCAGGGCCTAGTGGATAGGGTGGGCCCAGCAAACAAAGTGAAGACAGACCCCCTTGTGGCTACAAATCAACGTAACTTTGAAAAGTCTAGCAGCCCAGGAATGCTTTTAAACTTTTTTTTTACAAAAAGGATATATTTTCACTTGGGAAAAATCAGAAGATATGGATGAAGAACAAAACAAGTCATAATGGATGTTAATTAGGTACCTACTACATTCTAAGCACTATGCACATATTAGCTCATTTAATCCTCAAATGAGCAATCCTACACGACAAATGACATGATTTCTTCAACAAATGGCAACAAAACAAAACAAAAACATGACAGCAAGGAGAGTGTTGAGGTTAAAAGAAACTTAAAAGTGCTACCAACTGTAGAGAGATAGGTAGATAGGCAAGTGACAAAGCACAGTAAACATGTCAGTGGTTCAACCTAGGGGGTGACACACACGCTCACTGTAAAATCCTTCTGCCTTCGCTGGATATTTGAAAATTGTCCTATTAAAACTCCGGGGAAGGGATTTGCCTGGTGGCGCAGTGGTTAAGAATCCGCCTGCCAATGCAGGGGACACGGGTTCGAGCCCTGGTCTGGGAAGATCCCACATGCCGCGGAGCAACTAAGTCTGTGCGCCACAACTACTGAGCCCGCGTGCCACACCTACTGAAGCCTGCACACCTAGAGTCCGTGCTCCGCAACAAGAGAAGCCACCGCAATGAGAAGCCCATGCACCGCAACGATGAGTAGCCCCCGCTCACCGCAACTAGAGAAAGCCGGTGCGCAGCAACGATGACCCAACACAGCCAAAAGAAAAGAACAAAACTCTGGGGAAATGGATATATCAGGCAAATGAAATGTGTGGATCTTGTGAATCCCGATTCAAGCAAATCAAACTTAAAAAGCATTTATGGGACAACCGAGGACGATTATACACTGATCAGACTTTAGATGATTTCAGAAATTGTTTTTTAAAAAATTTTAGGCACGATAATGGTATTGTGGTGGGGTTTTTTTTTAAGAGTCTCTTTGTTTGGGATTTGCTTTAAAATAACAGCCGGAGGAAGGGTGGGGAGGTAGAGATGAAACAAAATTGGCAATTTATTGCTACCTCTTGGCCCTGGGTAATGGAGGTTCACTAGACTATTTCTTCTTCTTTTGTGAAGGCTTGAACGTTCCCATAATAAAGAGTTAAAAAGAAGAAAAACACTCATAGTTTGCACTTGAGGAAACTGAACTGACGTTTGGAGATGTCAGGTTATTTGCCCAAGATCTTATAGCCAGAAATCCCTTAATAGGGATTCAAGAAAAAAATTCCTGGAACTTCCCTGGTGGTCCAGTGGGTAAGACTCCACGCTCCCAATGCAGGGGGCCTGGGTTTGATCCCTGGTCGGGGAACCAGATCCCGCATGCATGCCGCAACTGAGAGTCCGCACGCCGCAACTAAGAAGCCCGCGTGCCCCAACTAAAGATCCCACATGCCGTAATGAAGATCCAGCGTGCCACAACTAAGACCCTTCACAGCCAAAATAAATAGATAAATAAATATTAAAAATATATATATTCCTACCTGGCATCCTATCATGCACTCTTCACACCTTGGTGAATTACCCAGAACTTCTGTGCGTGTCAAAGGATTGTACATGACTTAAAATATGTGTATATACACTGCCTGACTCCATCCCTGGGCAACATGAATCATGTCAGTGTTGTCCTCAAGCATCTCTTTCTGACGTGGAACTCCGGAAAAGGAACTCACCCATATGGAGGGACTTCTGAGCTAAGTAGTCCCGCCCGGCCGATTCAGAGGGTGCTCGTGGAGCCTCCAGCATTACTGCTAGTCATGTGATTGTCCCTGTTTTTACAGAGAAGGAAATGAACTCAGAAAGGAGAAGCAGCTTGTCCAAGGTCACAGACCTAATCACTGATAGGAAAGTCATGCCCGTATTTGATGATGTGACTTGGTGAAGGTCTGTCTGCCCCTGTTGCCTGGAGCCTTCAGCAGGGCAGCAACCTTGTTGGCTTCCCTCACGGCCATACAGCACCTGAACACGAGAAATAAAGCCACATGGACAGAAGAACGCACAAAGAGGTGTGGCTGCGATTTGAATCCCCCCTCCGCCAATCAACTACTATACTAGGCATCCTTTTTGTAACAAGACCATGGTAAAAGACACATAACATATAATGTACACTTAACCACTGGATAAATGTACAGCTCTGAGCATTAAGTGTATTCACACTGTTACACAACCATGACTACCATCCACCTCGAGAACTTTGCAACTTCCCAAACTGAAACTCTGCCCCCGTTAAACACTAACTTCCCTCTTCCCCTCCCCCCAGCCCTGCAACCACAGTCTACTTTCTGTGTCTATGAATAATCTGACTACTCCAGGTCCCTCATATAAGGAGACTCGTATGGCATCCGTCCTGTGTGTTTGGCTTCCTTCACTTAGCATAACATCCTCAAGGTTCATCCATGTTGTAACATGTGTCAGAATTTCCTTCCTCTTTAAGGCTGAATAATATTCCACTGTGTGGACAGACCACATTTGTTTGATCCATTTATTTGTGGATAATGGACATTTACCTTGTTTTCACCTTTTGACTATTGGGAATAATGCTGCTGTGAACACGGGTGGACACACATGTATTCGAATCCCTGTTTTTCCTTATGGGTAGATGCCCAGAAGTAGGACTGCTGAAAAATACTGCAATTCTCTTTTTTTTAGGCACTCTTCTTTTTTTTTTTTTAGATTTATTTATTATTTTTTCATTTATTTTAGGCTGCATCAGGTCTTAGTTGCGGCACGCGGGATCTTCATTGAGGAACGCGGGATCTTTTCTCGTCGCGGTGTGCGGGCTCTTTGTGGTGGTGCGCGGGCTTCTCTCTAGTTGTGTCACGCAGGCTACAAGGCGCGTGGGCTCTGTAGTTGTGGCGCATGGGTTCCAGAGCACGAGGGCTCTGTAGTTTGCGGCACGCAGGCTCTAGTTGAGGCATGCGAGCTCAGTAGCTGTGGCACGCGGGCTTTTAGTTGCCCCGCGGCATGTGGGATCTTAGTTCCCCGACCAAGGATTGAACCCTCGTCCCCTGCATTGGAAGGTGGATTCTTTACCACTGGAACACCAGGGAAGTCCCTAGGCACTCTTCTGAATCAATTTTTAGGCTGCATGTTTCACCTAATCAGGCACCTTTCCGTGCTGCCATGTTTTTGTAATTTTGGTGGCCAGTCGTGGGTCCCAGCAAGGTAGGTCAGTTCCTGCAGGCTTGCTGCCCTCCTCCTGAAACCTCCTTCCTGGCTGAGCCTGGTCCACCAGAGAAAACTTATCCCTCATGACTTAGTTTCATGGACTCAGACCAGCTTCGGGCCACTGGATCACACCTGAGACTTCCCTGGGTGTCCATTTCCTAATTGACATTATGTGATCCTTTGGGCCATCACAAGTAGAACCTCCCCCCTCACGATGGAGGCAGCAAGTGTATCCTCCTCTCCTCTGCTCTCTCCCTTCCCCATCTACTTCTAAGTCTCTTCCTTGGTCTGCATGATGCTCAAATGTTATTGAAGTAATTAAGTAATTACCTTCTCTCCTGGGGGTTATGTCCAACTTTTCAATATTACTAACAAAGCCACAACGAGAAGATCTTTTTTTCCACGCTGTTGAATCAGTTCCTTAAGATATATTCCCAGGAATGGGATAACTCATCACTGGATTTGGGAATCGGGGAGGAAATAAAAGAAAAATGGCAGATTGGGCGCCCTGTTCACCAAACAAGGGAGGCAGAAGGCGGTGCGTGTCGGGGAGAGAAAGCGACTGTTGAAGGAAGAAACTCTTCTTTCCACTACAGATAATACCTCTAGTGGGTGGAATGCTGGCGCCCAAAAGATACGTTCCACCCACAACTTGTCAATGTGACCTGACTCGGAAAAAGGGATTGGCAAATATAATGCAGGATCTCAGGATGAGATCCTCCTGGATTAGGGTGGGCCCTAAATCCACTGAGAATCCTTAAAAGAGAAGGGGAAACGGACAGAGACGTAGAGGAGAAGACCATGTGAGATAGAGCAGAGGTTGGAGTGACCCATCTATAAGACAACAGATACCAAGAACTGCCGGAGGCCGTGCGAAGCTCAGAGAGGAGCCTGGGACAGATTCTCTCTTGCAGCTTCCAGAAGGAATCAACCCCGCTGACACCTTGACTTCAGACTTCCGGCCTCCTGAGCTGTGAGAGAATATGTGTCTGTTATTTTAAGGCATCAAGTTTGTGGTCATGTGTTATGGCAGCCCCAGGAAACTAGTGCCGTATCCATCTCTGCAGCCCCTTCCAGAAGGACACAGCCACAGCTGCAGGCTCCAGCTGGGCTCATCCTGGGAGCAGGCACAGACGTCACTGTTTCGAGCACTGAGCCCTTTTCAGGAGGAAAATCCCCGGGTGTGCTGTGAATACTGATGTCAGGGACCGGGATGCCGGGGCCTCGGCCCACCAGGGAAACCAGAGCATGAAATGGGGTGAGTCTGGCCATTGGCAATCCATCTGGGAAAACAAAATTCGATTTTTTTTTTTCATCCATCGCACATGGAAATAAATCCCAGGTGGACTGAGGCCAGAAAGTGAGAAACAAAGCTTGGAATTATTTAGTAGAAAATATAAGACGGTATTTCTACGACGTTGGTGTAGGGAAGGATTTCTTAAACAAGATCAACCTTGGTGCTTGAAGCATTTGACTACGTTGAGATGAAAAACCTCTGTACATCAAAGGAGACCATAAACAAGTATAAAGGTGAGCCAGAGACCAGCTGAAAAGGCTTGCAATGCAGGGTAGTATCCAGGATCTACAAAGAATTCCTACAAATGAGTATGAAAGACACTCTTAACTCCAACTGAAAAATGGGCAAGGTACGAATAGGGAATTCACCAAAGCAGACACAAAATACATGAAAAGATCTCAATCTCACTAAAAATTGCGGGGAGAGGGGGCAAATCAGATGACAGTGATGTGCACTTTCATCAAATTGGCCAAAAATGAAGAATCCTGGCAATGTCAGCAGCTGTGAACCCTGAGAAGCAGGAAGGTCTATATGTCCCCGGCAAGCGTGCATTGGTGCAACCAGGGTGGAAAGCCATGGCCTCACTCGTGTCATAGGGTGAACTGTGTCCCCCGCCCCCCAAATTCATATGTTGAAGCTCTAAAGCCCAGTACCTCAGGACGGGACAGTGTTTGGAGATAGTTCTTTAAAGAGGCAATTAATTTAAAATGAGGTCATACGAATGGGCCCTCACCCAACAGGACTAGTGTCCTCATAAAAAGCGAAAAATTTGGACACAGAGACAGAAACACATAGAAAGAGAACACTGGGAAGACTCATGGAGAATGCCATTTACAAGCACCGGGATGCCTGAGGCCACCCGAAGCTGGAAGAGAGGCCTGAAACAGACTTTCCCTCCCAGGCTTCAGAAGGAACCAACCTGCTGACACCTTGGTTTTGGACTTCTAGCCTACAGAACTGTGAGAGAATACATTTCTGTCGTTTAAGCCACCCACTCTGTGATATTTCATTACGGTAGCCCTGGGAAACCAATACAGCCACCAATCAAAGAATGGCTCATTAATTGTGGGACATCCGCCCAATGAAATCCTATATGAGAAGGAAAGCAATCTACACAAGCAAGCTGCAGAGTGACACGGACAGTATCATACCATTTACACAAGGTTGGGAAGCATAAAAAAATGCTAGATCTAGTTTTTGCAAACATAAATGAATAGAAGTAGTATGAAAACAAGCATAGGAAGAGAAACTCCAGAGAGGGGTGATATGTCCCTGGAGGGAAGAAGAAACTTAGCTACAAAAGGGCCCCCTGAAGTCGGGAGCTTCAGCTACACCTAGAATGTTTCTTTAAAAGGATTGAGAGAAATAAGGTAAGACTCATGTATTCAATAAATGCTGAGTGCCCACCAGGTGAGGGGCAGGGGTGGGACCCATGCAAAATTGCCCCCAAGCGTCTGGGTAAATGCTTCTTGATTCATACCCTTCTCTGGGCATCCATGCCCTCCTTCTCCCCAGCAGACATCACAAAAACACACAAGGTGAGTTTCAGAAGGCAGCTTTTTACCCACATCTGTGAGCGTGCATGCACGAACACACACACCGACATCAAAAAGAACAACACGACATGGCAATTTCCTCTCCCTATTATTTTTTTTTTGGCATAAAGAAACAGAAAAAATTCAGGTCCATCTTTCACATCGTGGTAACAGGAAAGAAAAGAACAAAAATACAGCAAGAAAAAAGCTGTCAGCAAGACAACAGGGACCCAGTTTTCAGCGAAAAAGGTATGCATACCCCAAAGCTGTAACCTCGCAAAGGCCCAGGAGGAAATTCAAAGAGGAAACAAATGTATGGAAAATGGTCAACCTCATGAGTGGCCGGAATCCCCACTCACAAACCCTCCCACCTGCACACGTCGGGAGCGACGGAGGTGAAAAGGCTCCTGGGGCCTGAGAATTCCTGCCCACTGGGCCCACAAATGACAGGGAGCAAGTGACCCTCAGAGAGGCCAGGCGCCTGGAGTGTGGGAAGGGGCCAGGCTGAAGAAGGTCGGGGACACCAGGCCATGTGGGAAGGCCGGGGGCTCCCCAGAGATAGTCTCAAACACAGACGATTTGTGAGTGCCTCAGCCATGGGGCAACAGAGTAAGTGTCACAGAAACTATGATGAAAGCACCGCTTTACTCTATTTCCAGTTTTTTGAATAACACCCAGTGCTGGGAAGATGGAGGACTAAGAAAAGGAGAGCTTCTGTGCACACAGGATCTGAACCATCCATGAATCACCCAGTGCCCATTTAGGGTGTGCTAGTCAGTTTCAGGCACTGGGGCTGCCCTTTCATCCAATCAGCTGGTTTCATACTTACAGCAAGTCTCTGCGGGGCATTGGTATGATCCGACCGTCATTGGACTGACCAACTTGTCCGGGTTTGACTGGGACATGCTTGACTTCAGCACGGAAAGTCCCGCATCCCAGAAAAACAGGCACGGTTGGTCACCCTACACTTTTTGGGTGAGGAAATCTGATCAGAGAGGTGAAGTGGTCGGACCAAGGCCAAGATGCCAAGCCAGGGATCAAAGAATCCACAGTGGCACAGGTAGGGAGCAACAGAGAAATCAAGGGCACCCAGATCAAATCAACTTTGAGGGCCCTGGACACGTGCTCTTTTGGACAGAGCAGCTAAGCCTCAACACTGGGTGAGGGCTGGTGAGTTACGCAGGCCCGGCTGCCACCCATGTCAGTGTCTAGAGGGCTGTCTCCTTGTAAAGCAATGTGGCTACTTGCAGTTCGTGCTGTGAAACTGTAGAGCCTTTGACTGAATAATACTATGCTTGGAAATCTATTCTAAGGAAATTATCTCTTTTTTTATTATGATTAAAAAGCTCCTGGAGGACTTCTCCGGTGGTGCAGTGGTTAAGAATCTACTTGCCAATGCAGGGGACATGGGTTCAATCCCTGGTCCGGGAAGATCCCACATGCCGCGGAGCAACTAAGCCCGTGCGTCACAACTACTGAGCCTGCGCTCTACAGCCTGTGAGCCACAACTACTGAGCACGCGTGCCACAACTACTAAGCCCGTGTGCCACAACTACTGAAGCCCATGCAGCTAGAGCCCGTGCTCCACAACAAGAGAAGCCACCGCAATAAGAAGCCCACACACCACAACGAAGAGTAGCCCCCACTCACCACAACTACAGAAAGCCCGTGCGCAGCAACGAAGACCCAACGCAGCCAAAAATAAAATAAGTAAATAAATAAATTTATTAAAAAAAAAAAGCTATTGGAGAGAAAATGTTCTCTGCAGTATTATCTGGAAGAGAAAAAAACCTGAACAGTCCACAGGGGGCGATGGCTTCGTACATCATGACCCATCTGCCCAGGGACATTGTCACACAGCCACAAAAATGTAATATGGATGACTGGCAACATGGAAAACTCTTATGATGTAGCTTATGGAACAGGATAAAAATGTCTCTTGTGCCTACAACTTTGCAAAATGCTCTTGATTGAGGACCAGGCTGGAAGGGAATATGCAGAGTGGCAGGCATGGTGGGGATAAGGGAAGATTTTTATAAATTAAAGATAGCTTTTAATCTCCTTACATTGTCTTTTCAAAAGCAAGAAAGAAGAATTTTCTGCACAGATAGGCTCATGCACATGGACAGAGACATCACTTACCAAGACGGTCTTTGTGGTACTGGTGGAAATACCAAATGATTGGAAACAACCTGAAAATCCATCAAGGGGGAATAGTTAAATAAAAACTGGTACATCCAGGGACTTCCCTGGTGGCACAGTGGTTAAGAATCCGTCTGCCAATGAAGGGGACATGGGTTCAATCCCTGCTCTGGGACTATCCCACATGCCGCGGAGCAACTAACCCCGTGCATCACAACTACTGATCTTGCACTCTAGAGCCCCTGAGCCACAACTACTGAGCCCTTGTGCCACAACTACTGAAGCCCACACGCCTAGAGCCCATGGTCCGCAACAAGAGAAGCCTCCGCAATGAGAAGCCCACACACCACAACAAAGAGCAGCCCCACTCACCGCAACTAGAGAAAGCCCGTGCACAGCAACAAAGACCCAATGCAGCCAAAAAAAAAAAATAAACCTGGTACATCCATACAATGGAGTATTACATAGCTGTTAAAAAGAATGAGGCGGCTATAGTTACAGGACGATCATTAAGATACATTAAGAAAGAAAGGCCAAGTGCAGAAGTGTGTAGAGAATGCTACTATTTGTGTAAAAATCACACACACACACACATACAGCTATACCTATATTCCTATATACGCAGAGACTGTCTCAGGAATAAACTCTGTGGAGGTCTATGGGTGCCTGGATGACACGGGTGGGAGGGCGCTTACCTCCCCTCCATGCATTTGGTACGTGTAGTGGGTTAAATGGTGATCCCCCCAACCCAGATACAGATACCCGAGGCATTCTACAGATTCAATGCAATCCCTATCAAATTACAATGGAATTTTTCACAGAACTAGAACAAAAAAATTTTTAATTTGTATGGAAACACAAAAGACGGAAATAGCAACAGCAACCTTGAGAAAGAAAACGGAGCTGGACAGGCTCCCTGACTTCAGACTATATTACAAAGCTACAGTCATCAAAACAGTATGGTACTGGCACAAAAACAGAAATATAGGTCAATGGAACAGGATAGAAAGCCCAGAAATAAACCCACGCACCTATGGTCAATTAATCTATGACAAATGAGGCAAGAATACACAATGGAGAAAAGACGGTCTCATCAATAAGTGGTGCTGGGAAAACTGGACAGCTACAAGTAAAAGAATGAAATTACACCATACACAAAAATAAACTCAAAATGGATTAAAGACCTAATTGTAAGGCCGGATACTATAAAACTCTTAGAGGAAAACAAAGGCAGAACACTCTTTGACATAAATTGCAGCAATACTTTTATGGATCCGCCTCCTAGAGTAATGAAAATTAAAACAAAAATAAACAAATGGGGCCTAGTTAAACTTAAAAGCATTTGCACAGCAAAGGAAACCACAAACAAAACAAAAAGACAACCCACAGAATGGGAAAAAATATTTGCAAACGAAGCAACCAACAAGGGATTAATCTCCAAAATAAACTCATGCAGCTCTACATCAAACAAACAACGCAATCAAAAACTGGGCAGAAGATATAAATGGACATTTCTGCAAAGAAGACATACAGATGGCCAAAAAGCACATGAAAAGATGCTCGACGTCACTAATTATTAGAGAAATGCAAATCAAAACAACAATGAGGCATCACCTCACATTGGTGATCATCAAAAAATCTACAAACAATAAATGCTGAAGAGGGTGTGGAGAAAAGGGAACCCTCCTACACTGTTAGGTGGGAATGTAAATTGGTACAACCACTATGGAGAACAGTATGGAAATTCATTAAAAGAATAAAAATAAAATTACCGTATGATCCAACAATCCCACTCCTGGGCATATATCTGGAGAAAACCATCATTTGAAAAGATACATGCACCCTGATGTTCCCTGTAGCACTACTTACAATACCCAAGGCATGGAAGCAACCTAAATGTCCACTGACAGAAGAATGGATAAAGAAGATGTGGTACATATATACAATAGAATGTTACTCAGCCATAAAAAAGAATGAAATAATGCCATTTGCAGCAACATGGATGGACCTAGAGATTATCATATTAAGTGAAATAAGTCAGACAGAGAAAGAAAAATATCATATGATATCACTCATGTGTGGAATCTAAAGAAAAAAATGATACAAATGAAGTTATCCAAAAAACAGAAACTGACTCACAGACTTCAAAAACGAAATTATGGTTACCAAAGAGGAAGCATGGTGAGGGAAGGGATAAATTAGGAGATTGGAATTAACGTTACACACCACTATATATAAAATAGATAACTAACAAGGACCTACTATATAGCACAGGGAACTCTACTCAATATTCTTTTTTTTTAAAACATCTTTATTGGAGTATAATTGCTTTACAATGGTGTGTTAGTCTACTCAATATTCTCTGATAACCTATATGGGAAAAGAATCTAAAAAAGAATGGATATATGTATACACATAACTGAATCACTTTGCTGTACACCTGAAACTAACACAACACTGTAAATCAACTATACTCCAATATAAAATCAGAATTAAATTTAAAAAAATACACGATATCCAGGGAGCTGCTCACTGTGGCTGGGAGGGTGGGCTGGGGGTGGTGGGGGAATGTACACATCACCCTGGAGACGCAGGGAGACAGAGGGAAGCCACATGACCCAGGTCAATCGTGGAGGGGCGCTCCAGGGAGGGGTGCTCTCCTGGCCTGCCTACAACCTCCTGTGGGTCCACGGAGGCTCAAAGCAGTCCCAGGGATGTCGTGTGGATTGCAACCCTCCCCCAAAGACTGCACTGTGGTTGTTCTTGTGATCCCATCAAGGGGGAGTAAGGGCTCTGGATGTCATGCAGATCCATTGGATCCAGTTCATTAGTTCATTCACTGATTCCACAAGTACTGACTGAGTGCCTACTATGTGCCCAGCCCTGCTCCAGGCACTGCTGACAGAGCCGTTACAGAGACACACTGTGAAAGAGACAAATACATGGAATCAAAGGTACGTCAGGTGCTGCTAAAAGCTAAGGAGGAAAAGGAGGTAGGGGTAGAGGGCGGGGAGAGGGGAGGGTTTGATTTTAGGTAGGACAGGCCCTTCACTTTCGTTTTAGAATGCATCAGTAGGTACTCAAAAAATATTTGATGAATGACTCGTAAAATATAAAAGGCGCAAGAGACTTTGAAGATCATCTGCTCCCAAACTCTCAGTTTACAGGTGAGGAGACTGAGGCTCTGCGAGGCTAAATCGTCAGCCACGTGTCACTGTAGCTATGAGGTGACTCAGCAAGGAAGAGCAGATGCTGGGGTCATCTGCCTCGTGACGCCAAGGCTCCGCCAACGGCCCTCCCTGCTCCTCATTCATCACAACCTGTGGAGGGCAGGGCGACTGCACATCCGCCTGTGGCTGGAGGCAGTGAAAGCCTGTGGCGCCGCCCCTGACCCGCGTGTGGAGACGCAGGGCCGGCCCAGTGTCGGTGTCGGCGCTGGACGCTGAGCCTGGCCTCGCCTGCAGCTCTTCTCAGCAATGTCGGGGGATAACAAAAAGGTGCCCCTCTGCTCCTGGCGTGCGTTTGCAGTGACTTGGTTTACGCAGAGCCCAGCCAGCGTGTGGGGATCACGCACGAGGTCACCGATGGGCTACTGGCCGGGCCTGTGCTGGTGCCCCAGGGAGGGGCCCAGGAGTGAGTAAGCCATGCCCCCCGCTCCAGACACGGCCATCAGAGGTGCTGGGAACACGGCTCAAATATCGCAGCCTGCAGAGCAGGGGCAGAAAGTAAAGATCTGGGGGCTGTGACGGGGAAAGGGGCCTAGGATGGGGTTCGGGGAGCAGCATCGGTGATGGGACTTGAAGGATGGGCAAGCTGGAGATGGTGGGGGTAAGGCCGGGAGGAGAAAGCACGGCCGGGCTCAGGGGCAGGTGTGTGGTTCAGTCCAGAGTTCGGGGCTTACACCCAGAAGGGCAGGGTCATCCACGAGGCTAGTGGGGGCCTGGCTGTCGTGTCTTTGATGGAAATCCGCGGGAGGTGTTGAGCGCGGCAGTAAGGGAGAATGGAAGACGCTTCTCTGGAGGATCTGAAGTTCCGGATTCATTTCCTAGTTTCCTGTGTGACCTTGGGCGTGTCACCTGACCTCTCTGAGTCTCAGTTTCCTCACCTGAACGGGGGACTAAGAATCCTTCCTGGGCTGCTGTGAGGAGCAAGTGAGCACGGTACCAAGCAGGAGCCGCTACTAGGATTCACGTCTTTGACAAACATTTATTGGGCACCTACTGTATGCCAGGCTCTGAAGCTGACCTGGGCTTCAGTGGTGAAGGGCAAAGCCTTCTGGCTTCCTGGGGGGAGATGGACAAGTTATCAAGGCTCTCAAATTCTGGTGGGTGGGGCCTCGGGGCAGGGAAGGGCATCGCCCCAGCCTGGCGGCATCGGGGTGAGCTTCCTGAAGGAAGAGGAGACACTCCCTCGGTGAAGAGAGGAAGGAACAACGTAGGCCAAGACCCGGAGGGACAGCCTCACCCACTAGCCCCCTGTGCTCCTGGACATGTGTGCTCCTGGACATGTGTGCTCCTGGACATGTGTCCCCAGAACGTGTGTGTGTGGGAGCCACTGGCACTTGGCAGCGGCAGTGGGCAGGAAGGCTAGACGTCCTGTAGTGCGCCCGCCAGTCCCCACGACCGGGATGGGCCCACGTCCCGCGTGACGGTCTGACGTCTCACCAGGCATTCATGTAGGCAAAAACCCCGCTTGAAATGATCTGTGTCTAGAATCTAACTTCATCTTACATATAAATGCAAGTTTTCTTTTCCTGCCCCATTTTAATAGTCACTGGATTTTCCAGGAACGCCACCACCATGTCAGTTGAGGGAAGGTTGTTCTTTGTTTCATTTGGACATTAACCAAGAGCTGGTCACCATTCTGGAAAATCACGTCACCAACGGCCTCACCCACGGGGCACACCTGTGACTGTCTGCACTTGTGGCCGCTGCCTTCCTGGAGATCCTGGTACAGGACAAGCTTCTGATTCCCCACATCGTTTTATGACAAATTACCTTCCTTTTAATCCTCCCGTTTTACGTTATAATGAGGGAATTATATCGCTGTTTTGGAAATCACACATACAGGCAAATTACATACCTATGAACTCAACTTCAGGAAAGAGAGTCACGTTACAAAATATTCGTTTTATAAAAGAAGCATCGGGGGACTTCCCTGGTGGTCCGGTGGTTAAGACTCCGTGCTTCCAATGCAGGGGGCACAGGTTCAACCCCTGGTCGGGGAACTAAGATCCCACACGCCGCGCGGTACAGCCAAAAGTTAAAAAATAAATACATAAAAGAAGCGTCAGGTCTGAATGTTTGCGAGCCCCTGAGTCAGGAGACAGACAGGGAACTGGTTTTATGATGGTGTCCGCCAGGGCTGAGTGGAGGGACCAGCTAGCCTGGGGCACCCACCAAGGGGCATGCAGACCTCAGGAATGAGTCAGTGATGTGGGAATGAGTCAGGATGGGGGATCAGAACCTCGCACCACCCGCTCCAAACAGTGCCCTCAGGCGGAGATTTCAAAAGAACCTTTGCCTGGTACTGACTCATCTGTGTGCTCATAGGTGCGTCCTGGGAGAGGATTGTGATCCCGAGAGCAGCCAACTGCACCCAGTCGCCCCGATTTGGGTGGGCAAGGTGGAGGCTCCTTATGGCAAAGAAGACTTTGAAACTGAATCCACCTGGGATACGGCCAGCCTTTACGGAGGGTGAATGACCCACCAACGAGGGCAGGGAATGTCACATGAGAGACACTTCCAGACCAAATGGCAGGTCACTTCAGAGGACATGATCTAAAGCCCCTGGGTTCACCAAAAGAGGGAGGAATGGACTTTGTATTCGTAAAAAATGTGGTTTCCTTTGGGATAAATGTGCAAATATTTAAAAACTATCAAGACGAGTGTCAAATTTCCAACCTGCCTGGGACCCCCGTGGTTGGATCACGGCTGTCCCTTAGAGGAATGAGGCCAGAGTGCCAGGCATCGGCCAGATGACCAAAGGCCTCGTAAATCACGTCAAGGAGTTGAAACTTAATCCCAAATTTAATGGAAAGCCTTCGGCAGATGCTGACCAGCGAGCAACGTGATCAGGCCTGCGTCTTAGAAAAGTCAGTTTGGCTACAGGGCGGACAATGGGTAGGAGGGTTCAAGACTAGGTGAGGAGTCTCGCAGCATGCTGGGGGAGGGAGGCAGATTGTCTTAGGGGGCAGGAGATGACAGTAGGGGCCGTGTAGCGGGGAGATGAGGCTGGCCCAAGAAATCTCGGGGGTGTGGGCACACAGGTGGTCTGGACTGCCCAGGGGGGAGATGTCAGCGGCCTGGCTTAGCAAATGGGCATGTGCAACCCTTCTGTAGCCCATGCCCTGGGCAGGCACTGCTCACGCAATCCTCCCAGCAAACCTCTATGGCAGGTCCATTGTGATCATTTCCATCTGACACGACATCATTTCCATATGACATGACCGTGTCATTTTTACAGACAAGGAAACAGAAACAGAGAGCTTAAGCCCTTGCCTTGGTCATCTCAGTGGGACCTCATTCTCAGAGATTCCAGGGCTCTTTCGGAGGCAGACTGCCAGGTCTCGTGACTGATTTGTGCTAAGGAAGAATGCGTGTCTGCGTGGACTGGCCAGGGTCTCCTCAACCTCATTCAGGAACAAAGAACTCAGGTTCTTCTGTCCAGGCAACGGCCCCTAACTCAAACCAGCTCATGCTGGGAAGGTAGCCCTGCAGAGTTGCCTCGCTGAGAAATGGGTGGTAGAGTGTTCCTGGTGGGCAGCCGAGCTGGGTGGGTGCCGCCAAGAGCCTCTTGTCTGAGTGGACACAGCTGCCCCACGCAGGGAACGAACCAAACCCTCCTCCCGCCTCCCAAGGTCACAGGCAGCGCTGATCAGGGCCAGTAAGGGTGCAGGACGCCCCTCCCTTCCTGCTTCTCCACCATCACCGGCGAGAGTCACTTAAGCCCTGTCCAGAGTCCAGCGGTCTTTCTGCAGAAGACCTGGCGGGGTACCGGCTGGAGGCCAAAGCGCAGAACCTCCCCCTTCCCCCACCTCCACGCCTCCCTGGGCGACCGCGAGAGCAGGAGACGCCGGCCCTGTGGGTTTGGGGCGCCCTCTGCTGGACATTTTCCACTGTCCGCCGTGTGATGCCGGCACCTGCGTCTGGACTGGATATTTGAGGGTTTGCGGCAGGCGGGGACACGAGGCATGTGGGGAGAGGATCTTCTTTCTCCTCAAGCTGGGAAGGGGAGGCAGTCACAGGGGTAAGATGGCCGGTCCCCAGCCGATGGGAAAGAATACGCAGGGCAGATCAGCCTACGTTTTTCATTTCAATTTTTGTGTCCCCATCAATAGCGATCTGCCCTGCTGGGACCCCCACTCCATCCCTCCCACAGGCCGTCTCTGATCGCTTACCTTATTTACGAGTCACAGTAGCCCTCGATAATCACAGTACTAAAATCATTTTAATGAATATCACTGCTACTACTACTTAATTTATTGGATATTATTTATTAGCTATTGGATTCACAATAGCCCATGATAACAGTATTAAAATTACTTTAGTGGATATAATTATTCCTACTTATTTATTAGATATTATTTGAACGGCTATGCCAAATATTCTTACTTATCTGTGGGTATTTTATTCAATATTATTTGTTGGATTTGGAAATTTATTAGATACAGGATATTACTTACTGTATATCAGATATTGCTTATTGGATACTGGATTCACAGTAGCTCATAATTATGGTATTAAATTCATTTTTAATGGCTAGAACCGCTCCTCCTATTTATTTACTGGATATCTGATTGGATATTATTTGAATGGACAAAACTGACAGAACTCAGTTATGTGTCCAAGTCTCATTACCTCGTTTAATCCTCACTTCTATTATCAAGCCCATTTTTCAGATGAGAAAACTGAGGTCCCCAAAGATTAAGCCCCATGCCCAAATCACAGGCCAGCACTCTCCCACCTTCGCCTTGCGGGCCCCTCCCGCTGAGCCAGACAGCTTGCACACACACACACACACACACACCCCGTCCCCCCACCCAGCCCCAAGGCGGTGGGAAAGTTCTAACTGGGCTCTGACTAGCGCAGGGAGCCACTTACCTTCCGCCACCCGCTGGTGCAGCTCTGTCTGGTAGCTCCTTACTTGAGAAGCGGCGGAGGCGAGGGCCCGGCCTGACACATGCGCACGGGAGTTCCCGCAGCGCCTTCTGCGCTGGGGGTGGGACTTGGGGATTCCCATCACCCCTCCCTGCGTGCAAGTGAAGGAGGCTTTGTCCGAAACCATCTGTGTGATCAGGAATGTTGATTAAAGAAAGGTCATCTCTTGGCCGGGGAAGAACAGCCTCTTCCAACAACATTCTTTCAAAACAAATCCATCTCAGCTCTGTGGGGTGTGCGTCCCAGGGTGCTGGTGCTTCGCGAAGATCCCAGCACGTCCTAAGGGGCCCCTTCAGGTTTTCTTTCTGGAGACACGCCTGAGCTAGACATTGGGCGGTGGGGGAGGAAGGACGGATGCAGAATTAGCCCTCACCGAACACCCTCAACCAGGTTTTCCAGGCCCCGTGCAGGGTGTTTTCATTGGCTATCTCACCAGCTCATTACCCGTGGGGAGACTGAGGCACAGAAATGTTAAATGACTTCCTTGCCCAGGGTCACCCAGCTGGGGCATGACAGGCCTAGGATTTGAACTCAGACCTTTCCCACTCCAAAATACCCACGATTTCCCCATTAAAGTGACATTTGTATTTGGCCTGTGGCCTGCTTTGACTTCCAGATCTTGTTCTCCTCCACGTTTGCCCAAGGCCAGTCCTATCCTGTCTGGCAGCAATACGCAGTGTTTAAGTGCACGGGCTCGGGGATCAGCCCACCTGGGATTTAATCCTGAGCCCACTACTCACCTGCACCAGGTAAATGCCTTCATCACTCTGGGCCTCAGTTTCCTCATCTGTAGAAGAGGGATAGTGATAGCAGTACCTACCTCCGAAGGATCCTGTGAAGAGTAAATGAGTTAATATTTACATATGTGAAATTCTTAGAGTCTGGTACAAGATAAATGCTCAACAAATATGGGCTTTTAATCACTGATGTAGTTGCTCTCAGCACTGGTTGCGAATCAACCCAGGAGCTTTAGAAAAATGCCAACATGTGGGTCCCACCCCAGAGATTCTGATTTAATTGGTCTCAGGTGGAGGGAGGCCAAGTGTAGGTGTCAGAGCTCCCCACGTGATGCCAATGCTAAAAGGTGAGATGAAAAAAAAAAAAAAAAAGGTGAGATGCACCAGGCCAGAGTCTCCACGGCAGGGCTGGTGTCCTGGGCACCCGGGATAGTGGGCGGCACCCAGCAGGTGTCAGGAAATGCTGGAGGGCTACTCAGATGCCCTGTAGGTCTATGTCACTCTATTCAACATCAAGATCACGAGTTTGGATCTCATCTCCCATCACTTAGGAGGGAGGTCACCCACTCAGACGCAGGTCATCACCCCTGAAATAAAGACAAGCTCTGTCCCATCCTGAAAGTCCCTAATCCAAACATGAAATCATCCCAACTCTGCTTCTGCCAAGGGCTGTGCAAGTTCCGCCTGGACTACGCCAAGTCCCCGGAATTTCCGAGAAGGGACTCGCCCCGTTTCTTTCTAAGTCACCTGCTGCTGGCCCCTGGCTTCCCTGGAATGTGCCAGGAGGAGAAATTCAGGTCCAGTGAAGATGTTGGGGCAGGCGGAGGGCTCTGAGCTCCGGCCCACCCCTTCCAAGTCACCCAGATCCCTCTCCAGCCGAGGAGGTTGATACACGTTGACTTTATACCATTTTACAAATGACTTCCACTCTCTGGGTCTTTGTTTCTTTGTCTGAAAATACTTTGTAGGTTTCAGTGAGGATTCAAATGATTGAAGACATTAAGTGGTGGTTATTTATTTATTTTATTTTTATAAATTTATTTATTTTTGGCTGTGTTGGGTCTTGGTTGCTGTGTGCGGGCTTTCCCTAGTTGTGGCGAGCGGGGGCTACTCTTCGTTGCGGTGCGCAGGCTTCTCATTGCGGTAGCTTCTCCTGTTGTGGAGCATGGGCTCTACGCCTGTGGGCTTCAGTAGTTACGGTGCGCAGGCTCAGTAGTTGTGGCTCGCGGGCTCTAGGTGCGCGGGCTTCAGTAGTTGTGGCACGTGGGCTCAGTAGTTGTGGCGCACGGGCTTAGTTGCTCTGCAGCACGTGGGATCTTCCCGGACCAGGGATTGAACCTGTGTCCCCTGCATTGGCAGGCGGATTCTCAACCACTGCACCACCAGGGAAGCCCCTTAAGTAGTGGTTATAATACAACAGTCACACCCGTTGTGACAGGGGTGGCCCAGGCGCATCACATGATGAGGGGCAGCTGGCCATGCTGAGTGGGGAGAGGGCTGCAGGGGTTCAAGGCCCAGGTATGGCCCTTAGAGGAGGGGTCAGAGGCTGGCAGAGAGCAGACAGAGAAAAGTGCAGTTGGCACCAAAGTCAGACCCATCCCCTGCTCCATAAAATGTTCCTAACTGGGACCTGATTGCAGACAGAGAACACACTCAGGGACCACCATGGGTTCTGTTTGCAGCTCTGGAGCCAAGCATCCTCATCTCTGCTCTTCTGTCCCCAGCTGCAGATCCCAAGCATGGGGACCAAGCCAGAAAATGCCACCCACCCAAGATGGCGTTTCCCCCCAGAGACATCAAGGGACCCACATTTCCAGAGTTCCTCCAAGCACAGAGCAATATGCCTACACAGGCATGACGTGCATCTTGGGTAAGCCTCCCGGCAGCCTTTCAAGGAGATGCCAGCCTCTGCTCTCTGCTTTGAAGGCAACTGTGGCTGGGAGGGGTTACCTGCTCCAGAATCCACACCCCAATGTGCTCAAGTGTGAAGCCACACCTTTTCTACTCTGTTTGCATGCTGGAATCAGATGTAGCTGAAGTATCAGCCAGGGGTCTAAGGGACCTCCCTACATTATCTGGTTAAAATTATATGAAGGAAGATGCACAAGTCTAAGACGCACAAGTCTAAGTCACGTTCCCTCATGGGGGGACAGGTCACTCTCATCTCCAGCTTGATGTCTTGTGACAAGGGGGTGGCCTCCCAAGTCTTTGTTGGCTTAAACATTCATTTATTCATTCTTTGAGCAAATACTTATTGAGCACCTCCTGGCCATGATATGAAGCACTACAGACCCGACAGGGAACAAGACAGACAAGGTCCCTGGGCTGACAGAGCCGGCATTCCAGGGTGTGGGGGGAGCCAGGTGAGCAAGGAAGAGACAAAAAAGTAAACAAACAACAATGATGAAAGACTGTAATAAGGGCTATGTATCGGTTCTGTGTTGCTGCCTAACAAACACTCCTAGACATACGGCTTAGACAACCATCATTTATTTCCTCCCAATTCTGCAATTTAGGCCAGACTCAGCTGGGCAGTTCTTCTGCTGGTCTTGCCTGAGGTCACTGGTAGCCTCAGCTGTTATTGGGTGGCTTGACCGGGGGTGGGGTGGCTGGAGGGTTTCAGCTGGCCTCACCAGTGTCTTCTCTCTCTCCATGTAGTCTCTCGTTATCCAACAGTGTACCTGATGGCTTCCTCACATGGTGGCCAGAGGGTTTCAAGAGGGCAAAGGCAGAGCTGCAAGGCCATTTGGGGCCCAGGCTTTGGAACCAGTGCTACGTCACTTCTGCCGCTTTCTATTGGCAAAGCGAGTCTGCAGACCAGCCCAGATTCAGGAGATGGGAAAATTAACTCCCCTTTCTTTGTGGGAGCAGCTGCAAAATGATATGGCCATGTTTTTCAATTTACTCCAGGCTAGGAGAGGCATACCAGGTGCTGAGGTAGGGCAGAAGTCAGAAATGAGGCCCATAGACATATGTGCTTGGTCTCAACAGTGTTACACTTTAAAAAAAAATATCAAATTAACTTTAAATGCAGAAACCAGAGCATTTCGTGCAAAACTCCAGATTGTCCAGCTTCTGTCCAAAACAGAAGTTCTGGCAACACCTGGCCAGCATCCCCACATGGCAGCAGACTACTTGCTGAGCCGTGGCTGCCACCACCAGATGGGTATCAAAGTTCTCACCTCTCTCTGCTGATTTCTGACCCTGAGGCTGAGCGTCTGTGGCCAGTTAGGACTCTTCAGCTACTGTGGTTCTGACGGTAGAGCTGAGGAGGAAAGTGAAACATTGCTCCTACCTGTGGAAAAAACAGTAGACCGAGAAGAGCCCAGGTTTGGTTATTTGTATTGTGTATGTCATTTGTATTTGCAGAGAATCAGCAGTTGGTTCTTTACACCTCTGCTTCACTTTTAGACCCTTCTGGCATCTTCCACCCTTCTGATACAGAGTTGGAGGAGAGGAGCAGGGAAGTTCTCCATAAAGACAAGCCATTGATGCTGTACCTGAAGGATGAGAAGCCAGGATGAGTGAAGGGAGGGGGCACAGCATATGCCAATGCCCTGTGGTCACAGAGGGCCCCTGGGGCTGAAGGGTGAGGTGTCAAGTGGCACAGAATGAAGCTGGAGCCGTGGGCAGGGGCCCCCTGGCAGTGGTTCAGAGGCCACGGCATGGTCGGGTTTCATTCTCAAGGCAGTGGGACAGCAGCAAAGGGCTTTTACGCTGGGGAGTAACATGGTGGGATTTCCAGAGACTGAGAGAGCAGATGGGAGGGGGCTAGGATTTGGGGGATGGGTTTTTATAGAAGTTGAGCGGGATTGGCAGAGAGCACTGGTGAAGACAAGAGGGTCCGTCTGGCAAGACGCCTGTCTGTCTGAAGGAAGCCTGGGTAAAGAGAGGCCTCCAGTGACTCAGGTGGCCCAGGGCCTTCTGCTGTAGCCTCTGTAGGGTAGGAAGTTTGAGTGGCTCAGACCTTGAGGAGTCGGACTGGCAAACTCTGGCCAGCGAAAGCCTTGGCCAACTCTGGAAGCAGATGCATCGTTTCCAAGATGGAAAGAAATCTGGGAGATGGGTGGGTCCCAGCTCTGGCTGAACATTAGAGTCACCTGGGTCCTATTCCTGGGCCCCCCCAGACTAATCAAGGCTGAACTCCTGGAGGGTGGGGTTGTATGAGTTTCCTACGGCTGCTGTAACAGACCACCACGAACTGAATGGCTTCCAACAACACACATTTATTATCTCGCAGTTCTGGAGGTCAGAAGTCCAACGCTGGTCTCACTGAGCTCAAATCAAGGTATCACAGGACCGTCTTCCCTCTGGAGGCTCCAGGGCAGAATCGGTTTCCTTCCTTTTTCCGACGTTCTAGAGGCCGCCCACATTCCTTGGCCTGGGGCCCTGCGTCACTCTAACCTCTGCTTCTGTTGTCACCTCTTCTCTTTGGTCCTCCTGCCTCCCTATTATAAGAACCCCTGTCATGACACGGGGCCCACCTGGATAGCCCAGGATCATCTCCCAGCTCAAACCCTTAACTCAGTCACATCTGCAAAGTCCCTTTTGCCACATCAGGTCACAGATTCTCTGGTTCAGGGATTAGGACATCGATGTATCTGGGGGCCGGGGGAGCATCGTTCCGTTAACCACAGGAGTTAAGGTATCGCAGGGTTTTTTCTGCAGAGAACGCTGAGAGGGAGGGCCCTGAGCACAGCTGGCTCTGCTGGCCATGTCTCCAGGCTGGGTGCTGTGTGGACCCATCAGCGTGGGGACTGTGCTAGTGCCAGTCTCCCTGTGTTCTGCCTGCTGACAAAAAGAGACAGCATAAAGGCGAAAGGACAGTTGTAGGAAGAACCTGGGCATGGGTATCAGATAGACCTGGGTCCAAATGCCAGTTCTGCCTCAGACCAGCCACATGACTTGGAGCAAGTGACTCAAATGGCTTGTGACGTTCCTGTCTGTTAGGGGAGGGTCACAATGATCTCTTAGGAATGCTGTGAGGATAACCGGCTCACCACTGTATGGTAGGTGTCCGATGGGTGCTGTCCCCCCAGAGTCCCTGGGCAGCTTAAAGGATGGGGGGAAGGCAGCTAAGGGGCACCGACACCCCAGGCAGGTGATACCCCTCTTCCTCCCAGCTGCAGTGGGGAAACACAGCAGTGGCAGTGATGGAGAATCTGGCCAGGCTGGAATTGTTAGTCAGTTTCCCCTTTCCTGGTCATAGCTGATAAGTATATCCTGCTGGATAAAAATACATCCACCCTTACGGTAAGATTCCCAGGCTGGGAATTCTCCGAGCACCCCGCCTCCAGCCTGGGGGAGCGCAAGTTGCCTTTCCCTGCAAACATTTTAGGAGTGGCTATGGTTCCTGGGCGAGGGGTCCGGCAGCCGTGCCACACTCTGAGGCGGGGAGGAGGCTGCTGCTACCGCTGGGGAAGCAGCGGGCCAGGCTGGGCCGTAGTGCAGGGCACCCTGTTAGTAAGTGGCAGTGCCGACGGAGCCTAGAGGCAAGAGCCCTGTGACCAGCACAGGGCCTTGCCGTGCGCCGGCCGGGGCTTGGTGCCACGTGGTAGCCCCTTCAGCTCGCACTATGTCCCCAGGATGGTCCCGTTGTCCCTGAGGCACAGGGGGTAAGGAACTACCCCAAGGAAGCAGTGGTGGTGGAGACCGGATTTGAACTCAGCCGTCTGGTATTTAACAGGTAGACTGGCTCCTGCTGAATCGAATTCAGAAAAGCTGTTCGGATTTTCAGTTTCCTGATGGTGAGGAAGAGGTCTGTGGATCACCCCAGACGCCAGCTGACACACACACAGGTGGCAGACCTCGCACACCAGACACGTGGCACTCCCGCCCGGGGCCGTCTACAGTGCACAGCACTGGGGGTAGGAAACTGGATTCCCATTTCCTCAACCTTGCCAACGACCCAGCAGCTAGTGTTGATCACTTTTCTGATTTGTTCCCTATACTTGATCCCTCATCCTTTTATTTGAGGCTAACTTCACATAACACAAACCATTTGAAAGTGTGCAATTCGGTGGCATTCAGTACTTTTCACGACGTCGTGCAAGCACTTCTTTTTCCAAAACGTGTTCTTCACCTGAAGGGAATCCCCAGGCCCATGAGCAGTTGCTCCCCGTTCCTCTCTCCCTCCAGGCCTGGCAACCATGAATCTACTTTTGGTCTCTAGGGATCTGTCTTTTCTGGACATTTTGTATAAATGGAATCATAGAATACATGGTGTTTTGTGACTGGCTTCTTTCACCTGGCGTGCTTTCAAGGTTCATTCATGTTGGAGCATGTATCAGTGCTTCGCTCCTTTTTATGGCTGTATAGTATTCCACTGGATGAACAGGCCACATGGTGTGTATCCATTCATCTCTTGGTGGACATGTGGGTTGTCTCCACCTATCGGCTAATGTGAGCAGTGCTGCTGTGAACATTGGTTTGAGCCCCTGTCTTCATCTTTCCTGGGTATATATGCCTGAGAGTGGAAATGCTGGGTCACATGGTAACTCTCTTCAACTTGCTGAGGAAACGCCAAATGGCCCCCCATAGCGGTTGCACCGTTTTCCATTCCCACCAGCAGTACACGAGGGTTCCAATTTCTCTACATCCTCAGCAACACTCGCTATTTTCTGTAGCTGTTGTTTCATGATAGCCATCCTAGTGTGTGCGAACTGCTTATCCTTCACTGTGAAAGTGGAGCTGAGATACCACACAGCCCCACCTCCACAGATCCAGCTGAGAAAGTGGATTCCCAAGGTCATCCTAGAACTCAAACCCTCTGCAGCCCCGGGGGCGACTTTATTAGCAGGGAATGCGTTGCACGCAGACAGAGATCCTTGGGTGAAAATGGACTGGGGCCAGGCGAGGCCACTGACACAGCTCTTGGAAAAAATTCGTGGGGACAAAGAGGATCATGCCCTACTCACACCGAAATTTCAGAAGCTACTCCAAAACCTAACAGGCAGTGAACATGAATTAACTCAAGTTCTCCAGAAAGCTACAGGTTTCTTTTACAACAAAACACCACCACACACACACACACACACACACACACACACACACACACACACACACACACACACACACACACACCCTCACTCAAAGTTGGTTTTTGTTTTTGTTTTTGAATTAATTAATTTATTTATTTTTGGCCACATTGGGCCTTCGTTGCTGTGTGCAGGCTTTCTCTAGTTGCGGCGAGCGGAGGCTACTCTTCGTTGCGGTGCACAGGCTTCTCATTGTGGTGGCTTCTCTTGTTGTGGAGCACCAGCTCTAGGCTTGCGGGCTCAGTAGTTGTGGCACTCAGGCTCAGTAGTTGTGGCTTGCGGGCTCTAGAGCGCAGGCTCAGTAGTTGGGGCGCACGGACTTAGCTGCGCCGCGGCATGTGGGATCTTCCCGGACCAGGCCTTGAACCTGTGTCCCCAGCACTGGCAGGCAGATTCTTAACCACTGTGCCACCAGTGAAGTCCGGTCTCAGTTTTTTAAAAAAATACCTTGGCTCTCATCAGCTTCTATTCCAGCTGAAAAAATGGTGGCGGCACCAGCAACAAACCTCCTATTTCAGCTCCCATCGAGAAAGTCTTCCCTGACTGACCCCTTTGGCCACAAAACTGTTTGATTTTCCATCCTTGGCCATTGGGCAAACACATGAGCAGCTTTCAAGAAGGTCTGTCCCCTTTCCAGAGAGACAGGCTGTTGGTCTGCCTGGCCTTGAATCCAGCTCTGCCCTCCCACCACCAAGCCTGAGTTTTGGCCAAGTGATAACTTCTACGGGCCTCAGTTTTCTCTGCTGTAAAATGGGTTGCTGTGAGGATGAAGTGAGTTAACACATGAGGTGCTTAAAGCAGTCCCTGGCGCACAGTGGGTCAAGACAAGATACGTGTCACTCTCTGAAGCCAGCAACAGTATCAGGAAGGTGACACGGTCAACGCCCATTGTCCCATCTCCACCTGCATCAAAACTGACAAAGCGCCCCTCCCCCACCACCTACAACAGGCAATCTGGGGTCTATTCTTCCAGAACTGGGTTCCTTTGCAGGGCAGGCTTTGAGCAGACTGACATCTCAGGTACTGTAGACATAAAAGGGAACCGGCAATGATCTGGTCCAGGGTTTTATATAACAAGGAACTATGTTCTTGCCCTCCAGACAAGGAAATCCAGTGACCTAAGTCTCATTTTATAGATAAGAAATGGAGGCTCTGGGAGGGCAGAGACTGCTAAGGTTTCCCAAGGGTGAATGGGTACAGCCAGGACCCCTCGGAGCTGCTGGTGGAGGCCTGGGCATCGCAGGGTCGGGCTTCAGGCTCCGACAGCTCCGACTACACCCTTCCGCAGCCAGCCAACTTGGGCACTGGTTTCTGGCCAAGTCTTTGTTTAAAGAAAGGGTTCCACAGCAACCTTCCCACCCCCCTCAAAGATAAAAAGGCTGGCAGACCGCTGGACCATAGAACCTTCTCGCTATTACGGAAGGTGGAAAGAATTTAAGACCAACTTCCAGAACTACCTGACGCTATGCTGTACGACTGAAGAGGAATATTCCATTTCTTCTTCTTTCCAGGTGACCTCAGGAGTGATTCTGGCCGACTTCATGTACGTAACCTTGACATTACTGGGAGGGTCTCTCTTTGCCCCGTGTCTTCGGTGGAGATCTGCCTGTGACATTTTTCAGGACCCCTGGTCTTTGTAGCTTTGTAGTCTGTGGGCATGAGAGCAAGAAGAAATTACAGAGAATTCTGTTTGTCAGAGACAGAATTCTCCAACGTATAATTAGACCGTTGAGGTCAGGATCCTCTATTCCTCGTAAGTCTAATTTCATTCTCTCTTCCAAGGAAAGTAAATTTGAAACTGTCTTTTGGGGAAGTCAGAATGGGGACTTATTCTGATAAGGGATGGAAGACACCAAGGCAATGACTGTGGAGTGTGGTGAAGGAGTGTATCTTACACTGTGAGCCAGGATCCAGGGAGCTGATACCCAAACCGTTTAAGATGTGGTGTAAAAAACAGAATTTTCCATTCAGAAGTCAAGCCAAGCTGTATCGACAACGCTAACTTAGTGGGAACCACTGTAAAAATCAGAACCAATTACAATGCGTTCCCCATCAAATTGTTTTATTAGGTTAATTAAACAGCTTAAAGACGATTCGTTTGTTCGGTACCCTTCTAGAAAATATTTCAAGTTTTAAATGAACTTCCAGTACATAAAACAAAATTACTTTACCATAGACAAATTTCAGATCAAAATACAACACTCTGTTTCTGTTTTCTTACAGTTATAAAATCCAGTCAATACAAACTACATAAAAAAGATAAAACACTTTCACTGATCCTTGGTACAAGAGAACAGCACGAACGCAGTTATGTTCCCAAAGCACAAATCCTGTGCTCGTGAAACGGGGTGACCCCGTAGTTACCCCACAATAAACCAAGCTTGTAAACAAAGTGCGTGCTACTTAATTTTAAGAAAGTTAACATAGCCTGTTTGCATCAGTATTACTTGTAAACCATAAAGCAACTTTGTAAGAAAGGTCACTAATTCAAAATTACTTCAACTTCACTAAAATTTCGTACCAGCAACAGAATAGAAAACTACTCCACAGAAGAAACGAATACGCTTGTACCACAGGATGTTTGAGACGTGACGTTTCAATGAAATCACATTAGCACAATTTCTCTGCTATCCTACTGAATTCGGGGAGGATAACTCTACAAGTTGCAACTTCCCAGTACTTGAAATATTTTGAACTTTCCATAGCATGTCTTTTGTCTAGCTTATGTCTATTTCATTGCAAATCTGTTTTTTTTCAGTAGTAGGTCTTTCTTTAAAGATCGAGATACCTCATCTGAACACATGTAACCTCATCGGAATACACGTCTAAGTAGACTGCTCAACTTGGAATCTTACCAGATAATAAAAGCTGCAGGATTTAAATTAAAAACTCTTCTGTATGTACCACGTCAGAAAATATAGATATGTTAATTAAACAAAGACTTGCGTTTAAGAGGATGAGTTTTGATACGGTATTTTGGGAATCTGGTATTCATGGACTTTGCTTTATGGTATTAAAAGCATTGAACATGACAAAACAAGAGTGTGCTGAAAACTGGTTCTTGACAAGGGCGACTGTCACATATGGCAGCTGGTGCCGCCCAGGCAACCAGGCAACAGGAGTGTCGCTGGTTGTTCTGCCGGACCAGGGCCCACTGTGAAGATCAGCCCTGAGTCTGGGAAAGTCAAACTGAATTTATGGCCCTGTTTCAAGGAGTTCCCTTGGTAGTCTTCTCTCACAGCGGAAGACTGGGATCGGTGAGAGAAAACCAACGAATGAATCTACACGTTTTAGAATGAGTGATGGATGGACCCCATTCACAGACAGGTACGAGCGTCTCTGTCACCAGGAACATACAGTGTGAAAATGAAGTCTGCCAGAGCCTGTACTTCTACAATAGTTTCTGATGAGGATGGGAGGGAAGGGGTGGAGGAGGGAGGTGCTTTTGTTAAATCCACTGATCACTCCAAGCTCTGCTGATGCAATTGCAGAACGGGCCGCGACAGGTGTTCAAAATGTTCTGCCGAAAACACGATTATTTTTTCATGGTCGTCACGGTTCACAAGTGGTATGATCGAACACAAAACAAGTACCGCTATGTCACTGGCGACTTGAAGGGGTACAGGAATGAGGAACCAAACAGAGGCTGTGTCACAGATGCGTCAAAATGAAAAGAATCCCATCAGCAGAAAAAGCCACTGATATTTAATGAAGCAAGTGTTGCTAAAGCGCCTGTGCTTTTCTCAACTAAAGGCCACTGGAGACATTTCCCATCATAAAATCATCTACCCCATGCAACCTGGCTGATTTGTTTGCACGCAGAACTTAAATTTTGAGGTCCCCTATAGGAAAACAATGCTGTAAACCCACCGACACTGAAGGTTTGTTTTTAAGCTGATGATACATACCCTTTTGCCCCACGTACCAGATCCTACGTAATTTTATACAAAGCATAGAGTCCAATTCAGTGAGCATATGCTTAGATTAACAAGAATACATTTACTTTCTAGAGTTTTTTCTGAAGCAAAAATTCCTTTTGAAAAAAATACATAAAGATGGTCTCTCTCTTACTGTAAATGAGGAATTCTAATTTCCGATCCTAGTCACAATTTGGAGTGCAGTGTGTTTTTAATCAGAGCTAAATAAGAGGAAAGGAAGAGGTGGAGCCCGCACGGCGCCTGGCAGCTGGGTGCTGATGTGGTATGTCTGGCATCTGGGGCCCCTGCTTCTGGCTCAGAGAGGAGCCCTAAGAACCTCCGGGGCAGGTGTGGAAGGTGAGGCCGCCTGGGGCCCTGGGGAGGCTGTTCCAGTCTAGCTGCTTAAGGAGCCGCAGAGATGCACCTCCCAGGCCTGGGGTGGGAGGCTCTGGGCCCCGGGTTCTCACATGGGAGGAGCAGAGCAGTGCAGACTCTGGGAGCTGCCCGGCCTGGGCCACCGCTCTGGCTCTCTGGCGGCGGAAAGTGCTGGTCACAGAGGCCAGGTGAGGGATCCTGGAAGAATGCTTTTTCAACACGTGTTTTAGGCTAAATGTCTGGGGAACTAGAAGAGCGCCCCCCACTCTTTTGGCTACATAATTCAAGCAGTTAAAAAACCAGACTGGGAGAGGCCACGGGATGAGAACAGAGGGCAGGCGAGGATGCGATTGCCAAGAAAAGTAGGTAAATAAGCGTACACTGCAGAACGCAACCGAAATACCTCCCCCATCTTGACTAAAGTTCCTCAACCGCCCAGAAGGAGTGCCAACTGCAGGAAGGGCCCATGTCCTCGGAGATCCCGCCCACAGCCTGTGCAGGCGCAAGGGGACACGGGACGAAAGTGGGCGCTGGCTCACACAGGGGGTTGGCAGTGAGCGGAGACAGCCGAGGGGATGCGCGGAGACAGCCGAGGGGATGCGCGGAGACAGCCGAGGGGATGCGCAGAAGGCACACGCCCGGAAAACAACGCGGACAGCTCCCTCCCCCGGACCTGGACTTGGACCTGGACTTGACTGCCTGTCCCAGCCTCTGCTCAGTCCCTGGGCTTTGGGGCAGGTGGGGTCGGGAGGAGACACAGAGGGGGAGTGGCGCCCCTGCAGCCCCGTCAACTGGGAGGAAGACGGCAGGGGCTTTCACAGAAGAGGTAGGGACAGAACCCGAGAGGAAGCAGGTCCTCTGGAAACGCTTCTCCAGGGATGACAAAGTAACCCATCAGCGAGGTGCCCATTCCTGGAGCTGGGAGGGGCTGGAAGAGGTCAGCCAACCCAACTCCCCCCAGTACACGGTCCCCTCGATGGCTTCCCAGGCCCTGCTTAAGAGTCCGATTTTTACTTACCAGCTTTCTTAAGCCTGCAGAGGCACTAAGGGATTTAGAACAAAGAGTATACAAACAGCAACAATCACTGTCTAGTTAACATGGCTTTAGGGAAATCGCTAGAAGTACGTCTATTTCTGAAGGTTCAGCTGAAGCTGGCTGTAGCCGTGGGCCAGTGGCTGCAATCAGGAGGCGGTGAGCGAACAGAGAGGACGGAGGGGAGGGAGGCGGGGAGAGAGCACACGTCAGGAGGAACAGAGGCCCTTCTCCTCAAAAACAATGTGAAAGCTAAAATACAAACGTTATCCCCCCCCCAACTTTTTTTACTAAACTGTTCACAGAACCTCATCTGCAAGAAGCTTTGGAGCCTGTGACAACATCCTGTCACCGTGCAAGACCCCCATGGTTGACACTGTCACACCCACTAGTCACAGTTGCACGGGGCACCCTTGGGGTGATTCTCAGAGCTGAGTGCTCAGAACCACAGGAGGCACCCATTTCATCACGAGGCAATTCTAGAAAGTTCTAAGAGCGACAGAAACATTCTGCCTCTACCGTTTCTGCCTCTCGGCTTGAGCAAGGCGCTCTGGGGCACGCACATCTGCTCCTTCTAAAGCCCCCCCAGCAGGCCAGAGCCTGGGGCCTCCAGAGAGCCCACCACCCCAGCTATCATCCTCCAGGTGGCCTCCCAGGTGCTGGTGCCCAGAGTCGGCAGCTCAGTGCGGTTCCCAGGGCCCATCAATGCAGCATGTGGATGGAACAGACTTCCTCCTCGGGCTACCAGCCCCCAACACAGACAAGGGCACTATTTTTTTAAACAGTTGGCTTATGTTCAAATTATCAATGATTCCCCCCCCCACCCGCCACACACAATTTTTTCTTTCCCTTTCAATTGGGAACTATCTTCTCTGAACCTAGACATAAGACTATATTTAGCCATGTTATTAGACTGTAAAAAAAGCACTGCAGACCCTAACACCCAACACTTTCCTCTGCCGTCTATAGTTTTATACAAGTTAGTAGTGAAAACGTTAAAAACGCATACTGCTAGATCACCCCCATCCGTGCTGACACAAGGGCCCGTTCCTATCAACACTGCCTGGGTATTTCTCAGCCCTTTTAAACCTATTTCTACTCCCTTTTCTCAATCACAAAAATATCAAGAATGACTTTATCAAATGCCTTATTGAAGTCAAGATAAGCTGGGTATGTCACGTACCACTAAATTCACCAGGCTGTAATCTGAACTGGAAAGGAAGTGATTTTATAAAAGGATTAAGTAGCTCACTTTTGGTATCACTTTGTGAAATAACCCTTCTTTACCTGAAGGTACAGAAGTTCTACACACACACACACACACACGTAACACAAAGTTTCTTTGTTTGTTTTTAGGTTCCACATAACATCCAAGTTCAGAAAGCATAGTTCAGGTATACTGATCTCAAACAGAGATCTAGAAAACATCCAGTTTATTGGACTAATATAGACTACTACCTTTAATATTTTAGGGAAAAAAGAAAAATTCAACTTCAGAAAAGAGTTTTAAATATTACTAGAGTACTTCATTAGGCAAACCCTGAAATAAGGGATATTTATAACCACTCTAAATATTCTAAACACATATTTTGGGGTGTTTCCGCTGTCTAGAGTTACCTTGAATTGAGGTCTTAGAGAAGTAGGAGGAGAACGGTGTCATGGATCCAGAAAATAATTTTGGAAGTGCAAATATGCATTTACTCGTGTATTGTGGTGGCAGACGTGAGAATGAAGAAAGCACTAAGGGTGGGGACACTCAGCGAAGGGCGAGAGCTAAGACCATGAGTGACTAGAGGCTGAGTCGGGTGGCAATGGCAGCTGAGATCCCAACCACCCCATCTGTGTGCAAGACACCAAGTTCTCACCGTCCTTATTCCACTGATTCCTCACAGCAACCCCAGCAGGTAAACACCCATCATCTCTTTCTACGGGGTAAAGAGCTTTGAAGCTCACGAAGCAGCCAGCGGCCAGCATCTCCAAACCCACGTGCACCCGGCCCTGAAGCCCACGCGTGCTCACAACCATTGGGTTCACTTGGGACAGTACAGAGAATGTTTACAGATATTTTCCTCAAAACAGTTACAATACAAAAGCTTGGGGCTTTAGAGGGGTGCACCTTGGTTCTCTTGGCAACCACCTAAGGGAATGCCTCATGGCCGACGGCTAGAACCACCCGAGGAGGACTTTGTCAGCAGCAAGCCCTTTAGTCTACAAAGCACGAGCACATCCATTAAATCTTAATGCACAAGGACAGTTAAGGTTTTAGATCTCACCTGGTATGTAAGTTATTCCTAGTATGCTAAGTTTTTAGGAATGGGCATAACTCTTTTTGGCCATGAAGGGTACTGGGTAATTCCTATAAGAAGTCACCCCTGGAAGGGAAGGTCTGTCTACGAGAAGTGATGGCCCCGCAGCTCCCCCTCACTCACCAGCCAGGTAGGCGGACAGATGCTGGCGAGGACAGCACCCACACGTGCCCTGTGCAGATGGTGCGTACGGGGGGAAGCTGGGGACATTCCACTGACACACAAAACAAACCCGATCACTCTTGATTTTAAGCGTAATGCAGTTCTGTGTTGTTTGGTCAACTCAACCCTGCACTTTCAGAGTTTCATTTTAAAACCCCAGGTTATCAGAACTAAAAGAGAAGAGGAACTTCTTGATGAGCCCTATACTTTCATCAAAATTAAGATTCTTGGGAAACAAATTCATGAAACTACACCTAACAGACCCTTAAACTGCTCCCAATAGCACCTTATAGAATAGGAAAAACAGTAGCCCCAAGCATCTAAATCCCAAACACTGGGTCAAATTACAGACAGACAAGATTTCCTGTCTGATCTGAATGACGATGGCAATGAAGCCCTCTATTTTACACAGCAGTGGTGTTTAAATATACTACTTTTCTACGTTATGAAAACATAGCCTTGTAAAGACTCTTTAAAGTTCAAGTTGAGTTTCAAGTAATCACTTTGCAGCAGCTCTAGGAGAATTATTGTTCCTCCTGATTAAAAGTGCCTATTTTTTTTAAAAAAAGTAGTAAAATGGAAACTACGCCTTAGAGAATTGTATTCCTCAAGGCCACTTACTGCTTGTTTCCAGGCTTTTGTTAAAGGACAGAATGTGTTGAATTCTTCTAAACTGGCAGGGGATCAAGCACAACACTACATAATGAGGTAGCCGAGAACAGCGTCTTTCCTATAAACACGAAGAACAAGGGAATACGCGCATGTGTAATTCTCATCCGATTAAACAGGAAACATGATAAAGCAAACTGTGAACCAAATTCCTCGGTTTAACTTGAAAAAATTTAACCCAAGGTTCTAAGGTACACCTTGTGTGTGATTGATGAGTGAGAGGAATAAAAATAAGGTACTTAAAAAGCTGTACTGATATGCTAAAAATAAAGTTCTAACAAATATAATTCACCAACCAGAAAGAAAGATGAACCCACAGCCACTCGGGATTTGAAGTGGCCATTCATTTACTTGGGTCCCAGGAAGTGGCTAAGCTTTCTCCGCGTCATCTTACGCAATGTGTACCCAGACTTCGTGGGCTGTCACCCCCTCCTACCTGCACCTTCTCTAATTCAGATCACAGTGATTTAAGAGTCTACAACAACTTTGTTGGGCCATGAAGACGTCAATATCAAAAATTATAATTAGCCTAAATTTCAGGTGAGTAGCAATTTTAAAAGATGAGTTTTTATCTCAACATGAAAAAGAGAAGGCAACAGACATTTCTCACTAGATCATTATGCAACGTTATTAGATATTTGATTTCATAAGAAAGGGAAGGAGTTTAAAAATCCATTCGTTTAGAGAACTTCAATGATAGAATTGAAAAGAACTAACTTTCCTAAGCAGTATGCATCAGTCCAAAGAATATAGAGCTATATCTGAGCTTCTCACACGTCACATACTGCAGAGACCAAGTTGAGATATGTTTAAAATTAAAATAATAGAATTACCTCTGAAACAAAATTACAAAAAATTTAGAAGTTTTACTAGCTGGTTTGCCAAAAAATAGAGGAAGTCTCCAGTTCAAGACCAGGAGGACTCCGCTGCCAGCAGGCAGGATTAACTCACCTAAGTTCACACTCCCCTCAAATGTGGGCAAGTGGGGCATTCCTCACCCTTGTACCATAAACTTCTATCAACCAGCTCTAGGGAATACTTCAGGGATTACTAGAAAGCTAGCAAAATGCTTCCCTCAACATTCTAAGACACAGTGTCTTTTCCCTTACTGATTAGATGTGGTAAGAAAGGGAAGGATAAATGAAGCTTCAGCTTTTAAAAGTAGAAACAGCTTCTCTCTCAAACACAAACGCTTATGACTTCTGTTCTTACAACTTTAGTAAATTCTTAAATTTCCCACAGCTAAATGACAAAGAAAACCAAAGATCTTTTAGTTTATATTTGTGCAACTTGCAAAGGATACGTTTGGGGGTTTAAGTTATACCATAAATGATTATCATATGATTAAAAATACTTGTATGCCTAAAAAATTAAGTGATATTCTAATACACTGAACAGTGAAACTGATAATCCAAAGACCAGATTCCACCTTTTGGCTTCTACTCACATCTGAAGCGGGGAATGAAGCTGTATCTACTGGGCCTCAAAGGCTGCTTTCTGTCCAATGGAGAGCACTGCACCCATCACAGAGATGTGAGGATCAAAGCAGTACATTCTGGAAAAGATTTTGAGCCCCATAGAAAAAGCAGTGAACAAAACCCAACATTAGATGCCGTAAACATTATTGGGTGTGCTGAGTACAGGGTCTCAAAAATCCTCCAGAACATATGGAGACCACAGAGCTGTGCGTCACATATAAGTCAGGCACTTTGCGTTTTTTATTCTGTACTGGTTTCCCACTCTGTATTATGAGGCCGGCCTATCTGTGTGCAAAGTTTCTCACTTAAAAGTAAGTCCCTTTCAATCCTGTGTAGAACGTCACCGGGATCACAAGGACACTGTATTCGTTGGTCATTTATTGACTACCTACTGTGTGCCAAGCACTAGGATTAGCAGAAGACTAAAGTAGGGTTCCTGCCCACAAGGAGTTTACAGTCTGGAGGGAGGGCAGGATTTCATCTGCCTCACTGTGAAGCTCCCCAGAAACCCAAGCAGAATTCTGAGTAGGTGCTCAATCAACACTGTTGATTAAACCCAGGGCGGGTTTTTCTGTGCCGGTTGGAGTCTCTTCTCTCACGGTTCCAGGGGCAGCCACTGAACCAGAGCAGCCTCACCCTTCCCTTCCCTTCCACTGGGTGCTCTGTACGGGGGTTCCAGCACCTTCAAAACTGATGTGGTGAAAGTGCCGCCTCATTCTTTCCCCGGATAATCACATGTCTTCACCTGATCACAGGCAGCCTCCTCTTGAATCAAGAAAAACAACATTCCGGAAGGTAATACTGCAGTGTTTGTAATGCTCCTTGGAAAACTTCTGGAGATCCCTGGTTTGGTGCAATGAAGCAGGAACACACCAAACGGAACCCCAAAGGACCTAAGCAGCTAACACATTTCTCTAAAAACCTAACTTGCTACCCTGAGTAACTGCAGCGCCACAGCAAAGGAGCCCTGCCTTTACCACATCGATATAAAGGATGTATCTCCCAGGCATTGCCTAGGGGACTCCTCACTCATAAATGACAAAATGGCACTTCCACAGCATCACCGAAGAAAGCGCCGTCATTAAAGTGGTCGTGCAGGATAACAGAACACTTCAAGGCAAGCAACATGCCGTCCAGCATCCCCCAGATACTCTCTTCTGCTGGTTGCACAGTTTGAAAAAAGCCTGCTGTCAGCTGTCAACTCCTCATAGCAGTAAAAGACACGAGGAATTTAGAAATTTCTTAGGCCAAATCTTTATAACATACCAACTATGAGTTGGTAAACACTAACACTGTTTTTAATATGCTAAAGAAAAGAAATGCAAACGCCAAGTAAAACTTACTACAAACTACAAATACGTCAATATATACACTCAACATGAGTTAACACAGTAGTATAAACTGAAGGACCACAGGCTCAAGAATTTATCTGAAGCACCAGGAGACAATAATATATGTAGTTTGGAACGACAATTCCAAAGCTAAACATATACAAACAGACTTAGCTAGTCACATCACACACATACACACACTCACACACACACTCTCTCTCACACTTTTACTCTCACAGGATATAAGCACGATCACAAAAAAATTTAAAACTTCATTTTAAATTAAACACTTAAATCTTTGAAAAAAAATCTGTATTTGGATGTGTTAAACAAAGAAACAAACAAACCTACTTTAGACCGTAGCCTAGAAGAAATACTTTAAATTACTCTAAGCTGAGACAACTTTCCTTCTGTTGGTGGATAATGAAAATAAATTGCACTTCCCCCAAAGATACTGTATTTAAAATTTTAAGATCTATCTTTCGCTGCCAATTCCAATATACACCTGATAAAAGTGCCTAATGGAAAAAGAAGTATCAAAAATTTACCAAGAAAGGGTATTTCAAGGCATAAATGGATGGTTAAAACACAAACCTGTGTGAAATTAGTTAAAAATTTTTTCACGATACTAAAGTAACTGTAATTTACAAAAAAGTCATGATTAATTTTGGAATATAATAAAATTAAATACATGCCTACATTTCAATATAATATTTTTATATTATTATATAGTAAAATAACAGTTTGGCACTTAGCAGCTTTTCTTGTTTATTGCATCCCATATTATGCAGCAAATTTAATTTTAAAAAAGTTACCTAATTTCTGCAGCTACAGTGTCAATGAACTAAATTAAAAAATAAACAAAACTACTTTTATAAAATGAATTGACCAAGTCATGCAGGCACTGATAATACTGCAACAGGGACCCATTCACTCCTAAACAATGAACTGTCTCCTTGGAGAGGCCTGGCGTAGCCTGGGAAGGACTTTAAATTTCAGAAATTAAAGAAAAGAGAATTGCTGACTGTCATGGCTTTAATAGGACATCAGTTACCACTTTAACATACCTCAGCTGTGGCTTCTGAAGGCCAAGGTTCTGTTCTGTATGGGACATTTTATCAAAGAAAATCCACTTTTTCAGAAATTTATTTCCTCTAAAACTAACATCTAGTTGTACAAAGAAAGTTTTCTTTCTTTGCAGTGGCCATGCAGTTTGCTTTGATTAGAAGACACCCAAGGTATCCTGGGGAAAGCATGCAGACAACTGCTGACTGGTACACGGTACAAAGCAAAGAGGCTGGCTTTGACTTACGCGTCAAATCTGACTGTATGTGAATGGCCGGCAAATCTGGCCCAGTGCCTCTGATAGAGAGGAGGAAAACCCTGTACCTCCTTTTACCCATGTCTCTGCCAGGATGGAGAGTTAATGCACACACAACATTCTTTAGAATTCCCACAGACAAGGCTGCTCAGTGACTTTTCTAGCACTGGATTGACTTCTACTGTTCCTGGGTGGGAAAAGACAAGTGATGTTTCATATGCATGGGTAAAGCATACACACATTCCAGGTAGGAAGTTTCTAGGAGAAATTCCTATTCTCAAATTTATAACCAAAGGATACACTTATACATTTATTAATCATTAAGACTAAATGCTGCTTCTTATAGCCATATACTAAGGGGGGGAAGCTGTAGAAAACAATTAGAAATGAAGAGCTCTATATTAAATTGATTAGAAATCTGATATTGCATAAAATTCAAATGATGAAGTCATCAAGCACTTTGAACTCCTTGGTTTCACACTAAGGTGGTATAATTCGAATGGAAAACAAAATATCTTACAAGGTAAGTACCACTAATGACAGACTTTTTCCCCTTTGAGGAGTGGGGTTGAATGGGTCGACATGGGAGTGAGAGGGAGGGAAGGAGGAAAGGATTAATTTGCTCTACAGGAACAGAATGAAATTAAGTTGAGGTAGTTTATTCTACCAGCCAACCTTTACTTGTAATGTAATTTGTCTGAAACTCGTACTAGTGAACGGCATTGAGAAAATTCTGCTACAAAGACTAGATTCTTAACGTGGATTTGCATTCCGAGACACGTTTTCAAATCCTAGACAGTAGTAAACAAGACTCTGTGTGCTTTCAGACAGATTACTTTTAAAAGTTTTTGATCCCTATATATTTCCTCTGGACTTTTTTTTTTTTTTTTTTGGTCATAGCAGACCTTTATTATTTGTCCGGCTCAGGTCTTTCTTTTACAAAATCTCCTACTCACTAATATCCTCATATTTATAAAACAGTTCTGGTTAGTTGGAAAGGAAGACTGGCACTGCATGAGATCCTTCACAACCCCAGAAATGACGGCATGACACATCTTCATCTGAATTAACACAGAAGTCAGCAACTTCCTTTAAATTCATGGGAGGGCTGCCACCTGACTCCTTAATTTATTGACTCCTTTGGATTACTAAGATAGAATGTCATAAAAGAGAAATTTTATCTTAGTTTCAATTCATCATAATTTAGTTTAAAAAAGATTCTTAGGACAGAGAACTAGTAGTAAGTGGAGACTAACTGGCATTGAGTCCAATCTAACATTTTAGGCACAAACCTTAGATTGTTGGGCAGAGTTAGGCATAATATCTCCTTCCAAGTGCAGTGGAAAAGCAACCCCGGTATGTTTGGATATGTTGATATATGCACGTTTGCTCGTTTGTTAACCAAAGCCAGGTACTCGAACAGAGCGGTCAGGCAGACGTGAGTTCCCCGCGGGGAACATGCACCTTGGTGCTATAACTTCCTGATTTTACATGACACGGATTCCCACTTCCCTTTTCCTCTGACGCTGACTAGCCCGGTTGGTCTAGGGACACATCTCCTGGAGGAACTGACTCCTCCTCGTTTTTTTTCAGCAGTTACGTGTTCTCCCGAACAAGAGCTGGAAGCCCAGGCTTCTAAGCGTTAGAAAACCACTCGTGTTACCGCACAGAGGCCGGCGCAGAGCAAGGGTCGCCTGCCATCTCTGTCCCCTCGCAGAGCGCCGCGTCCCGGCGCGCTTGGTCAGGAGCTCCGCTTCCGCGCCGCGGCCCCGTCAAGGTGAGTGAACGCGGATGCGGAACAAGCCCTGCTGAAGCTGCAGGCGGAAAAGCTTGCAATTCGCAATACGTAAGGCTGCACACCCGGTGCGGCGGAGGTCGGAGGGGAGGAGGGGCTTGGTGTGGTGCCAGGTTCCCGTGCTCCTTTTGAACTCGCGCACGTAGTCGTAATTGGTACCTGCGCCGTGAGAATAAGCAGAGGTGACACACCGTGCCTCGGAATCACCGGGAAACGGTTCCGACAAGATCACTGTAACATTCTGACCTGTATCAAGATCTCCGATGACATAGATACTGGCTCCTATGGGGACAGCTCCGTACACAAAAGAGGAACTGGCGGGGATGCATAAATTCTGGTCATTAAGATAGATCCACCTGAGAACAAACAGAGGGACAGAATGAAGGAGGTCAAAGGGTGTCCACGACATCTCAGCAGACTGAGATGACAAAACTCTGAGCCACCTACAGTACAAGGCACGACACCGACACCCCTCTTCCGCGGACACACTCATTTCCTTCCTGTCACTGAAGACTTAGTTGTGTCTGTTCCAGAACGTCGCATATAATGCATCATAGAGTGCACTATCCAGTCCGCTTCCTTCACTCAGCACAGTGTGAAGGAGGTTCATCCATGCTGTGGCTTCATCGTTACCTCATTTCTTGTAATCTTAAGCAGGATTCCATTACATGGTACAGCAGAATTTGTTACCCATTCACCTGTTCAGGTTCATCTGGGCAGCCTCCAGTGTCTGGCTATTGTGAGTGAAGCTATTTTGGACTTGAGAGGGCAAAGCTCTTTTGTGGGCTTACGTTATGGAATTGCTTGGTTATACGGTTAAAGGTATATTTCCTTTGATAAGAAAACACCACACTGTTTTCCAAGGTGTTGTGCCATTTTGCATTCCAATGAGCAACATGTGAAAACTCCAACTGCCCGGCATTACTGCCAGCTCGGGTACCGTCGGTCTTTGTCATTTTAGCCATATGAGTGGTGTGCTTTTCCCTGAAGACCAATGGTGCTAAGCATCTCTGCATGTGCTTACTGGACACTTTATGTATCTACTTTTGTGAAATTTCTGCTCAAAGATCTGCTCATTTTTCAAATTGGCTTTTCTGTCTTCTTACTAAATTTTAAGATTCTTTTTATTTCATGGATACAAGTCCTTTGTTGGATACGTGTATCACAAATCTTTTTCCCAGCATGTAGACTGTCTTTTCATTATCTTAATGGGGACTTTGAGAACAGAGATTTTTAATTTTGATGAATTCCAGTTTATCATTTTTTTCTTTTTATAGTTCATGCTTTCTATGTCCTCCTAGGAAATCTTTGCCTACTCCAAGGTTGCAAAGGTTTTTTAAATTAAAATTTCTGGAAATTTTATTGTTTCAGTTTTTACACTTAGGTCTTATGATACATTTCAAGTTAACTTTTGTGTATGATATGAGGTATAAGAGTCAAGTCCTTTTTCTCCCCCATACGGATACCTAGGTGTTCCAGCATCACTTGCTGAAAAGACATTTCTGTCCCCACTAAATTGCTTGGTACTTCTGTTGAAAATCAATTTAATAGCCACTAAAAGGAGCCAGGGCTCCATGAAGAAGTGGCTGACTCCACAGAAGAGGCAGAAAATTCAAGATGAGCCTGGATCATCTTGCGCTGCCACATAGGAAGAGCTTAAAACAGGATGAGTTGTGTCAGAAGGACACCGGAGCTGATATGCAGTAGCTCCCAATGGCCACGGTGGGAACAACTGGAGCAACACAGTGAATAATGATAGTCCTGGACAGATAACTCACAGAATAAATATCCGTAAGTCCATACTGATAAAAAGAAATGACTGAATACATTAAAAAAAAATTAGGGAGAAGGGGCAGGTCTTCTTTACAGAATTCCAGCTGACAAAGGTAGAAGGAATGAGGGAAGCAGAAAAATCACCATTAGGCAAAGAGCACAGTGATAACTACTGCAAGGCCAGTCCACCAATGATGCTAAATTAGTGGTGAAAGTTTAAGGAGAAACAGTATATTCCCATATTCACAAATTCTCTCTTCCAAGATACTCATTGATTACAAAGGGAGAAGTAGTGACTTTACAATGGGGAAACCCAAAAGATGCCACCTTAACCAAGTCGTCAAGATTAGCATCACCAGTAACGAGACATTATCGACATCATGCTCCCGCTGACGCCGGGCAGAGAAGGGCCCAGCAGCACTTCTGTGGGATTCCCGGCCCCAACGCGCAACCTCAGCCTCATCGCGAGACGTCATGAGACAAACCCACATGAAGAGACATCCTAGTAAAAAACTGACCAATAACCTTCAAGGGTGTCAAGGTCATGAAGGACGAGGAAAGACTGAGGAACCGTCACAGATTATAGGAGACCGAAGAAACTCAACAACTGAAAGCCATGTCAGGTCCTGGATCGGATCCCGGAGCAGAGAGAAAAAGATATTAGTGGGCAAGCTGGTGAAATTTGAATAAAGTCTGTAGTTTACTTAATAATACTATACCTATGTGAGTATCCTGGTTTTGATATCTGTACTACGGTACGTAAGATGTTAACATTAGGAGAAGCTGGGTGAAGCTGGGAGAAGCTTTTGGGAACTCTTAATATTTTTGCCACTTTTCTACAAGTCTAAAATTATTCCAAAATAAAAGGGTTTTTTTGCTTTAAAACGAAAACAAATGACTCTGCTATGTAATAATATTTACTTAAGGTAGTCTGACCAAACAATTTCCCTTTAATAGCTAAAGGCATAGCCAGGTCAGAGCAGACCTCAGTCAGATCTTGGAAATGTATCTAAACCCTTCAGAACTACCAGTGTCTGGGCCTCCCTCACCATCAGAGCACGAAGATGCCCTGGCACTGTTCCTGTGTGTCTAACTCTGCCATCAAGTGTCCAAGAAGCCACTGGCTAAGGTCTACAGCATCTTGATGTTAAATACAAATGTAAAATTATTTCACTAAGAACAGCACTCTCATTTCAATGAGCACTCTTCCCAGACTGTTATATAAAGTAGTAGCTTCCATATTTTTAATCCCAAGAAACCCAGAAGCAGAATGATTTGCCCAAGATCATGGAACTACTCAGAAGCAAAGCTGCTGTAAAGCTGTCATACCCCTGAGTACCTTTACCTAACATCCGATTCCTCGAACATCTGAAAGTTGATTGGAATCAAGCAGTTTGCTGGGACTGGGAGTTCAGTTTGGCCCCTGCCTCCGAGCTGCCTCTAATAAATAGGAAAAGGGAAACATCTAAGAGCTCTCAATGCAAAGTGAAAACGGGGACCCGAACAGGCCTTTGAAAGAAAAAGTTGGAAAAATGTCAAATACAACAACTGGTTTGTTCATATTTTATGTCTTCAAGGCTAAATAAATATAAATAACTAAACCTCGACATTTCAATTCTTCCCAGGTCCTGAATCAAACAAAGCCGATGAGTATCCCCCTGCCCTGTCTGCAGCTGAGCCACTCCCAGGATGGCCCTTCGGGGAGGCATACAACCCTCCCAGCAAGTCCACCAACAGGGCCGCAGGCACGCCCACGAGGCAGCTGGTACTTCTGAACTAAGACATACGCAACTAGATCACCTACCGAAAGAACGCGTCAGAATACAAGGGCATTCCTCAGTGATTCTGTAGAGTTGAGAATTCAACATAATTCCTCCCTGGAATAAATCCACAAAACTGAAGAGATTGGTCTATGTGGACTGTCTACCAAATTTGGTCCAAAGCAGATCAGTGATTCAGAGTTCCTGGGTTTCAGGAAAACAATCCTGTGTGATCTATTTTATATAATGCTGAGGCTTCAAAGTACATAAAATATGAGAATTTAATTGGATCATATATTTAGCTGCTGCTTTTAAAAATGGTATAAATGGCATGTACTTCTGCATTTCTTTCTCTACCATTTTTCACCTCGTTGACCTTGGATGACTGAGCTAACCCAGTCTCTCTTTCGTCATTTGTAAGGTGGGGACGCCATCACCAAGTTCAGGTGTCTGCTGTGAGGATGAAATGGAACAGCCAATGTAAAGTACTTTGCACAGTGTCTAGTACATAGCAGGCATCGTGAAGTAGCAGTAATTTTTGTAATGGACAAGGCAACATTATGCCTTTATTACACTGTTCTCAAACGTGGGCTCCTCGGGACTTGCAGGCTACAATGATGTGTCCTCTGGTAACTCAGAATTAAGAATCCCCCCTCCCTCAAAGGAAACTTTAAAATGGGGCAAGCTTCAGAGAGAGCAGAGAGGGAGGGGTAAGACAGGCAAGGAGAGAAGGTGGGAAGGAGAGAAGGTGGGAAGGAGAGAGGGAGGGGAGAGGGAGGGGAGAGGGAGGGGAGAGGGAGGGGAGAGGGAGGGGAGAGGGAGGGGAGAGGGAGGGGAGAGGGAGGGGAGAGGGAGGGGAGAAGGAGCTTCAGCGAGGGCTCGGTTGAGCCTCCCACAGAGAAGCAGCTACAAATTCTAGACAAAATACAAAAGACAGACTGCCTGAGGGCTCTGGAGACCGGGCAGAAGCAGGCAGATTTGGGAAAGAAGTTGAAAGCTGAACAAGCACCCACATGGAATGAGTTTCCAGTTCCTTGGTAGCTCCGTCTGAAGGCAGCCTGGGGCTGGCAGCTCTGGGGAACAAAAGCCCTAGAGAAAACCCTGCCATCTTTCTGGCCACCGGAATCAGGGGAGAGCATCTTGGGGCAACAAGGATCACTGAAGCGTGCGGGGGTCTCAGAAAGATGGAAGGTACAGAACTAAACTGACGGACATCCACCCGAGTCACGTCTGACTGACACCGGAGCCAAGAATGTTTGCACCTGAGGCTCCATGAGTCTAACCAAGTCCACTGTCTGCTAAATGCCCGGAGCACGTCTCTGAAGCAGCAGCAAGAGACCTCGGGGCCTCAACAATGTCATGTTCGCAACGCCCCGGACACAATCCAGAATTACTCAACAAAAGAGCCAGAAAAATGAAAACCCCTTTGCAAGGAAATAAACCATCAACAGACGCCAACTCTGAGATGACTCAGATGCTGGGATTATCTGCCAGACAGGGACCTGCACGCAGCTACCATAACGATGCTCAGTGAGGGAAAGGAAAACACGCTTATGATAAAAAGATAGGAGAAATTTAAAAAATCTAATATGCTACCTGAAGAAGCTAGAAAAGGAGGAACAACATAAACCCAAAGTAAGTAAAAGGAAGGAAATAATACAGACAAGGGGAGAAACCAATGAAACAGAAAACACAGTGGAGAAAATGAACATGGATGCGTAGCTGGTTCTTTGAGAAGATAAGTGCAGCACAGAGAGCGCTGGCGGGACTGCAAGGCTGGGGAGAGGAAAGGGCTTCTTCCCTGGTGTCGGTGGCCTTTTCCTTCCTCCATCTGCTCTGCCGCCTCCTGTGTGCCGGGGGACCAGAGTGGCTCTCCCTCAGGGTGGTCCTTTGCCAGCCAGCAGGCAGCTTCCACGCACCAGCTCTGGCCCTGGCACCCCAGGGCTCTGCCACGTCTGGGGCCACTGCACACCCTCCTCCAAGGAGGTAAATCCAGCCTTGCGGGGCAGGGAGGGCTCTTCCCAGTTTGCTCCTTCCTGGGGCACTTTCCCTCAGCCCTAAAGGCTGTAGTCGCGCTTCCTTCGTCGGCTGTTTCTGCATTCTCTCACCTGTTAGCAGCTAACTACTCTTCCTAGTTAATAATTACGTACATTAAATCTCCCCTGCAGACTACGAGGTGGTTTCTGTCTCCGGGCTGGACCATGACTGAAGTGGATTTGGTTAGGAGCAGCGTTCATCTCCCATCCTCTTGCTCACGTGTCTTACAAAGGCATCTGTAGTATGTGCTACTTCCTAAGCCTCAGACCCAAACAGCATAACATGGTCAACGGGGCAGACCAATACAGTACGGCACACCAAGGTAATCAAAATCTCTGGGGCTAATAATATACTGCACACGGCAAAACTGACACAGTCCTGAGGCAACACTGTACAGGGGTACCGCTGGTCCTGCCAGGTACAGGAAACAGCTGCTGGTGGTCGCTGCAGACTGGTGTGAAGAGAAGGCATCAGCTAAGGCAACAGCGGCACCAAGGCCAGGGTCTGTGCTGCATAAAGACCCTACCCGCGGGACTGAGTCTGTGATCAGCTTAATCACCTGCTTAAGTTTATGAAAGCTCACGGTTATTTTCCAAAATCCACTTGACTTTTCTACGTTTTCTAAGTGAATTAAGTGGGGATATGATACGTAGCACGACTCTTGCATTTTCAAGTCTTTGACGGTGGCACAAATGTCTGCACATTCCTCAGGATGCAGTACTGCTTCTGGTTTTCTATCTCGGCAGGGAAGGAAAGTTCCAGTGACTTCCACTTAACCCTTGCTACCATAATGGTCCCTTACCCACAAGTCAGAGAACCACAGGGGATTCAGCCAGTGGTCAAAGATGTCTGTCCAAGTATACATTCAGGCATCAAAAGATGAAACTGACAGATGTAGGCTTCAAAGAATAGTTAACATGATTTACCTATAATATAAAAATGAAAGGGGGAGGGTATCTCGGCTGAGCAAATGCACAGAGACAATAAAACACAGGATGGCTATAAGAAGTGAGCTGGAGTACAGAACATGTGAAAAGGAGAAAGCGAAAAAGGCTCAACATTTTTCTCAACCTCAGATCATGGAGGGCCCCGAGTAGGAGGCTAAATACTATTATCTTTACTTGGTAAGCAATGGGGAAACAGGAAGCATTTCCATCACAATGAAATGACCAACGTCAGATTAATCTTTCAAAAGCACAAGTAGGTGAAACTTATTAGAGAGACTGGTTAGAAGACTTTGCACATATAAAAGAGTGAGCTCACTGGAGTCAGGGCAGAAAAATAAAGTGGGGGGGGGATGTGTGAAAAATACTACAGAGTTTAAAAAAAAGAAGAAAAAAGAAAAAACTTGGCAACTCATGAGATGTGAAGCGTAAGAGAGAATCAAAGATGACCTTATTTTGAATATGGACCACTGGGAGGATGGTAGTACGAGTAAAAGAACAGGGATACAAGGAACAGAAATAGAGGATCTGTCTTTCTGGATATATGAAGTTGTTGCCATGACTTGGTAGAAATAATGGCAATTTTTTTTTGCTTTCCTTCACATAGTTTTGTTTTTAGTCAGAAACACAGAAAATAGTAAGATATGGCATTTTTCCAGGAAAGTTTTAACCTAAAAATAGGGAACAAAGACAGGAAAGACAAGAGATTACTTAAAAACAGTAAATGGTCTCCAATCTAATGCAGGTTGTTCATCTGGCAACAGTTTCCAGAGTATGCAAATATCACACACTTGGAAACATCTGATCTTTAAAGAAATAAACTACTTATAGATTTTTTTTTCCTTCTATAGATATTTATGGGAAAGCCTATATTTTTAAGGCAATATTGTGTGGTGGCTGAAAATGTGGACTCTGGGGCCTGAGTTCAAATTCCAGCTCTGCCACCTGCTACCTGTGTGTTTTGGGGCACATTACTTAACCTCTCTGTGTTTTGGTTTCCTCGTATGCAAGATAGGAATAAAAAGAGTAACTATATCTCAGAGGGTTGTTTTGAAGATTAAATGAGTTAATACACGGCACTTAGTGTTATATGCATGTTTAGTGTTATCTAAACAAGAATCCTATATATCAACAGAAGTTAAGCTTTCTTCATTCTGTTTGTGAACCAACACTGGAAAGCTTGAATATAAGCAAACTAAAGATAATACAAATTTTATCTGGAAGTGCTTTTAAACAGCAAGGAAGAAGCAATACTCACGTTTAACAATTATGAACTGAAAGCAAGTAATATACTCATATCTGAAGCTTCTCAACTATATTAATATGAGACAACCTGACAGAAATCTAAAGGTTCTAATAATTGCTAGCATATCAAGGGCAGATAAAAAACTTTACAGCCAGATTTAAGTCCTACACAATCAAAATAGGGACAGAAAATGGTAAAACCATAAGCAACCCTGATTACTTCAGCAAGCGAGTTTATAGCTCTCTAGCCCACACTGTCCAAACAGTAATTCAGTCATTATGACAAAGGCTTATAACAATATTTTATCAGAAACCAAACGTACTGACCACTGCTTGTTAATGAGGTTGGGCACACTGTTTTGGGATTCATTTGGGCAAGAAATTAATAAACTACTTCACACCTTGAACAGTCAGCCCTTGCAGTAACATATTATGGAAGAGAAGTGTAGCAAAGTCCTTGAAATTCTGCCCCCCACCGCTACCAGAGCAAGCATTCTCAAACTGCTCTCACACGTTGTCTAGTAAATTTTCCTAAGACTGTTTGCTCCCTGTAATTGAAGGAAAAAGGGGGGAAAAAGGCTATGCAAATATCCTAACTTTAAAATACACTAATAGTTAGGTAACATTTATACATATTTCTAAAATCTTGGCAACCGCTCATTGTTTGCCCTTATCTAAAATAGTATGAACTTGAACATTATATTCTGGCGCCCCCTTCTGGTAACACAGTTGAAATGCTACCACAAGATTAACTTCAGCAGGGCAGTTTCCCTGTAGGATTTGAACATATTACTGCAATAACAATACTGTTTGGTGGCTACAACAATGTAACGTGTCAGAGGAGGGAAGTGAGGGGGTTGGAAGGATGCTGCCTACTTTACAAGACATATGGCAGCCTGTCAGATGTTTTAAGAATCTCTGACACCACGTTTACTGAGTGTCTGACACTGGCCAGGTATGATGCCAGAAGCTAGGACCCAAAGCTGAGCTGGAACTTCTCCTGAAGGAGCTTCCGTTACCTCTATCACATCCGAGAGAGATGTATAGGATCCCAGACTGAGGAGCCTGACTCAGACTGTGAGGTGTGAGAAGGCTTTCTCTGGGCAGTGATGATTAAGCAGAGTTTTGGAAGAGGCCAAATTAACTGGATAAACATGGGAAGGGAAATATTAGGCAAAGAGAATAGTACAAAAGCACAGAGCTTTCTCACAGCTTACCCTTCCCCCCCCCATATCCTCAAGTCCATTCTCTAGTAGGTCTGTGTCTTTATTCCTGTCTTGTCCCTAGGTTCTTCATGACCTTTTTTTTTTTTTTCTTAGATTCCATATATATGCATTAGCATACGGTATTTGTTTTTCTCTTTCTGACTCACTTCACTCTGTATGACAGACTCTAGGCAAAGTGAGAGAGTGGCATGGACATATGTACACTACCAAACGTAAAACAGATAGCTAGTGGGAAGCAGCCGCATAGCACAGGGAGATCAGCTCGGTGCTTTGTGACCACCTAGAGGGGTGGGATAGGGAGGGTGGGAGGGAGGGAGACGCAAGAGGGAAGAGATATGGGAACATATGTATATGTATGTGTATAACTGATTCACTTTGTTATAAAGCAGAAACTAACACACCATTGTAAAGCAATTATACTCCAATAAAGATGTTAAAAAAAAAAAAGCACAGAGCTGAGACAATCACACCACGTTTTGGAGGAAAAAAGTCACTCAGTGGGACTCAAGTGACGCATCTGGGTTGAACAGTAGCAGAAACAGTAGACATAGGCCAAATCACAAAAGGCCATATCTGCTAAGTTAAGGAGTTTAAACTTTCTCCTAAAAGCTATCAGAAGTGTCAAGGTCTGATCTACATTTTAGAAACATTCTTCTATGGCTTTCCTATGAGTTACCAAGATTTCCGAAGTCACTGAATAAATATCTACTATGCATTAGACATAAATAGATAAATTCAATGAAATAATTTGAAAACAAAACTAAACAAAGCAAAACATGCCTTTGAAAGCATAAAGAAAAAGTTGCAGAAGCCGCATGAAACCATTCATAAATACCTTTTAAACTCATCGTGGTAGAATTCCGACTTGCAGGTTACCATCTCGCCCCCCTGGATGTCCTCACGACTTCTGACTCCCCCAAATACATACAGTTCCATGGCGACTCCACAGGCTACAGCTCCAAACCTGAAAGGCCACATAGGGCATACTAGGTATTAGATTTACAACCCATGACCCGATTCCATAATTCCTCTTACGCTTGTTTTAGCTCTGCGCCATTCAACGTTTCACAAATACATGGGTCTTCCTTTTTCAGGAAATGGCTTATTAATTTAATGTTATATCAACCAAATGCCAAGTCAAATAAAAGATTAGCCGGAAAGAAGGGAAAAACAAAAGCCAGGTGAAGGGGGCTCTGCACAGTCCTTATCCAAGTTCTCTCACCTTCTCTCTTTCAGTGGACAGATAGCGGTCCACTGCTGGGTCCGTGTGTCATAACATTCCACAGACTCGAAGAGTTTTCCATATGATCCTCCACCCATGGCATAGATTTTCTTTTTCATAGCTGCATAGCAGCCAATCTGAAAGGAGAAAGCAACAGTGGGGGAGGCAACATTTATTATTAAAGTTGGGCGAGTAAATACCAGCTTGGCTAGAGAGCACTGGCAAATATCTGGAAAAGGATCTGACTTCTAATAGTAAGACTATGTATGGTGCCTTCCAATATTACAACAGAGGCTTTTAAAAATGAGAAGAGCAAGGTAATACACACACTGTTAATCCTCAGAAAAGGATTAACTCCATCTAATACTATTCCGCTAAGTGAGTAAATAATCCTAACTTTTAAAGAGGCTTCCCAGGCTCTCTGTTCTCACCATGATTTCAAGAGTCCCAGATGTGGACTCCTTGGAGCAAGACATCATTCAATTCCTGCCCCAAGTAAGTCAGTCGAAAGGGCACAGACGGTGAGAGATCATATTATGAGTAAATCCCAGTACCCACGGTGTAAAATACCTAGGGCGCTGGACAAGGCTTTGGCCTGATGATGAAACTCCAGCCTCCACCAGGGAAAAGAAATACAGACTAAGCTGTAAACAGCTAACATGAGCCATTTGTTTTCATCCTACTCAGCAATGGCAGTTCTCTACCTATGGATTAATGTTTCTCCCCAGTCCTGCACAATGATTAAGAAAACAGGTTTGGGAGACCTGGTTCCTTCCTAGGTTAGTGCAGTCACAAAGCATTTATCAGGCGTGGGCCTTGGACACAGCAGCGCTGCCCAGAGCCCACTGCCAAGGTAAACGCTCTCACACACCGTTTCCTAGCTTGGTGTGTGGCTGGTAATAGTGAAGGCAAGCTACCCACAAAGACAGAATTCTATCATGTTAATTCTTTTACCACTATCAATTGTGTTAAAAGGCATACGTAGGAAATGAAGAAACATAACTTTAAAATCCAATTTGTGAATTAGTTATCACAAGATATCGTTCTCACCTTTCTAACCATGGTTAAAGCGGGTTGCTTTGTCCAGGTTTTAGAATAAATATCATAACATTCCATGGAAATTAGCTCTTTTTCACCATCTTCTCCTCCTAAAACGTACAGCATCCCATCTATCTCCACAATTCCAAAGTTATGTCTTGCCTGAAAAGACATCAAAGATCTTTGTAGACAAAAGGCCAACTATCAGATTGAAAGCTGATATTCATACATTTAATAAATATTACAGATATTATTATATTCCAGCGTTCCAGCAAAGAAATACCAGGCTCAAAACCATCTCTCTCAAATATTTCTGATTTCCCTAGCAGCTCACTCTTCTATCACAATAGACAGAGAACCCAAGTCCAGGAATTTCCCGGAACAAGGGAACTACACACGTGGTGAATTCACTGGCAGAATCCTTACTTTTTACTCACAACAGCTCACGACAAGAAAGAGAACTATTACCGTGTGGCTCTGTAAAATGATCTTTGTACAGCAGTGGGCAGCAAGTGGTTCCCAGCTGACGTGTGAAGTCAAGTAAGATCCACGTCAACAGCACTGCCTGTGGCTGGAGAGGTGGGGGTGGGAGGGCGAGAGGCCCGGGCTAAGGCTGCCTGGAGCAACAGAACCTGATGTGTTTCACACTCATCCACTCACAGCACTTCCTGGGCGCCCAGCCCCACTCCAGCGCTGAAGGGAGAGCGCTGACCACACAAACGAAATGCGCTGCCATCATCAAAAAGCTTGTGCGAACCGTTGAGAAAGATCTAGTGTGTGAGGAGGTTCTACGTGGTATGAAGAGAAGGAAAGCAGGGGAGGGGGCAGGAGAGCTGAGAGGCCGGGGGAGGCCTCGCTGAGAAGGAGCCACATGGACAAACACTGAAGGAAGCAAGCGGCGAGCCATGTGGGTACCTGGCAAAGGTCCCAAAGCAAGTGCACTCCTAGGAGGCTTCAGAAGGGGGAGCGAGGGAAGGCACAGGGAGCAGAGCCGGGAGGGGGGCACGAGCGTACCAGGCAGGGGGGCTTGGCGAGGCTGCTACCTCTTTCCTTATACTCAAACGCAAAGCAAACAAAAGTGCTAAAGGGAAAAAAGAAACATCAGACAAATTACAAAAGCAGTATTTTACCTCGTTCATTGGTGGCAGTGCGGTCCATGTGTTTGCATCTGGGTCATACTTTTCTCCTGAGCTCAGGGTCTGCTTATTTTCGTCTTGGCCCCCAAATACAAACAAAAATCCTTCTGCAAAAAATCAAAGAAGACACGCAAGGAAGTTGTAATGTAAGTTTTCAACACCTATCTCTAGTCAAATACAAATGCCGTAAGGGCAGAGATAGGATGTGGAGATACCTTCTCTGACAACAACGGGTTCGAGATCTTACCAAGCCTGGGTGATAGAGCCAAATCTGTGAGTCACTCTGACCATTTCGCTTGCCTTGGGATCTCTGAGTGGATTCCCACTACCCTGCACCTTAAGAGGAAAACTGACACCACCCACCCGGTCAGCAAGTGACTTCGAGTTATCTCAGTTCATCTGTTCTGTTCCCCAGACTCTATTTAAAATAGTCTTCTTAAAGGAGAAGAAGCCAACAAGACACTATGGTAAAACTGAAGGGAAATGTGGGCCCTAGAGAGGTTACCATGCATGGAAACCATTTTGCTCTGAGGGCGTTTAGCAATCTGGGAAAAATGCAACCTTTCTCTTAATGGCTTTGAGGGGATGAAGAAGATAGAAATCTAAATCCCAGGCCCACAGACGGCGTGGCTTCTGGCAGGAAAGCCTCGCTGAAGTTCTAACCATCAGGATGAAGGCCAACCAGAATTAGAAGCCAGATTTAAATCTCCTTGCTTATCTAGGAAATCTCAAAATTGGAATTCGATTTACAGTAATTACAAATTAGTAGTGTTTTCAGGCAACTGGCAGAAAAAAACACAAAAGTTCTATGGAAGAAAGTATATTTATCTAAGTTTTAGATTCTAACATTCTAAGATTTTAAAACATCACATTATCCCTACAAATAATTATTATTATTATTATTATTTTTTTGCAGTACGCGGGCCTCTCACTGTTGTGGCCTCTCCCGTTGCGGAGCACAGGCTCCAGATGTGCAGGCTCAGCGGCCATGGCTCACGTGCCCAGGCTCACGCTCCACGGCATGTGGGTTCCTCCCGGACCGGGGCACAAACCCATGTCCCCTGCATCGGCAGGCGGACTCTCAACCACTGGCGCCACCAGGGAAGCCCCCTACAAATAATTTTTAATAAAACAATCTTTGGCACTTAGCCAAAGATACTCAGGTATACAAAGAAAACAGACTCTATTAAGAAGAAACAGCAGAAGCAGACAATAGGGAGTAGTGTTGCAAAGAGTCCAAATTTCAAATATTGGAGTAATCAGAAAGACAATAAAACAACAATGCTCACTATGTTTTAAAAAAAGACAAATGTGAAGGTAACTCTAGAAGGGACAAGAGAAGTGACATAGTAGATTTGAAAAAAAATTACAGAGAATTTCTAGGGAAAAAAAGATAAAAACAGGTTAAATAAAAAATTCAATGGATGGATTTAATGGCAGATCCATCACAGTTAAAGAGAGAATTCATTAAGTGCAAGATAAATCAAAAGAAATCACAGAGCAACATGGAGAAGCAAAAAGATGAAAAAGAAAACAAAAAGAAGGTAGAAGGCAGGGGCTGGAGTAGAAAGGTCTAGCCATGTTTGATCTGACTTCCAAAAGCAGAGAGATAGAGAAGGAGCAAGGATGACATATGAAGACATAACAAACAAGAAGTTTCCAGATTTGATGAAAGGCCAAGCTACAGAGTCAAGATGCCCAACAGTCTCCAAATATGGTAAAATTTCAAATAAAATATTGCCTAAGCACACTACCGTGAAATGGCAGAAAAATCAAGACAAAAAGAAAATCTTAAATACAGCCCAGAGAAAAGGCAGAACTTTAGATCTGACAACTGACTTAACAACAGGAATGACAGAAGTCAGTGGAAAAACATCTTCAATAATAGATGCCAAGCTAAAATTCTATACCCAGCAAAAATATCCTTTAAGGATGAAGGCACAATAATGACATCTTTAGACAAACAAATCTAAGAGTTTGCTACCACTAGACCCACATTAAAGGAAATTCAAAAGGATGAACTTCAGAGAGAAGGAAAATGGTCCTAGATGGAAAGTTTGAGGAGTAAGAGGGAAAAACAAAGAAAGTGGTAAATATGTGGATAAATCTAAATGAACACTATCTACAGATATGTGTATAAAACAGATAAACATATATATGTAAATAGCTACTTATAAATAACTATGTGTTTTAATACTGTAAGACTATGGAATATGAAAAATAAGAGTATAAATGTACTATTTATACTACTAGACTTTGTTAACAGTACAGGCTGTGGATTCAAAAGTGACCTTCAGGCGACTTCCCTGGTGGAGCAGTGGTTAAGACTCCGCACTCCCAATGCAGGGGGCCCGGGTTCGATCCCTGGTCAGGGAACTAGATCTCACATGTGTGCCACGACTAAGGAGCTGGCGAGCGGCAACTAAGGAGCCTGTGAGGAGCAACCAAGAAACCTACCTGCCACAACTAAGACCCAACGCAACCAAATAAATAAATAAGTAAATATTAAAAAAACAAAACAAAACAAACATAAAGTGACCTTCAAAGGAATATAGACATAGAATATAACTTCTAACCTGGTAGAGAGGGAAAAAACCGAATGACAAAAAAGTCAATCAATTTTTTGAAAAAAGGCAAGAAAAGAAGAAACACAGAATGAGCTGGACAAATAGGAACTACTCAGTCATTTCACAACTTCAATGAATACAACTGGGCACAATTCCTCTCCTCATTGTTTCAAGTTTCTGAAACAACCTCTCTAGGAAATCTGAAAATCAGTGATATAGGAACCTTTGTGGTAGGTGTGCATGTGTGAAAATTATGCACATGTATACACATTATGGTAGGACAACTTAAGGAAGCTAATTTTAAGAAGGAACAGAGAAATCAGACCCACATCCTGTTGCCTACACCACTCCATCCAGCTGATTATCATTGACAAAAACTTCGATAATTGTGGAACCTACGATTCCATTTCTATTCCATAGCTTTAGGTATATCTAAAATATGGTACAGTGTGGCATAGCTTAAAACTTTTAAGGAATGTTTGTGGGCAAGCAGAGACTATAAACGAAGAGCTGCTAACAATAGTTAGAATGAAGTGAAATGGCACTTGCAGGATGAAGCCAGCAAGGCAAATCCAAGGTGAAGAGAAAGGCAGCAAGGACAGCCTTCCCCATCACCTCCTGGAGAGAAAGCTTTGAATAACGTTCCAAACTTGTAAACGTCAACCGAAACATACTTCCTGTCATAAAACAACTTGAAGCCAGAGCTAAGTTAAGCAGTATCTTCTCAAGTTTCATCTGAAATGCCTGCTTTTATGTGACGCTCTTATTTTGAATATAGTTACATGTTGCGATTCTACACTGCACAACTTTCCAAGATGAGAGGCTATCACGGCTCAAAGAAGTCCTGCGCCTCAGGTGTGATCATCCAGCTAACGGGTGGTAGGAGTCACTGAGTTTTGCTCTTCTATCAGTTAAGTCATCCAATAAAATGCTCCTCAAGTGACGTCTTAAAAACAGCTACGTATTTGAGATTTGGGACGATAAGGACTGACGGAAGACACTCTTCTTACCATACTCTTGGAAGCTAGAGCCACCCTGAAAAAGTCACCACAGAGGGATAATAAAATTATTTCTTTAAAAGGTTTTGAGTCATTCTGCACAACTCTGAAATGACATTACTTGCCCTTGTGTTTAGGTAAACTTGGTGACAGCACGGTACCTGCTGAGAGGACTCCGTGGTTGATTCTCGGCATGCTTAAAGGGGCCAGTTCAATCCACAGCTGCCGATTAGGGTCATAAAGGGGGCACATACATCGCATCGCTGCTGTTGGCTTCCGCGAACTAAGGAGAGAGATAACTGATTAGTAGTTAGTATGTTTTATATAGTTCTGCTTATAATAACTAGGACTAGTTTTACTACGCTAAAGAATGTTTCAAACATTTAAAAAAACCTATTGCTATTAGGCTTTAGATACTGAAACGTGTTATAAATTTCTGTTTACGTGGAAATCTCTCTTCCCTTACACCACCACCCATCAAACCGCTCACAGCCACGCTTACACTCTTTCCTCTCCGCCAACGGTCACGATGCACTCCGAGTAGCCCCGGGGCTTGAAGCTGGCGAGCATGGCCTCACCCTGCTGCGGCTGGCTGAGAGGGATGTTGCTGCACTCTTTGACAATCTCTCGGACTAACGGCTCATTCAGCATCTGCTCCCGTAAATAGCTCGAGTCCAACCCTGAAACCCACAGCGCTGACATGACATCCTTCATGTGGACCTGGAGGGCGGAAAGCACGGGGAGGAAAAATGGAGAATACGTTGTACATTTAGAATATACGTTTTCCCACTCCTGGAAGACTAAAATTATTGACAGTCAGATTATCAACAGGCAAGTGGTAAGGGTCAGTACTGCTTGAATGTGTTTACGGCCCCTTTTCTTTCTACTTCCCTTGGCCTTGATAAATAAAAGTTTAACTTAAAAAAAGCCATCACTTCAGATTTATATTTGATGTATCTATCACTGCGAAGTTTTAAGCAGCTTTCTTTAATGCCCTACAGGGTTCCCACAGCAACAGGAAAACTTAGAAGAACCCTGCTATGATTTGCCTTATTTCACATGCTTGGATGTGCTGTGAGTTACATCACATTTATAGAAACGTCATATACAGGAATAGCTTGATACAATATGGTCAACTAGATAATGAACATGTAACAACATTAACGTTACAAGAAAAATCTGAAAAAGCCAAATTTCAAAAAAATAATCCTGAGTACTATATAATCATTTCTTCAGTAATTACTGTTAACAATTATCTAACATGTATAATGTGAATGATATACTTTTTAAAAAAATATTCAAGCATTTTACTTGTTTATTTTCCTTATTTATTTATTTATTTTTTGGCTGCGTCGGGTCTCATTTGCAGCACATGGGCTCTTTGTTGAGGCATGAGGGATCTTTTCATTACGGTATGCAGTCTGCTAGGGTTTCTCTCTAGTTGCGGCATGTGGGCTTCTCTCCAGTTGTGGCGTGAGGGTTTTCTCTCTGTAGTTTGTGGCACGCGGGCTCTCTCATTGAGGCACGCGAGCTCACTACTTGTGGTGTGCGGACTTAGTTGCCCCGCGGCATGTGGGATCGTAGTTCTCCGACCAGGGATCGAACCCACGTCCCCTGCAGTGGAAGGCAGATTCTTTACCACTGGACCACCAGGGAAGTCCCTGAATGATATACTTTTCATACTCAATCATCAGATTTGAACCAACTGACTATAGCACTCTACGTACATAAGGTGACTAGTTTTTCTGGGCTTTGAAATTGTCATTTTAAGGTACACCCTTTTATACCCTGAGTAATAAAAGCCAACAGTCCTTACAGCACCAAGTTCAGATTAACCACAGGATGAGGAACTGCCTCTTGTTTCCCAGCAGCCGTTCCATCTTATATGCCCTCATCACTTTAAGGCAAGAAGAGGGTCAGAGAGAAGATACTTCAGTGGTGGCAGCAAGGTGGAAACTCTTCTATCCCCTTTCCCAATCTACCCCACCAATGGGGAAAACAGAACACTAATTGTACTAAGGAGCTGAAGCTACGAATGTGGTTTCTAAGTGGACAAGCTCATGGGCCTGCAGAATTTAAAAATTACAAGATAATCATTAAAATGTCAGCCAAGAGTTACTAAGAACAATTAACAATGCAATTATGCATTCTGAAAGCCACTCTGAAACCTAATATATTTCTTTATTTTGATATAGTAACTGGAGCCTCTAGTATATAAATATTACACTTAAAGCCTTGTGATTTAGAGGTGAGAGCTCCCTCCCCCAATGTATTAACAATGTGGATCTCAAGCCTGATATTCTCTAAGACCCTTCCTTCCTAGGCTGTCACTCCTAGAACCTTCCTATTTGGAACCTCATTGCCATGACAGCTCCGGAATGCTCTCCCACTTTCTCCTCCAGTGGTGTCAGTCACTCCAGGGAGAGCTCAGTGCCAGAATTCAGCCCTCTGCCAGAATTCCATTCTTTTCTCACCCCACTTCCTGCACCAGAGTCCCTGTAGGGGTTAGCCCACCATCGCAGAGGGAAGGATGCTGAAAGCTAGGATGAGGAGTATAGGGTGCATTTCTATACTCTCCAGCTTAGCTTGAAATCCCTTTCCCCTTAATAACAACATTCAAAGGATATCATGTGACTTGTAAGTATTACTATTTTCATTGCTATATGATGAGTTACATGGACTTTGGTAGACTGGTCTGAACAACAAACTGCTTTAGTGAGGCTATAGGAAGATGTTTTCCAGGTTATGGTTTAGATCACAACCTTGTCAGTTTTTCAAGTTGGAGGAGAAAAATAAAACATCTAGAATTTGGATTAAAAATAAACAAATGAATAAATAAGTGAAAAGGCAAAGTCAGAGCACGCTATAAAGTACGGGTACCTTTCTTATTTCTGTATCATGTGCTATCCATCGGATGACTGCTTCAAATACATATCGTTCATTGCCAACGTTTAACTTCTCAAGAGAAATCACTTCTTTAAGCTTTTGAGGACTCAGTTCTAGGAATTCCTCTGTGCTGCTGACATCTCGGAAGTGAGTCTCCAGGTATTCTGTGGCCAGGTAATGGACGTGGTGCAGGCAGTAGTGGAGTGCAAAGTCTCGGATTCCGATGCAGTTCTCGGCGGCAATGCAGCCTTCTAAGAACTCACAGCAGAGAGTTTTAAGATCCGTCAGCAGGAGCAGGTCTGCTGCCTGCACAACATCTTGGATGGTATCTTCGCTCAGCCGGATCTGTAAGAATGATATAGATAGTCTATGTTTGAATGTATATATTTAGAATGCAACCACTAATCTATCAGGCTGGACCATATGAAAGCTCCATTTGTAGAGGTCAAAGATGATTGAAAACTAGCAATTTCATACGGTTCAGCTTTGTTTTCAAGAATAGTCCGAGGGCACCAAGGCACCTGCGGACAACATAGGCAGCGCGTGGCTGATTAACTTTTCCCAGCTCTTCCCTTCCTTTACCGAGATGAACCACCAATATCCCTGCCAAGGTGAACTGTCCATGGGGCTCGCTTCTATACTTAGAGAAAAACCTCAAATGACTGAAATGCTTAGGAAATGGCAAGTTCCGCATTCTATGGCAAACTGAAGGCGATTTCTTTAAATGCTAGCACCTGAACTAATGAAAATCCTGCCTCCAAATACATTAAGTTCACTTCTTTGCCAAATGGTACGTGGACGATACCACATGGACCCTTGAAGAGAGGGAGAGCCACACTGCCCAAGGGGCCTCATTCTGAACACCAAACATTGCACTTGGTGCAAAAGATACAATTTGGTCTCAAAGCTACTTTCTGGAATAAATCCCTAAGCAGATTTTTTTTTTTTTTTGTGGTACGCGGGCCTCTCACTGTTGTGGTCTCTCCCGTTGCGGAGCACAGGCTTCGGACGCGCAGGCTCAGCGGCCATGGCTCACGGGCCCAGCCGCTCTGCGGCATGTGGGATCTTCCCGGACCAGGGCACGAACTCATGTCCCCTGCATCAGCAGGCGGACTCTCAACCACTGCACCACCAGGGAAGCCTGATTTTTTTTTTTTTTTTAATCATTGTGAACATTTACTTCCCCTTAATTTTCTTCAATTTCTTGACTGATGCTTCTTCCTCCAACCACTTCACAGTTTTTCTACGCAACAGTAAGGCAACATCAAGAAACAGGCCCCTAAAATACTGTCACAATCACGAACGGTCCAGACTCTCCGAAAGAATGGGTATTTATCCTCCATTAGGAAGCGTTAAGGAGAGATTTAACAGTGAAGTGCAGCAAGAAACATTTTACCACAATTTGCACATTCTGTACCATAGTTTCCAATGCAAGCCTGAACATGAATACACTCCTCTAACTTGTTATAACTGCCACTGAACTGATTTTACAAGTTGGGTAAGAGTTTGGACCTAAGCCTGGTTTTGTGATGCTAAAGAGCATTGCCAGTATTTTAAGGGCTGTCCCCAAATTGGTTTAAATTCATTTATTTTTAATAATCATACACATAACCTTATTTCCACACACCCACCACCCAGTGTTCAGAGAAAAGAGAAAGTGATAACATCATGAAATGAAATAAAAAAACTTCAAAGAGGATGACGATCACCGAGTTTGACTCTGGACAGAATGAACATATTTAGAGAAAGTAAGCAGTACACTCAATACTTATGTAGGAGACAGAGCCTTTACAAAAGGAAAATTAAAAGAAGGATGAGGAAGAAGGAATAAAGGAGAGAGCAGGACATGAGCCCTCAAAAGGAGTAAAGATAAAACGTACTCTTGCGTGATGAGATGTGAGGCACGTGAACTTCTTCCTAATTCACACCCAAGATTATCCTTAAGAGTCCTCATGCTATACACTTTAAATCACATGAACAGGGGAGTAGTGGGGTGGAGGAGGGCAAAGAAAGGGAAAGGACCACTAGTCACTGATCACTTTCTTCCTTGGCTTTCATGAAATCCCCAGAAATATAAATGGGTACAGAGACTAAAGGGAAATCAGAAAGAAAGAATGTGGGGGAACAGGGATGTTGGTCCTCCTGAGGCAACAGGACGGAGGCATCATGAGTACGATGCACGTGCCTGTCCCTGGTGTGAATCTCGAAGTCTTTATTTCTACAAAATAATCCCCACCGCCCAAGGAGGCTCCCAAGTCCATGCTGTGGAGACAGAACGAGTTCCCCGATAGTGTGGGTACAAAGCAAGACTGGAATGAAGATTTAAAAAACAAAAAGACAGCAGTGAAGGGAGCATCCCATGTTCCTCATGTCTCAGACTGGAAGGTGGAGCTCAGGACGGTAGAAACAAAACCTGGGATTTGGGTAAGATCTTACTTAGTCTGCTTTTCCTTCAAGGGCAGAGCCCCGGAAGAACACCCTTGGGTGCCACGTCCAGGAGGAGACCCAAGTCAAGCACACAGTGACAGAAGATGGAGATGGCGGTGTTGCTCAGTCACAGAGTGGATGAAGGAGACCCTCACCCTGAGCTTGAGGAGCCTCTACTCAGTCCTCCTTCCTCTGTGTCTCATCATACCTGCCCACTGAAGATGTAATCCAGGATCTCTCTCATAACCATTACCGATATCCCTTCAAGTTCAATCTTATAGGTTGATCCATCATCTTTTGGAGGATTATAGTTTAACTTTGTCCTAAGAAAGGGAAAAAACATGTAAAATTTCTATGAAAGAACAGAAATAGCTAGAAATATTTATGCACTAAATACTCTATAAAGTACATGATACGTATCCATATATGAATCACACCTGAAACATTTCGTTTGTTAACTTTAGAGCAACATATTTTTTATGACTTTTAACTACAAAGCATTTGTTCCAGGATTCAGAGTGCTACCTCTTAAAAAAAACAAACGAAACAGACAACCAAAGCACTAAGGTCCATGTGAGCAAGGATCTCTACTTCACCTTGGGAACCCTAGGCCCTTTAGGCTTATTTTTTTCCCTGTATTTAATTATCCAATTATTTTCAGTAATGTAACAAGGACCCCACAAACCTACCACCCAAAACAAAAGCTAGGACCTTGACGATAACCTGCTTCTAACCAAATGGTCCTCGCCGCCAATTCATTCCTCTGCTTCCCCATCTGAAGTAACTATTATCCTAAATCCCACCTATATTCAATTTTCTCTTGCTTTCTTTTTTATTTTTGTATCCATGAAATATATATAACCTATAACATATAGATTTATTGATAATCAATGTATATATGTAATTCTAAGTTTTTAATTTTATAAAAGTGTTTCATGCTGTCTGTAATCTTCTGGGGCTAACTTTTTTCATTTAATATTATATCGCTGAGTCATTCATCTTGCTGCATATCACACGCGTTCTTTTGCTCTTTCTGCTGTATAGTATGCCACGTTCCTGTTGATGAGCCCCTGGGCTGGGGCTCCAGGTTTTTGGTATTGTGAACAGTACTGCTATGACTATCCTTGTATATGTCTCCTTTTGTGATACGCAAAAGAATTTCTCTTGGGTGTATCCCTGGGAGTAGAATTAAGCTACTTTCTTCTCCAAAGTATGAGCTAATACTCAATTATTCTCCAAAGTAGCTGGAGCAGTTTTTAGCCTCATCTGGTATATGTAAGGGGATGTGTGGACCCACAAAGTCTACGACATTTATCTCTGTCCCACTTCCTAATCCTCCAATGCACGATCCAGTGAGCGAAGTATGGTCTCCGGTGGTGGTTGTGACCTGCCTTCCCCTCATTACCCAGGTGCTAAACAGCTCTTCAAAGGTCTGTAGCCCCCTGTGTTTCCTCTTCTGTGAAACACATGGCCAGTTGAAGTCTCTCTCTTTTTTATTCATTCATTCATTTATTTATGGCTGTGTTGGGTCTTGCTGCACGTGGGATTTCTCTAGTTGCAGCGAGCAGGGGCTATTCTTCATTGCAGTGTGCAGGCTTCTCATCGTGGTGGCTTCTCTTGTTGCAGAGCAGGGGCTCTAGGTGCGCGGGCTTCAGTAGTTGTGGCACAAGGGCTCAGTAGTTGTGGCTCGCGGACTCTAGAGTGCAGGCTCAGTAGTTGTGGTGCACAGGCTTAGTAGCTCCGGATCTTCCCGGACCAGAGCTCGAACCCGTGTCCTCTGCATTGGCAGGCAGATTCTTAACCACTGTGCCACCAGGGAAGTCCCTCAAGTCTCATTTTTAATTGAGCTAATCACCCTCCTCATATTGAGGTGTAGGCGTTTTCTGTTATCTTCTTGATATCAAACCTTTGGCAGACTTGACACTTTTTTTTAAGGTGATGAACAATGTGAAGAATAATTTTTCACAGTCAACACTTTTTGTGCCTTGTTTAAGAACAGGTACTTTACCCAAGATCTAAAAGATATTCCTAATTTAGCAGCGAGGGAAGCTCAGACACAACCTAAGTTGCATTTAATTACCCCAAGGCTCGGAATTGGTAGGATGAGGAAGCTGTGGAAGGAGGGGTGAAGGATGAGCTAGTTACAGAAGAAGAGACTGACAAAGTCTTAGGAAATAGGTGAGTTCCCAGATCCTTGCTCCACATAGATACACGACTCCTCTGCCCTGTTTAGTAAGGCTCCCCAGCTCCAGTGGAAGATAAGTGACGTGCTCTGGAGAGTGTGAGATGGAGTGGGCGTCTCTGGACAGGGGGGTAGCAGGCACATCTGAGGGTAGGTGCACTGCACCAAAAACTGAGAGAGTCAAGAGAGTGTCTACATATTGAATGCTGAGATCAGCAGACTTTTTTCTCAATTTTGCTCCTAAAATTACTGAAAGCCAGGCCTGCATCCTCCAGGTGAGAACCTGATGACTCTTCTGGAGGATTTGATCAGCCCCAAAGGAAAGGTCTAAAGACATGGGCACAGATCTGCCTCAAGAAAATGACCCAGGTGGACCATGCAACAATGAAACCCACTGTCACTAAGCCAACCTATGGGCTCTGAGCTTCCCACGCACTGTGGGGAGCACTTCTGAAACTTCTTCACTTCACACCACACGCAGAAAATGTAATATGACCCTGGGGTAAACAGATGAGGCTGTGTGCAGGGCCAGGGGGATTCAGCCTCCCCAGATGCTGCCCTGCCACTTGGAGGGCTGACACCATCATTACCTTCACACATTATGACATCTTTTTTGGGGGGGCACGTGGGTTAAGAAACTCTGCTTTAGAGCCCCACTCTTAAAACTGAGCAACTCAATAGATGCCTAACAAAGAAGAAAGACAGAAACCAAAACCAGCAGAAAAAAAGTCAACTTGGAGGAAGTACAGATCTCACGCAAGATGCAAAGTCAAGGAAAAAAGAAAACCTCCCATTAACATTCCCAGAGAGAAAAAAGAGGATGTTGTGCTCGTGAAACAAGAATAGGATGCTCTAAAAGGGAACATTCAGAGAACAACAACAACAACATTTTAGTGAAACAAGAATAGGATGCTCTAAAAGGGAACATTCAGAGAACAACAACAACAACATTTTAAAGACTACAAAAAATTTTTTTTAATGTAATGTCAAAATTAAAATTTGTAGAAGTCATAGACTTGTAGGCTTCAAATCGTAGAACTTGTAGACCTCAAGTCTGCCAAGAAAGCAAAAAAGACAAAGGTAGAAAATAGGAGACACAAGGTAAGAAAACTGGAAGATCAGTCCGGAAGGTTGAACATCTGAAAAACAGGAATGCCCATGCCAAAAAAAAAAAAAAAAAGAGAATATTATCAAGTAAATGCTCATAACAAGGGATAAAAATATGCCTTTCCGAGGCATGTCGTCATAATACTTCAGAATACTGGAAACAGAAAAATTCGTAAAAGCTTCCAGAAAGAAAAACAGGTTACGCAGAAAGGAATGGGTATCAGAACGGCTTCGTACTTCCAAATGGAACTTTAATAGCAGTGTGGAAATGACTTCAAAATTCTGAAGGAAAATTATTTTCAACCTAGATTTTTATAGCCAGCCAAACTACTCATCAAATATCAGGACAGAATAGACATTTTCAGCTATACAAACTCTCAAAATAATTGATCTTCCATGCAGCCCTTCTCAGAATGCTGTTGAAAAAAACTGCCCCAACAAAGAGGAAGATTCTGGACTAAAAAAAGACATGATCCAACACAGAAAAGCAGGGAAAGGAACGGTGAAGAATGACCCTAAGGTAACAGCTCTGCACCAGCAGAAGGAAAGCTGGTTCATTCTGGTACAGCAGGAAGCCTCAGCAGGCCTTAGGAGGGTGAAACTGATGGAATATATAACATGTGTTTTAGACAACTTTGTTTCCCCCCTATATTCTGTATCTGCTATTCCTACCTCTACAGTTTGTATAGAACTAATAATTTTACTCAAAAGCCATTTCTTTTCTGCTTGCTGCACCCTAGGTGTACCTATATGACTGACACTTTGACTAAAAGTGAAGAAAAAAACTTCAGTCAATTCTCAGTCAAGAGAGAAAAATAACGTAAGTAGTAAGAATAACACCTAAATCATTAATATTTGGCTCTGAAATCTATCGTATGCAGACACGTCCTCCAGGAATATTACACTCAGGATGTCATGACTATTTGTATTTCTTAGTCACCGTGCTGGTTATCAACATATTGCCTCTCAGCTCCAAGTCCACCCTTTTTGCATGCTCTGTGAAAATGGCTCTGAGCCTTTCCAACAGTTTTTCTGCGTTAACTGGTATGATGTTAAGCTTCTCAGTGGAGAGTGCTGGAAAGACACTGAAGGAGGAGAGAGTTTTGCTGCCGGGCTCTGGTTCTGCAGCTGGATAGGCTCCCGCAGTGCACAGCTGCCAGCAGCACCCTGCAGCTTTCCCTGGAACTCCCAGAGGCAGTTTTGCAGTCAACTGTTTCTGGGGAGACACCTCCCTGTGAACAGCTTTCCCAGACACCTTAAAGGACAGATTTCTGGCAAGTTCCAGAGGGCTGATTTCAAGCAAATTCCACCAGTGTGGCTTCTCTGCCATGAGGTGAGCTGTGGCTGTGTGCCGTCCAATAAAGTCTGGATCTCAGCCCTGGGTACACCAGCTATTCCTTTAATTTTTAGAGTTTACTTCTTAGTAGCCAATCCCTTATTACTCTAATCTCTTGCTGCAGTTAAAAATTCTTTATAGTAAACTCTCCTTGTTCAAATTACTATGTGGTTTCTTTCTCCTGACTAGATACAGACGAGTCTTGCACCTATTTAAAGGCAGTAGCTCTAAAACGTGTTCAGATGGAGGGGCACCACCTAGAATTCAAGTTGTTCAAACAAGAGCTGGCTGTGCCTGCCCATGGGCTGTGGACAGTGCAGGAGGAGGGGGACCAGGCTGACGGGGAAAGGGGTTACAAAGAGACCGTGCAGTGTGTCCCCTTTTTATTTTTCAACCATGCGACTGGATTTTTTTTTAAAAGATGACTATACAGTCATCTCTTGGTATCCTCGAGGGACTGATTCCAGGACCCACACGGATACCAAAGTCTGCAGATGCGCAAGTCCAGTAGTCCGCCCCCCCGTATCCTCACCCACAGACTCAACCAACCATAGATCGTGTACAGCTGACCCTTGAAAAACATGGATTTGAACTGTATGGGTCCACTTATACGTGGATTTTTTTCCCAATTAATCTGTGTATAAGTAAACCCGTGCAATACTGAAAAACATCTGTGCATATGTGGATCTGTGCAGTTCAAACCCATGTTGTTCATGGATCAACTGTACTATCTCATGTTTTCACAATGAAAAATGTTTCCTTTTAAAGAGTATGGTTTTCTTTCAGCAGATGGCAGGGTACAGACAATGGCTAAGAGGACAGAAAAAAACACTCCTTTAAATATGAGCATTCACCATTTCAGATCCATAAAGTCTGACCCTTTTTAAAGCCCATGAAAAATGAATCATTGTATTCTTGAAGTCTCTAAATGTCTTGAGGGTTAAATTATAAAACCTTATTTTGATTACGGTTTAAATTCAGATCCCAAGCTTCCCATCTTTCGGTCCCACTTCTGATCTCTCCCTCATGCCGTCTGCGCATGTCCAATTCCTGCCATCTTCTTAGGAGCTGTTCGAATGCCGGCCTGGCAGTGGCTCCCCTTCACCTGCCCTACCCCAGGCTCCATCTCCGCCCTCACTGCCCTGCGGGTGAAAAGAATTCCTCATGTTATCAATTTCCCCAGCACTTGATATTGTGGGATCATTAGGTCCTGTCTTGTATGATGGTATTTACGTACGAAGCCCATTTCCTCTCTCCTTTATTAACCTCAAGTTCGAACTTCCTAATAGTTTCATGCATTCAATGTTGAAAGGTCTGAAGCACAGAGCTTCTCAAGCTTTCAGAAGGTCCGTGGTGGGAGCTGAGTTTCTGCATTGGTAACACTCTCAGTGACCCAGACCCCTCCAGACCTCTCTGAGTAGCAAGGGGTTAAGTGATGCTTCTCAAATTATCCATGTGTGTTTTTGTATTTCTAACCCATCTCAGATGAATCTTTTGTAAAATACGATAAAAATGTAATGGGGATGAAGTGTACAGCACGGTGCCTAGTTAATAATACTGTACTGAATACCTGAAAGTTGCTGAGAGAGCAGATCTTAAAAGTTCTCACCATAAGAAAAAAAATTTTGTAACTACGTGTGGTGACAGATGTTAACTAGACTTATTGTGGTGACTCTTCTGTAATATACACAAATATTAAATCATTATGTTGTACACCCTGAAACTAATATAATGTTCTATGTCAATTATACCTTAATAAAAAATGAATGAGTTATTAAAAAACAAAATTTAAAAGACATAAAATACAGGCCCCAATTCTTTTTTTTTTTTTTTTTTTTTTTTTTTTTTGCGGTACTCGGGCCCCTCACTGTTGTGGCCTCTCCCGTTGCGGAGCGCAGGCTCTGGATGCGCAGGCTCAGCAGCCATGGCTCACGGGCCCAGCTGCTCCGTGGCATGTGGGATCTTCCCAGACCGGGGCACGAACCCACGTCCCCCTGCATCGGTAGGCGGACTCCCAATCACTGCGCCACCAGGGAAGCCCCCAATTCTTTTTTAAATTTTTTTTTTTTTTTTGGTTGCGCTGACCAGGGATTGAACCTGGGCCACGGCAATGAAAGCGCAGAGTCCCAACCACTGGACCGCCAGGGAATTCCTGTGGCCCCAACTCTTTTATCATTAGATTCAACGGACATAAAATTATTCTGCCAAACTGCTACAAGAGTTTCTAACTTTTACTCTCCGTGTGTACTTATATTATCATGGCCAGGTGACAATTCACAGACCATCACCAGCCTGCAGGTGACGTCTCAGGAGGCTGATATCCATCCGTCTGTCAGGAACATAGTGAAAGTTGGCCGTTAGCCCTTATCCGTCTTACACACTAAGAGTCACTCAGACCTGCTGTGAAACTGTCTTGCTTCACAGCCAGCTGTCATTTGCAGTTACTTCCTTCTTTCACTTCTTTCTATTTTTTAAAGTTTTTTATTCGAAGTATAGTCGATTTATAGTGATCCAATATTTTTATAAGACTTTTCTTTTTTTTGGTCTTGCCGTGGGGCATGCAGGATCTTAGTTCCCTGACCAGGGATCTTACCCCCACTCCCTGCATTGGAAGCACGGAGTCGTAACCACTGGACCACCAGGGAAGTTCCCCCTTCCTTCATTGCCTGGATACTTGCCATCCCTTTCTCATTTACAAACCTGGACTTATTTTCCCTCTTCTTGTCTTCACTTCCCCCTCCCCCATTCCCCAATTAAATCTCTATATCCCTTCAGTTTTTGTTGCATTCTGTTTCACATTTCTTTCCTCCAGTAAATACCCTGATTTTCCCAATATCTACCAACACATTTTCTCTGTATTTTCCCTTTTTTAATCTAGAATTTTCTCACCTTGAACATCATTTCTATCTTCTCTGCCACATATAACTGAGAATTCAATGAACTGGACTGAATGAGTTAATGAATTAAAAAAAAAAAAACTAAGCCAAAGGGTTAATAACCAATAGTTTTGTTTCTAAAGTTAGTCCATATATATCAGGAAGTAAATCAACTCTTCTGTTTCCTTTCTTATTTTAATTAAAGTATAGTTGATATACACTGCTATATAAGTTCCAGGTATACGATATAGTGACTCACAATTTTTAAAGGTTATACTCCACTTATAATTATTATAGAATACTGGCTATATTCCCCGTGTTGTACAATATATCCTTGTAGCTTATTTTATGCATAACAGTTTGTACCTCTTAATCTCCTACCCTAATATTGCCCCTCTCCCTCTTCTTTTCTGTTTTGTATCTCCACCCCAGGAAGATATAGAGTCATATATAAATTTATTGGAAGTCACAAAATCCTTGTTTTTATTATTATTATTGATGTCAATTTACAAACTCTCTCCTAGAAACTGCCGTAGACTTAAAACATCACTTTGAGAATTTCATAACACTCTTTGAAAAAAACTAGAAGTAATGGGGAGTATTGTAAGATTGGGCCTCCAGCGTTCAGATATAAATATCCATGCCTATCACACTCTTCCCCAGTTTTCTGTTTCTAGGGCAAAACATTCCCCCCCCCGCCCCTGTTCTCTCATTTGTAAAAAGAAGAGGTTAAATAAGGTGATCTGAGGGCTTCCCCACCCCTGAGCACTTCTGGGCTAAACTGCTGAAACGCACCAAAAAGTTAGGCGGAGACTCAGCTCTGGAGACACACATTCTGTTGAGTCCTAGAGGATAAAGTCCAGCCAACTCAATCAGTTTCATAGGATTTACAATATGCCTTCTGTGGGTGATGCAGTGCAAGTTCATTTTCCCTCCTATCACCTACCCTCTGGGCAAGCATTTATTTTCTGTTCTATTAAACTTAAACACAAGTGAAACAAAATCACTTTTTCTTTCTCTTGACAACACTGGAAAGACGTTTTATAAGAAAAAAGCTGTTGGCTAATAAAGAAGCTGGCATGATTCAAAGTTTTACATCCATGAAAGAGGTCTACGACTTTTAAAAAAGTGTAACAGAGCGAAGTCCTCTGCTGGTTGTATACTATCCTCTTCTAACTGGCTTCCCATTGCTGGAAAAGTCCGGTGTGTCTAAACGTCATAACAAACACCCCAGGTAATCAGTCCTGGTCCTCCTCCTCACGGGAGACGTTACTGAACAGGATCTGATATAACAGTGACACAGAAGACATCTAAGTGACTTTTCCTCCCCCGGGACGCAAAAGCTTGTCTCCAATAAAAGCAAGGAAACCTCCTCAAATAGGATGCAAGAGAATGTAATGCTCAAGGAGTCAAGCTTTACAGAAGCTCCAGGGAAATTCAGGGGCATTACTCACACGGTTTCAAATGATTCATGTCACCTCAACCTGGGTAGCTCTCAAGAGCAGAGGGGCGTGGGCTCAGCACTGCATTTGCCCACTGAGGCCCAACTAATGATGTCTGCTCCTGTGGGGAGGCTGTTTTACAAATGCCCCCTCCTCCTTTTTTTGTCTTCGTGAGCTCCTAAAAACCACACCAAAAAAGGATCTTTAGGGCACAGGAATTTCAGGGCAGTGACACTAGTCAGTATGTTACTACGACGGTGGATACATGTCATTATGCATCTGTCCAAACCCACAAAACATACACCAAGAGTGAACCCTAACGTAACCTATGGACCCTGGGGGATGAGTTATCAATGGAGCATCATCAGCTGTAACAAAGGCTCCCCTCTGGGGGGCGATGCTGAGCATGGGGGAGGCTACACATGTTCTGTTTGGGTTTTTTTGACTATTTAAAAATATATATTTATTAAAATATATTTCTTTTTAAGTTCTCAAAGCTTCAGACCATCTTTCATCTAGCCCACGAGGTACTTGAGTGTAGACATTACAGTGTACAGCAGTGATTTTTCTCTCCGCGGGTCTATTCTTCCCTTTTCTTGAAAGTGAAAAGGTTCACATATCTGAAGAGCCCCACCTAACTCTACTAGTGTAATGCGTTGGTTTGGCTGCTTATTGCATCTTCAGTCATTACCCCCTGTGGCTTACTCAGTATTTTAAATGGATGAGTCGTGTTTCCCTACCAGATCATTATGGGTGAGCAGTAAGTAATAAATAAAGAACATCTGTATTGAATAGTACTCAATGCAGTTCTTGGTTTTGCATAGAAGGAGGATCAGAATAAGAGGGGGGCATTAAGGCCATGAAGAGCTCCCTGACACCTAAAGCCATTGAAGTATCATCTTCCTGCAGGCAGCGCTGTCTGATGGGAGGAGCTCACTCTATTTGGAGGATAGGTCAAAGCCTTGCTAACAGTCCTGCTTCTCTGCCTTTAGTCTGCTGTCACTCTTCCCCCAAGAAAGGGAAACAGGTCCCAGCATATGCTGCCATCATCAGGAAACCTGCCCCCCGGGTTCTGGTCTCTCCATCCACCCTCTGGTCACAGCAGCCTTCTTAAGGCACAGAAAGACTATGCTTGGGCCCTCTGCAGCCTGGCTGAGGAGCTGCAGTGGCCTCTGAACTCCAGGGAGCAAATGCTGGCTTCAACTCAAAGTTTCCAGGAGCTGGGAATGCCATGAGAACAGCCAACAGAAGAAAAAGGAGACGTGGGGCTGCAAGTTCAATGTCTGGAAAGAATGGCCCCAGCTCTCTCCAGCTCCCAGAGCCTGCACAGCTGTCACCAGCTAAGTCATGCTGAGATGTGGATAGGCTAGGTAGTAGCCCACACCTGAGCCAGGACCACGCCAAAGAAAATCCAGGTGTTGTAGGACATAATAGCCAGCATCATGAAGTAGCCGATGACCACCTGAGCAACATGAAGTAGAGACTGGCCGAAGGGACACAAGAACCACCTGAGGTGGGTTCTGCTGACCGCAGGGGACTCTGAGCTTGAAGAACTCTGGTCTGTCTCTTCGATGAGCTGCTGGCTGGTGGAGATGCACAGGCTCATCAGGGCCTGGTGGAGCAGCCTGGCTTTGCCAACCTTGATGCCTTCATACAACACAGCCAGGAACAAGACGACCAACACCGAAAGGGCCATGCCTGCAGGACTGTGGACACTCCAGAAATCAAAGAGAAGCGGAAGTAGGCAGGAGGTATATGGGGAACCTCTATCTTCCTCTCAATTTTGCTGTGAACCTTAAACTGCTCTAAAAAAGACAGTCTCTTTTTAAAATGTAATTTTTTAGTCCCAGTCAACTTTATGAAATATAAATGTGCAGGTAATATTTCCATCAACAGATGGCATCCTCTCACGACAAGGCCTGCTTTTTGGTGGATGGGAATGCAGGAACCCATCTATCTCCCAGTTCCTGCCACCTAAGAATTCCATCCACACAGGAGAAAAGCATTTACACAGATGTCTGACACGTGACCAGGTGTCCCAGAGGGAGGTCCAAGGAGATCCCGAGGCACACGGTGGGATATGAGCTAGGTGCCACCGGCCAACCTCTAGGTAAGCTCCCCTTGCACAGCACCTCAACCTACATAGGCTAACTAATCCTTGCAATGCTCCTCCCACAAGACCGAGCAAAGTCAGGGAGCAGTGAGCAGAGGAAACCACGAGAAAACACAGGCATGGTGCTGTGTGGCCCGTCTGGGAACTGCCACCAGCAGGACATTGGTTCACTCAGAGCAGGAGGTGCCAAAGAAAAAGAAATGCGGACCAGAGCCGCAGTCCTCTATTATTCTAAGAATCAAACTTTATTATAAGAATAGCATTCTCATTAAGGTTCAAGACTGTTTCTTTCCCTTCATTACTTCCTTTAATTTCCTCTATTCATTTCTCTTTGCCTCCAATTCTTTTTTTTTTTTTCTCGGTACGCAGGCCTCTCACTGTTGCGGTCTCTCCCGTTGCGGAGCACAGGCTCCGGACGCGCAGTCTCAGCGGCCATGGCTCACGGGCCCAGCTGCTCCGCGGCATGTGGGATCTTCCCGGACCGGGGCATGAACCCGCACCCCCTGCATCGGCAGGCGGACTCTCAACCACTGCGCCACCAGGGAAGCCCTGCCTCCAATTCTTTTTACCCAGAGGGATTATGGTTTTTACCTATTTACCATCAACACTGTTTTCCTCATATAGATCCTGGAATGACTCATACTTTTACTGGATTTTAAGAGTAGCTCTGCTTCCCAGAAGCTTCTGAAGAGCTTTTATAGAAAAGCAGGTCCTAGACCAATTATGTCAGGTCCAAGACAACGTATATTTTAAACGTTTCCCAGCTTATTCTGATGTATTCCCTCCTGCCTGGAATATTCTCTCCACCTCCCACTTCCTTGATTAGTGGAAGGAAGACTTAATCCTTCACTGACTTCAGGTCTCTACTCCAGGAACACCTCCAAAGAGCGGCCCAGGTACCTTGTTATCTAAAATAACACCCCCTGGGCTTCCCTGGTGGCGCAGTGGTTAAGAATCTGCCTGCCAACGCAGGGGACACGGGTTCGAGTCCTGGTCTGGGAAGATTCCACATGCAGTGGAACAACTAAGCCCGTGCACCACAACTACTGAGCCTGCGCTCTAGAGCCCACGAGCCGCAACTACTGAAGCCTGCACGCCTAGAGCCCGTGCTCTGCAACAAAAGAAGCCACCGCAATGAGAAGCCCCTGCACCACAACGAAGAGTAGCCCCCGCTTGCCGAAACTAAAGCCTGTGCGTAGCAACTAAGACCCAAAGCAGCCAAAAACAAATATTAAAAATAGATAAATAAATTAATTAATTAAATAAAATAACATCCCCACTCCCCTCCCTGCTTTATTTTATTCCTAGAATTTACCACCATCTAATAGAAGGCATTTGTTTAATGTTTACATCCATGAAAACAGGGACTTTGTTTTGTTCACTGCTCTACCTCTATACCCCATAAAGTGTCCAGTACTGAATGGGCACTTGAAAAATATCATGCACTTGATAACAGCACACAGCCAGGCAGGGGAACCAATGGATTTTAACGCTGCAATGATCAGTTACTGTTTCCATTTGGCTCCGAAACAAAATGAGCACAAGTGTTCAGAAGGGGCATCGTTCACCAGCTAAGCATCTGTACGCTCCCCTGTACAGCATCCGCTGGTTGGTCTGCACTGCTTTCCCCCGGCATCCGAGCCAGGGTGTGCTGTAGTCAGCATTCAAGAATTGAATGTTCAAATGTTCCACTATCCAGAGGCCCCCGATGCAATCATCTGCCTTTGTGCTGAGGCCCGAATGTAAACTGGCTGTAGGGGAGGCCTGTCGTCTGTGAATGTGCCTAACTGCCTGGCGCTCCATCCTGCCCTGCTTCGCTGCCTTCCCCTCACCATAACTGGTGCACTGCATGGGAAATTACGAGCTACAGAGTGATGGAGAAGTGCGAAGGTTAGGAAAGGTTTCCAGAAAAGGAAAGGCTTCCTGTCCAGGTGTCAGTCCACCAAACCAGCCCCTGGTAATGAAGCCGAAGCAGGGCCACTTCACCATAGAGGATGCAGAGGCCACAGTCCTATCTGTCCCTGACCACCTCCCCGCTCCCTGATCACACAACACTTTGTGAGGATTCACAAAAATGTTTTCCATCTTCCTCCTCTTATCACATCATCCACTCTGAAGATGAAGTACAGCGTTTCATATTTAGATCTGCTCTGAGTAACCACATCCTATGACATCAATATCTGGAAGAGATACGAAAACACAAAGTATATGCCTTCCAGTCATGTGATTTGAACAAAATAGAAATTTACCTCAGGGAAGATGATGTTTTCTGAAAAGAGAATGTGGAAAGTGTGAATTACACCTCAAACAGGGACAGCTCAAGGAAACTGTGTAGATTGTGAGCCAGTGTTGGGGCGGGGTGGGGAGCGGACAGGGAGGGAGGTAGGGAGGTGGTATCCATGAAATATCACAGGGACAGTGGGTGTACACGACCACGGGTGACATTAATTACTCCTGGCAGAAACGCAGTGATTGCCAGAGGGAAAGCTGTAAAGTGAGACCAAACCCATAAAAATGGTGACTCTGTTTTGCACAGCTAGTCCCTTCACTGCCCGGGCACAGCATTCGGCACTGGGCACGGATTTAGAAACTGGATCTCAACCAGCCGGTGGTCCCCATCCTTGAGGAACTGACCAACTGTCACTTCTAACCATGGTCTTAATGTTAGTAAAATGAAATGTTACCAGTCATTTCTAGGAATTGGGGTTTTAACCCCCTCATCTGAAGCCTCTAGATAAAGTACCCTTTACGTTCCACAATAAGTCTTTGTCCCGACCTGCTGAAAGCCTGTTCCTCCCTCTACTGTCCCCATCGTGGTAAACGGTACGATTTCCTACCTAGCTGCTTAAGCCTAAAATTTAGGAGCCCGACTAATACATACAGAAGGAATGATAGTTACAGAGCATAAGCGGATGCTAAAACTAGAAGGTTGATGGGGAATGCAATATTTACATAATCTCAAAGTCTCGCCCCATTAATTACATGTTAAGTACAAAGAGAAAAGGAGTGGATTAACCTGGCGGACATCGTCTCTAACCATGTGATCAAATCAACACTACTGATGTTGGGACAAGCTGCCAACACGGACCCCTGATCAATGCACCGAGGAGGGTGCAGCCTCGCTCATGTGCTGTTCTTGCCAAAAACGAGTAACCTCAATCGAATTGTAAAAAATCAAACAAACCCAAGTCGAGGGACCATGCAAAAGAATGTGGACTTCACCTTGAGGGAAATGGAGACACTCAGGAGGAGTTTCTTAAAAGTCTTTTCATTTTGAAATAATTTTAAACTCACAAAAAAGTTTTTAAGAATTGTAGGGTTCCTGTATACCCTTCATGAAGCATATCTACTGTTAATAAATCACACAGTCTTTAAAAAATTTTTTTTTATTTTTAAAATAAAAAAAATTTTTAATTAAAAAATTTTTATTAAAGTATAGTTGATTTACAATGCCGTATTAGCTTCAGGTATACAGCAAAGTGTTTCAGTTATATATACATCTATTTTTTTTCAGATTCTTTTCCCTTACATGTCATTGCAAAATATTGAGTAGAGTTCCCTGTGTACTACATTAGGTCCTTGCTGGTTATCTATTTTATATATAGTAGTGTGGCTATGTTAATCCCAAACTCCTAATATATCCACCCTCCTTTCCCCTTTGGTAACCATAAGTTTGTTTTCTATGCCTGTGGGTCTATTTCTGTTTTGTAAATAAGTTCATTTGTATCTTTTTTTTTTTTTAAGATTCCACATATAAGCAACATCATTTGATCTTTGTCTTTCTCTGGTTACTTCACTTGGTATGTAACCTATATAATCTTAGTACAATGATCAAAACTAAGAAATAAAGATTGGTCAGTACTATTCAATAAACTATAGACTTTATTCAAATTTAACCAGTTTTCCCCCTAATGTCCTTTCTCCATTCTGGGACCCAATCCAGGGTTCCAAACTGCATTTAGTTGTTGTGTCCCTAACCTGTGACAGTTCCTCAGTCTTTCTTCATCTTTAAAGACCTGACACTTTGGTGAGCACTGGTCAATTATTCTGTACAATGTCCCTGAACTTGGGTTTAACTTCTTATGATTAGACTGAGGCTGAGCATTTCTGGCAGGGATACTACCAAAGTGATGCTGTGCCCATCACATCAGGGAAAACATGATGTCAATATGCTATTAACCTTGGGCATGTTATTAACCATGTGTCAATGTGCTGACCTTAACCTTGGCCACTTGGTTAGGTGCTGTTAGGTTTCTCCACTCTAAGATACTATTTTTCCCTTTGTAATTAATAAATATATCAGAAGAGGTAATGTGAGAATATGCAAATATCCTTTTTCTCTTCAAACTCTTGTCCACTAATTTTAGTCTCCATTATTACTGTGGTGTTCAATGGATGATTTCCTATTCTCTTATTCCTTCTTCTACATTTATTAATTGAAATTCTTCTGTAAGAAAGAACTGTTTCTTCTCCACCATTAATTTATTTATCCATCCAACCATTTATTCATCCACAGACACACAGGTATTTCTTTATTCTAGGGATCATAATCCAATGTTGTTGGTATTCATTTTCTTGCTCAAATCATTCCAGCTTTGGCCGTCGGGACTTCTTTCAGGCCAAGTCTGTGCTCTTTCTAAAAGCCTCTGCCTTCTTCTGAGCACCTCTTTACCTTACTTTCTGGCACAAGTGCTCCAGGCACATAGTATATTCTTCCTGCCCCAGCGCCTGAATCAGCCACATCCCCAAACACACTGGAGTTTCGAACATTATCTAATTACATTCTAGAAACATCACTCTGGTGGCAGCTCTGGGAGACTGATGAACCAGCAGAGATCCTGCCACAACTCAGGAATTATGGAAGCTAGAGCACGAGTGCCGGCGATGGTAACGAAGAGACAGCTTCCAGGAGGGTAACGGAGGGGGTGGCGCCCTGAGGACTCCCCCGTTTCTCCTGGAGAGTCTGGTAATGAAGGACAACCTGCCTGGGGGCAGAGGGAGCTGGACCTGACTGGGTGTGGGGTGGCCGCATAGCTGGCCGTCGGATGTCCAGGCCTGGGGCTCAGAAGAGAGGGGGCAGCAGCACCTTTGGTGCTGATTTGATGAGATTGTTGTGGGGAGAGTACAGCGAGAAGACAGAACCTTGTGCCACATCACGTTTAGAGACAGATAAGGAAAGAACCAGAAAAGGAGACTGTGGGGGAAATGGGACAAAGGTGTCACAGAGGCCTGGAGAGCCTGAGCATCAAGAAAATGTCCTAGAGTGATAAACACAGCAGACAGGTCAAGTGCGAGAAGCACTTAAAAGTTTGAACTTGAGTAAGTCAGAAAGAGAAAGACAAATACTATATGATATGACTTATATGTGGAATCTAAAATATGACACAAATGAACTTCTCTATGAAACAGAAACAGACTCACAGACATAGAGAACAGACTTGTGGTTGCCAAGGGGGAGGGGACTGGGGGAGAGATGGATTGGGAATTTGGGGTTAGCAGATGTTAGCTTTTATATATAGAATGAATAACAACAAGGTCCTACTGTACAGCACAGGGACTATACTTAATATCCTATGATAAACCATAACGGAAAAGAATATTTAAAAAAAGAATGTGTATATATATATATATGTGTATATATATATATATATATACACATATATATATCTGAATCACTTTGCTGTATGGCAGAAATTAACACAAAATTGTAAATCAACTCTACTTCAATAAAAAAAAGTTTTCACTTGATTTGGCCATTATATTTAGCAATTTTCGAAAGAACAGTTTTAATGGAGTGAGAAGTCACGAACCTATGGGCAGAGTGAAGCAGGAGGTGAGACCAAGGACGAGATACACAGACTCTTCCTTCAAGAATCACTGGAGCAAAGTCAAGGAAATCATGCACTTGTTAGAAGAGGATGCAGAGTATGTTTGCTTTTAACGGACGTATTCATTCAACATTTGCACATCTCCTAAATGCCGGTTGCTGGAAAGGACTTAACCATACTCTCATGCTCGGGAAAAGGAGCCAGAAAGGAAGGAAAAAAAAATGTTTTTTTAAGGAGAAGGAAGAGGATACACAACAGACCATCCAAGAAGAAAGAGATGAATACGGGGGGCGGAGGGGAGGGCAGGTGAGGGAGCCAGGGAGAATCAGCCTTGACTGCCAGCCTCTGCTCTCTGGAAGACCAGCATGCAAATCATGACCTGACATTTAAACTGCATTAAACATGATCACCAGCGTTAGAGGTTTTATGTCCAAATTTTAAAAACTCAAATACTCTAGATCACGGTTGACACACTACAACCCACAGCCTGTTTTTGTATGGCCCTTGAGCTAAAAATGGTTTTTATGTTTTAAAAGGTTGTTGTTAAAAATAAGAACAAACAAAGAAGAGTATGTGACAGAGACCACATCTGGACTGGAAAGCCTAAAATATTTCTGACCCTTTAGAGAAAAAGTTTGCCAAACCCTGCTCTAAATATTTTTACCATGGCAAACATACAACATTTAGAAATCCAGCCTAACGAAATAGTAATAATATGCAAAATAGTAATAACTTTGAGAAACCACTTGCAAAAGGGACCAGGCAATGGTAATAAACCTGAGGGGAATAAAAAAATAATCAAGATACACACTGCCAGGGTCTTGATATGATAATCCAGTCTTCCTGTATAGTAATCTGGTTTCATATAATAAGAACAAATTTGTTTCTATCTTCAGAAACAGATATGCCTGGGACATAGTCCCCACAGTGGGTTTACCTACAAAAAATACAAAGAAAAAACAACCAAGAGTCTTTTTTTTCCCCCTAATTTGTTTATAGTGACTACTCAGAAGAAAAAAATAACTGCAAATTAAAATGTCAAAGAGGAATGATGAAGCAAATTATATGGCGCAGCAATATGACGTCATAACAAATAGCTATTAAAAGTGATTATGGGCATTACACTGAGATATAAGAGGGACACAACTTGACTTCAAATAAAAAGATGAACCAGAAATAATATGTACATATAGAATACAACTGTAACAATATATTACGTACCCTGGTCAGAACCAGAACTTAGGGTGACATAAATAATTGAACCTTCATGGGGTTTTCCATAAAACATTTTGTATAAAAAATTCTTAAAATTTAAATCCAGTTCTTGTACATCTGGGAGTAAAGCAGTCAATAAAATTTACCTTTTAAAAGACAAGGTTTGAAAATGCATATTAAAATTTTAGGGTGAGTTCAAAGACAGAATCATGAGGCAGCAACTTGCGAAGCCAAAAATTCTTCTAGGATGAAACAAGCCTGATTCCTTGTTCTAGTCACACCCTGACTTTTTGGAAATAAAAGAAAGACATTCATGCCTCAACCTGTCAAATAGTTCCAGATGTTCTCCTCAGGTATGATTTTTCAGATGCTGTTTAAAAGAGGCTCCTCCTCTAACCTTAAGAGCCCATGGAGGGCTTCCCTGGTGGCGCAGTGGTTAAGAATCTGCCTGCCAATGCAGGGGACACGGGTTTGAGCCCTGGCCTGGGAAGATCCCACATGCCGCGGAGCAACTAAGCCTGTGCGTCACAACTACTGAACCTGCGCTCTAGAGCCCGTGAGCCACAACTACTGAGCTCGCGTGCTACAACTACGGAAGCCTGCACACCTAGAAACCGTGCTCCGCAACGAGAGGCACCGCAATGAGGAGCCCATGCACAGCAACGAAGAGTAGCCCCTGCTCGCCACAACTAGAGAAAGCCCATGTGCAGCAACGAAGACCCAACACAGCCAAAAATAAATAAGTAAGTAAATTTATATATATATTAAAAAAGAGTCCATGGAAATATACAACCATCTCAAGAGTAAGTAAGCCCCTTTGATCTGGGGGGCATTCTTACAAGTCTTCTCTAATTAAAAACTGGTGCACCTGGGTCTTCTTTGCTGCAGTACACCCATGGCACTGAACACTACAGAAATTTCATACTGCAGAAGTAGGTCCATATTTCTACTCACTTTCTGTTCCCTCTTCCCAATGTAAAGAGTCAGAAGGAAGGTTTATGTCTTTTCAAAGGCAAAGTGGAACTCCTGAATAAATTCAAAGGAGAAGTAAGAATTTATATGAATTTATTCTTGTCTTTGTATTCATCCTTTTTCTTTTTTTTTAGCGGTACGCAGGCCTCACACTGTTGTGGCCTCTCCCGTTGCGGAGCACAGGCTCCGGATGCGCGCAGGCTCAGCGGCCATGGCTCACAGGCCCAGGTGCTCCACGGCATGTGGGATCTTCCCGGACCGGGGCACGAACCCGCGTTCCCTGCATCGGCAGGCGGACCCTCAACCACTGCGCCACCAGGGAAGCCCTGTATTCATCCTTTCAAAGGAGTTCAAACCAAAGTGTTAAGTGACGGTTAAGAAGCTCTTTTTTTCTTTTTAAAAAAGGATAGTGGGACTAGGAAAACAAAAACAAAACCAAAAATCAACTACAGCCTGAAACACACCCCCTTTCAGTTTTCTTTAATAAATGAGAGGCAGCTCAGGATGAGTTGCACTTCAGCATCTCACAATGATCTTTCTGCTTCTGGCGCCTTCTTAGTTTATAATCTACTGTTATAAACTTCTCTAAACAACCTGAAGCTGAAAATGCCTTCCAAAATGTTGTCAAGGGAATGAATGCTTCTCTATTAATTCTTTAGTCATGTTGTGACAAAAGCTCTCTCACTGGAGCTACCATTTTTGAATAAAGAATTTGGACCCTTCTCCCAGGTTTCTTGGCACCAGAAATGGACTTTGTTGAGCTTGACTGCGCCATGTGAAACGGGACAAAATTAAAGACTCTCTTCTGATTAAAATCTGTTCTAAGATGGTTTCTTCTGCCCCTCTCCCCCAGTCCCCAATACATATTCAGCTATACAGTAAAATGTCACAGCCGAAAGTTTCATCTTGTTTGGAAGCAGTGTATACAGCATCCTGAACTCTCATCTTCTACTTCTTCATCAGTACTTAGACTGCAGTCAACTCAAGTCTCTTACCTACAGACTTTCCACTAATGGATTTAGTGCCTCTGACCCTAGAGATAAAGGACGCTTTGAAAGCACCCAGTCCATCTGTCTGTTCTATTTCTCCCCACTGAATAAAAGTCAGCGGGGCACTGACACGTGGTACACTGAATGTACATGCCACACACTGTAGAGAAGCCTGTAGGACAGAGGGATTATTTGGCAGAATTGGGAAAATGTTACAAAGGAAGGGATACCGGGTCCTGAAGGATGAACAGGAATTCCTCTGCCAGTAAAAAGCAGGAAGTCAAGAGAGGCCGAGGTGAGAAACACACACATTCGCAGGTAAGTGTCACACTCCATAGAATGTAATTAAGGGGTTTCTAGGGCGATGCTACCTTGAATAGGACACATCGAAGACAGACGTTACCTTCCCCACTTTTCTTAAGCAGCTGGCCTCAAAACCTCTTAGCTCTTCCCTCTCCCTCAGCCTAATTCCCACATCCATTAGCAGTCGATTGCTACTTCCTCTAATCCCGACCTCGGTCATTACTACTGACACGGTGCGGGACAGCGCCACGGGGTGCTGACCTGAATCCGTAAGCAACTCTGGTCCCCGTCTCGGTCCTGTGAACAAACAACCTCCAAGTCACCTTCTTAAAGCAGAGCTCTGTTTCTATCACTAGTACTACTGGTGAAAGACTGAATAAAAATCTAAGAGATATGGGGATATATGTATATGTATAACTGATTCACTTTGTTATGAAGCAGAAACTAGCACACCACTGTAAAGCACTTATACTCCAGTAAAGACGTTAAAAAAAAAAAAAAATCTAAGCGAACTAGCCTGGCACTCGGGAATGCCGTCCTGACCTGCCCGTCCACCAGCACTTGCCTAGCCAAGGCTCCAGTCCAGCCCCGGGGAAGTATACTTACTACCCTGGGCGCATACAAGCCCCCGCACTCAAACCTTTGTTCACCTGAACCCTTCTCCTTGCCCCCCCTTCCCCTACCCGCCCACCCACCCACCTCCAACTCCTCCCCTAGGCCGTGTTCAATTCTGTTTACAAAACCTTACGGGATCACGCAAGGGGTCCTTCCTCCTCGGAACTCCTATGGCTAGAAGTGTCTATGCAATTAAAAGAGCCTTGGTTCTGCACTTTGTGCCTCCACAACTAAGCTGTAAACTCTGAGGACAGATCCTGTACTCCACAGTCTTTTACAGCTGTCCTTATACCCACAGCAAGTGATGATAAACACTGGTCACTGGGGATACTGAGGCAGTGACCCTGGGCTCTCCTGGGTCTTTCCCTTTTCTCACCAACAAGTCCTATTGCTAATCTCCCTACTATAGCCACTTCACTCCAAGTCCACGGACCCACCCTAGCCCAGGGCACCCTCATTTCCTGTCAGAACCATTGCAGTGCCCTCCTAAATGACTCCCATCAATGCCTAACCTAAAGCCTTATAATAAAACCTAAACTCTCTTGCATGGAATAACCCATGTCAGAAAAAATTCTGAGGTCCCTTTCCCACACCCGCCACCTCCCCAGCTGGCTCCCCACACACAGCCCCTCTGGGAGACGTTCCCGCTAAAGTTTAATCTGGCTGGGGAGCAAGCAGTGCACGTGCCAACCTGAACTCAGGACTACGAGGCCCTGCTACCCCTCTAGTCTGGCTTCCTGCCACACTACCTGCCGCTCATCATCTCCTCACGCTGCTGTGCTCCGCCCCCCTGGCTGTGCCAGTCTGACCGTCTCCAGAGCGCAGCACTTCTGCTCCCGGTGCCCTGCCCCTCCGCCCCCAGCTCTGCTCACACTGAAGCTCTCCTCCAGATCTCAGGTGAAGCGGCACGTCCTCAGAGCGGTGCTCCTCTCACCCATCCACGGCGGCAACCACGCCCATCCCTCACGTCTCTCTGTAACGAGGCCTCTTCATTGTCTGCCTCCCCAGCTGGAGTCCGCGGATGCCGGAGCCTTGAAAGCCCAGAGCACGGCAGCACCACACGTAAACGCTCAAGAAAAGTTGAATGAATGAACGAGCATTTAGGAAACCTTGGCCAAGGATCTATGTTCGCTACTTAAAAACAGCTGTTTCTGGAATCTGCCTGCCAATGCAGGGGACGTGTGTTCGAGTCCTGGTCCGGGAAGATACCACACGTCACGGAGCAACTTAGCCCGTGCACCACAACTACTGAGCCTGCACTCTAGAGCCTGCGAGCCACAACTACTAAAGCCTGCGCGCCTAGAGCCCATGCTCCACAACAAGAGAAGCCAGCGCAATGAGAAGCCCTCACACTGCAACGAAGAGTAGCCTCCGCTCACCGCAACTAGAGAAAGCCCGCGCACAGCAACGAAGACCCAAGGCAGCCAAAAGTAAATAAATAATTCTATTTAAAAAAGTTGTTTCTGTACATGTGATTAATTGCCGTTACTAACATAGTAGCGAATGATCAGATGAGTCATTTAAGTATACTCTTTTTTTTTTTGTTTTTTTTGCGGTACGCGGGCCTCTCACTGTTGTGGCCTCTCCCGTTGCGGAGCACAGGCTCTGGACGCGCCGGCTCAGCGGCCATGGCTCATGGGCGCAGCCGCTCCGCGGCATGTGGGATCTTCCCGGACCGGGGCACGAACCCGTGTCCCCTGCATCGGCAGGCAGACTCTCAACCACTGCGCCACCAGGGAAGCCCTAAGTATACTCTTTATTTTATTTTGACATCTTTACTGGAGTATAATTGCTTTACAATGTTGTGTTAGTTTCTGCTGTATAACAAAGTGAATCAGCTATACATATACATATATCCCCATATCCCCTCCCTCTTGAGCCTCCCTCCCACCCATCTAGGTGGTCACAAAGCACTGAGCTGATCTCCCTGTGCTATGCGGCTGCTTCCCACTAGCTATCTATTTTACATTTGGTAGTGTATATATGTCCATGCCACTCTCTCACTTTGTCCCAGCTTACCCTTCCCCCTCCCCGAGTCCTCAAGTCCATTCTCTACGTCTGCAACTTTATTCCTGTCCTGCCACTAGGTTCATCAGAACCATTTTTTTTAGATTCCATATATATGTGTTAGCATACTGTATTTGTTTTTCTCTTTCTGACTTACTTCACTCTGTATGACAGACTCTAGGTCCACCTCACCGCAAATAACTCAATTTCGTTTCTTTTTAAGCCTGAGTAATATTCCGTTGTATGTATGTGCCACATCTTAATTATACTTTTTAGAGCAGACTTTCAGAAGTGACTACTCCAAAAATAAAGTCAATCTCTTCTTTTCCCATTCTTTTTTTTTTTTTTTTGCGGTTCACGGGCCTCTCACTGTTGTGGCCTCTCCCGTTGTGGGACACAGGCTCCGGACATGCAGGCTCAGCGGCCATGGCTCACAGGCCCAGCCGCTCTGCGGCATGTGGGTTCTTCCCGGACCGGGGCACAAACCCGTGTCCCCTGCATCGGCAGACGGACTCTCAACCACTGCGCCACCAGGGAAGCCTTCTTTTCCCATTCTTAAAATTCTGGTACTACCACACTACACAGTACAGTAGTGAAAAATTAAGTGAACGTCAAAGATAATTTAAAAACTGTTAGCTTTATGTTTCTTTCCTTTACTGGCCACACAGGTGGAAAAAATAAGTTGAGTGATTTTGATCTCCACGTGCTGTCTCAGTTTTGACAGTGTTTGTGCGAGATCATTGAATATACACTCAAATGGCAGCCAGCACCCAAGAAAGACAATGGAGCCTGGGAAGGTGTAACACTCCGCAAACCATGAAATACAAACTCCTGCCCGTCTCCCCCCAGCACCCAGCTGTTGCTGATACCCAGTGTCTCCTGTGTATTTGTTGAAGGAATGATTAATCCTAATTAGTCAACACTAGTTATGTAAGGTCCCTTGACAGGGAACTCCGTCATGAATTAATACATGACACATTTCAACATTATGACAATGTTAATTCTTGAACTGTACTTTATTATTGGTGAGCACAATCCCACAAGCATATGGGTTAAGGTGGTGCTGACATTTCTAAAGAATGTACCAGCAGCATGACAATAGTGCACATTTTCATAGTCCCCTTTCCTATCAATAGGAAAACAGACAGTAAGGAAAGGGAACAGAGCACCTATTCTTCTCCTGTTCCATTGCAGGAGGTGAGAGAAATGAGAATTTTGCTCCCTCTCGGCCAGCAACAGGGATTCTCCCTTTTGGGCAAGGAACAAAGTTGGTAGCTCTGCTCATACAAGCAGCAGTGTTAAGAAGTCAGGCAGGAAAATAAACAAACCAACCAACCAACAACACCTGAAAGAAGTCTCTAATCTGCGAGGTAAGTCTGAACTTCCCATACCAGCTTTAGCACAGGAGGAAAAGCTGGACGGAGGTGGGAAACTCTTCCCTTGACTAACCAAATGGAATATTCAAGAAGACCCTGGGTTCTGCCGGCCTCCAATTCTATCCCTGAAGCAGAAGTGGGCTCCAGCGAGGAAAGAATAGAAATCAGTGATCAATGACCTTTCTTTCTAAGGATTCCCATGGCTTTTCTCAATTCCACCTTTCTCACACTGCCGGCCACTCCCAGTGAATGTGCTCTAAGTGTCAGAAGAGACTCATCCCAACCTCACACCCTAAATATGCAGTTTCCTCCAATTCAGGGACGGACTCATATAAACAATTTCAGTGACAAAAGTCTGAAAATATTTGGAACTCAACAGTACTAGACAATTTACAATTATTCAGAGGCATAGGCAACTGGTTAATGATGAATGCGAATATGACTATCAAACTATGTTTTACAATATTTCTACTCATCTTATCGTGTTAACATAAAAATCACAAGTGTCAAATGGTCTTTAAAAATGCTCCTAAAAAGATACCAAAATACTTAGTAGTTGAAAGAATCACAAAATACCTATGAACAAAGATGTACATTTAAGGTTCTGTATCCATTAGCACATTAACTCTAAACAGAAAAACGAAGGACACTGTATTGGTCTATATCCCATTATAACAGTCTGTTTTTAAAAACCAGTCTTCCCCCCTTCCACCTGATATGTGCTGCCTCCCAAAGCTTTACTGCCTGAAGGCTAACTGTTTTATCTAACAAAATACTTCACCAAGATCTCATTTTCCCCTAAGCATTCTATTTTTCTAAAACTCTCTGAAAAGAAGAAAAAAAATTATAATTTACTCCCACAGAGAAATGGAAGCAGCAAACACGAGACATTAGATCATTGTGTGGTGAAGATATTCTTTGGCAACACTTAGGAAAACGACTTCAGTCTCTGCTCTTCTGAGCATGGGGGTCAAGAACTCCACCTGAGTGACAGAGGACGTTTAGATGGACACACGACCTTTATCCTCCATAGAGCTACAGCTGCCATCTTTGATCTCCTTCCTTCTTTGGACTCATCGGGTCTTAGGAGGCAGAGGACCCATGGGAAGCACTCAAATTCAAGGCTGCAGCCCTAACCTGCCAACTGTCACACCCACACCCCCGCACCTCCACCCTTAACCTAGGATTCCAACTTTAAAATTATGCATTTATATTATAGCTCTAGTGCACAAAATGATAGATTTGTATCCTTCTGAAGGATGAATCCAAACAACTCCTTATTTGTCCTAATTATGTTTTCTTTATGGATTATAGATTTTAAGCCTCACTTTGATATCATGAGACAGACCGACGAACAGTGTAAACAACGGATAAGGCGGTTTTGTAATCTGGATGCTCAGTCTCTATTACCCAAATCTAAATCCAAGGAACCAACCTTTCTATGTGGAAAAGCACTTTGCTTGACTCTCTAAATTATATAATGAAAATTACTTTAAGAACACTGAAGAGGACTTGCAGAGGAAAATACACACTGCAAGAAGAGGTAAAAGTCAGAGGGCACAGGTAAAAGGGGAGAACTTACCAGCTGGTGCTCAGTGGAGCTAGGATTTACTTCTATCACATTACTATCACTCAAAATGACAACCCTCAGGAAAGTTCTACAATAAATCTAAACATTCAACACTTCACTTTATGTTAGATTCACTAGTCTAACAAGAATTTTATTGATTTGTTTCATCGTTTGAAACCTTCCGAGAACCCGTCCAGAATTAGAGCATTCACTGCTACTAAGAGTGGCAACCGCCGCCTTGTACAAATAAACACATATATTTCACTGAAATAAGTAATCTATGTTAAACTTAGAGCTCCAATTCACAAGCTCTTAGTTTCCTTAAGAAGCCCAGAGAAAATACTTCTTCGATCTTCTAAAAGACAACATACTTTAATATTGGTTTTGGAAAACTCACGTTAAGAAAAGGGTTTAATCAAATATGACTGCAAGTACTAAAGAGGAGGAGGGGGAGGGGGAAAGGGAAGGGAAGCAGGGGGAGGGGAGGGAAAGGGGGAAAGGGAAGGGGAGGAGGGGGAGGGGAGGGAAAGGGGGAAGGGGAAGGGGAGGAGGGGGGCAGGAAGAGGAGGAGAAGGATGGAGTCGATCATTTTGAACCATGGGACTGTAAGCCCTTCAGGACAGATTTCATCTTTTTAAGCAGTTGTAAGGGATGCCTTATAGTAGCTGGATAAAAACAAACAAGCCTAGATCCATCAAAAGATATTCAGGCCCAATGTATTTCCCATCACCATCAGAGGACAGCAAGCGGTAGGTACAGCTGATTTGATTTAAAGACTGCTCAGGATTCAGCAACAGTCTCAGAACCGGGAGCTTCTAGCTGAACCCTTGAGAACTAAGAAACTTAACAGGTTACAATTGCTATACAAAACCCTTATGACAATCATTCATGAGCTGCTACATACACAGGTGACTATGAACTCAGAGCACAAGTGAAAGAAAAGGGACTTGGGGGCTGACAGCTTGCTCTGCCCATAGCAGACAACACTAGTGGACTTTACTGCTCATAAAATACAGGGCAGATTTCAAGTACCTAAAGAAAGGATGATAACAATTTCTGCATCACCATGAAACTTGGACTCCTACAGAGATCACAACCATCTCCTTAAGAAGTTTCATCAGCATCATCTATGAGTCAAATTTTAGATTTAAATGGCAAAACAGGCTCATCAATAACTAGGCCTTGGAAAGCATCCAGATTAACAGCATAAAATAAATGCTTGTTACAAAACAACTCTACAGGGCTAGATTTATACAGCAGAATACCCAACCACGTCCTGTGTGACAGGGCAAAGGAAAGGCTTTAACATCAATGGGCAACAAAACTTTACATGATACAGTAAAGCCGTAAGAACAGAGACAGACCCCCTCCCCACAACACAGACACGCCAAGCGGACCGAAAACAGCACGGAGCCCAATCAACCTCACTTCACAGATGAGCAGACTAAGACCCAGAAAAGTTGTCCAAGATGATCCAGGCTGGATTCTAGGCCCAATGCCTCCACTCCACCCCCACTAGACCAGCTTTCTCTCAAAAAGCAAGGGCAAAACTGCCATTCTTATTGTTGGCTAACTCATCAAAGGATCCCAAAATCCTGGGAATCTTTCTTTCCTTTACTATGCGGGACTGGAACCTGTACAGAGCCACTATAATGCCACTGCAGAATCACACGGCAATTCATTGCCAAATCCTTTCACATACATTACCCCCGAAGAACCACAGCTCACGAAAGAGAGGAGTCTGAACTCCACATCAGATCAAGGGAATTGTGCCAGAATGAGAAGAGCCTCAGACATGAAGCAAAGCAAACTTTGCAATATTCAAGAGAAAAGGAAATTTCCTGTAAGCCTCAGGGAACCTTTCCCAGGAGGTCTCAGGGTTGCTGAGAAAGGAAAGGGTTGCTGTGGGTCGTTGTTACAAGCTATGAATTCAATGTCATCATTCTTAAAGGTCGTCAGCTACATTTAGATTTTGTTTTCCCAACAAACCAAAGGAAAAATGTCATTCAGGATCATGAGAAAATGCTGGGCAGAGGGCATGCTGGGAAAGTAGCTTCCCACTTACTGGGGTGAGTGATGAACTATGGAAGCTCCTGCCTGTCTTCCCTACAGCATTTGAATCTTAGGCTGCATGACACACACCCTACATAATCTTCTTTCAGGTTATCACTGGGGTTTTGTGGCCGAACTTGGGTTTTTTCTGGCTTTTTCCTTTTATACTGAAAGTGTTTCTAAGGCAGTATGATTGCTAAGACGACCCGGAGGAAAAACAAATGTTAAACCAAAGATAAAGCACAGGAAAAGAGTAAACCAGTAAGGCTAAAAGACTTCTATATTTAGTAGAAAGTATGCCAAATGAGTTGTTTTAATTCCTAGTGCAACAGTGTTGGATTGGTTCCCTTGGTTGATGATACAGAAGCAATATATAACATTGTTTCTAAACTGCACAACTTCAGACCCCTATGACAGTTACTAAAACCAGGCTAACTGAAGACATTAAACAAAACTCAGATTTTTATAAAACTTCAGAGACTACCAAACTTTTGAACTCCCAATCCCTATATTAATGATATCACAGACCTAAATGCTTCAGCTTCCAAAGGGAAAATGAGAAACATCAAGTTCTAGAACATACAGACTCATTTTGTTTCAACAGAATTCTTTAAGTTCCATTCAAACAAAACAAAGATGTTATAAAAGCCCAACATCATTGGTGTCAAAAATTAAAGTTTGTTTCTAAGCAGTAACACAAATTAGTCACATTACTTTGAAGTAGCCTTGAGATTGATAATTTTAAAAGAAACCCAAGAACAAATATACCACTTCAACAGTCAAATAAAGTTACAGCAATTAGTCACTGAAAAAACACATATTGACTAATTCATATTTATCTGTAAAATGTCAAAAATATCTGCCCTGCCTACTGTACAAGATGGTTGAAAATGAAAATCAAAGTGAGACAGCATGTGAAAGTACTTAATAAGCACGTAAATCATAACATATTGTGTAAACTCTACCGCTTACTGACTTGCAAAGAACAGTTACATGTGAGTAATGCTGTAGCTTGGTAGGGTAAACGATTAGGAGACTAGGTGTCATTAACCTGCAGTCTAATCCTAGTTCAACCATTAAGTGCTAATAACCTCACTGTAATACAGATCACTAATGCCCACCGAGCACCACTTCTTCATCTGGAAAGTAACAGAATTGGATTAGAGGGGTCTGAAGTCCCTTTTGGCTCTGCTACTACGATTAGTAATATTTCACATCTAAATTACTGCTAGCGGGACTTCCCTGGTGGTCCAGAGGTAAAGAATCCGCCTTACAATGCAGGGGACACGGGTTCGAGCCCTGGTCGGGGGAACTAAGATCCCACATGCCGCAGGGCAACCAAGCCCGCGCGCCAGCCAAGCCCGCACGCCACAACTACTGAGCTCGCGCGTCTCAACTAGAGAGCCCACATGCCCTGGAGGCTGCACGCCACTAGGGAGAGAAAAACCCGCAGGCCACAACTAGAGAGAAGCCCGTGCACCGCAACGAAGAGCCCACACCACAACGAAGAACCCACGCCGCAACGAAAGATCCCGCGTGCCGAAATGAAAGATCCCGTGTACCCCAACAAAGATCCCGCGTGCCGCAATTAAGACCCACGCAACCAAGAATAAAATAAATAAATAAATAAATAAATCTTAAAAAAAAAACTAAAAATAGAGAAAAAAAATACTGCTAGTCTAAATAACATTTCACATTACTAAATATTCTCATACGTGCCACCACATCACAAGCGGATGCCCCACCTTTCCTAATTCAGCAGATATAGCAGTGATACCACTACCTTTGGAAACCTGTGTGCAGACCTGTGAGCGGCTCAAAGCACTATTACCTACTTCTTCACAGTGTGGGTCAAAGATTAAATGAGATGAAGACGCATTTCATCCCTCATTTATCAGACTAGTGAGCTGAAGCCAAGATGAAGTCATCTATGGACAACTCGCAGAAGAGTGAAAGCTGGGAGCAGAAAGCAGGTGCAGGGCTCTTCTCAATCAGGGACAACTGAGCATCTGAAATGGAAACGCACCAGGGCCGGTCCTCTCATGTCCAGTCTTCTGTGGCATAAAGGAAGGCAGTCCCTGCTTCAACCCATCTGCTAACCACTAGGCACTGGTCTTTCTGTGTGCCAGGGATACGGTAATGAACGAAAGGAAAGTCCCTGGCCTCTTGGAGCTTACACTGTGGGTGGGGAAGATCCACAGAGTAAATGAATAAAATATAGGGTATATTATAGTGGCAAGTGCTATGGAGAAAAATGAACCACGGAAAGGGAATAGAGAGCATGTATTTGGTGATTTGCAATTTTCTTTTAAGCCAGCTGGATGTCACTTACAAAACTACACTAATACATCTAAAGTAGTTTTCCTAACCATTTCCCCAAACAGGGAATACTTTGGATACAGGGAAGACGCTGGCTTGCTGATGCCAATTTTATATTGACTGCTCAAAGCTTTGAACTGCCAGCTATGAGATATCTGTCATGTTGGCAATCTAAATCCACACTAATGACAACTCACCCCAACCGCACCTTTAAATCCACAAAGAAAGAGTGCAAGTGGATTTAGGAGAGCCAGGAGGAGCCAGAAGTTACCAGAGCGCTTGAGCTGCTTCTGACTTAGCACAAATGTCTGCCAATGCAAAGGTTAAAATGCAGTTTGTGTGCCGAGTTCTGCTAGGACAATGCACTAAGAATGCAGCGCACATCATTTTGCCTTTTCTGACCTGTCAATTCTAGTGACATTCTCTACTATTAGTCTATATTTAACCAGCTTACTAGGCAGTTTCTCCAGCTTCTAGCATTTTTTTTTTTTTATTGAAAGAGTAACCCAGTTTGCAAGAAAGTTGCTGTAACATAACAGCCCTCTCAAGATGTGACACACTTGTATGAGCACTGTCCTATCAACCTTTAATTCACCTCGTTAGCTGAGCTGGCAAACCAGGTTAAGCTTTGTTTTAAATGCTTTCTGTAAGTCGCTAAAATCTCATGGTCCTCGGGCTGTAACAGCATCCTGAGAATTACAGTAAGTCTTTTAAAATGTGCTACAGCTTACTTTAACGTCTATAACGCACTACCCTTCTCTTTAAAAGGAGTTCCCACAAAGGGTGGAAAGTCACTTTTGCGAAGAACTTGGGGCTGGGGGGGAGGGGGTGTCGGATCGTCCATCCTAAGAAAAAGATCCGACAGGGTTTTCCCTCTGCCAACACCCGGAGAGGAGGTATTTGTTTGGCTTCTCCGCGGGAGGGACGCTCCCTGGCCGCTTTCGCGGCGCTGGGCCCGGCCCACTATGTGTCGATTTGGAGGCGAACGGCCGGCAAACTTCACCAGGGATCCGCGGGCTGGGCCGGGGCGAGGAGGCAGCTCTTCCCGGGCGCCGCCCAAGCCCTGCTCGCGGTCGCGGGGCCGGGTCCGGCCCAGGACGGCGTCTGGGGGCCTCCGGGGTTCTGAGGCCCCGGCCAGCGCCGGGCGGTGGGAACTCGAGGAGGGAGGGCGGGGGGACTGAGGTCCGGGGTCAACTCCAGGGGGAGTGGGGTCCTGTGGGGGGCACGGGCCCGGCCCGGCCGAAGCCATAGGAGCTGTCCTGCGGGGAGGCAACGAGTGGGGCCCGGCCGGGGTGTCTGCCGGGAGGGACACCGCGCTAAGCGGTGACCAGAGGGACCCCGGCAGCTGGGGGGTGGGGACCAGGGGCTCCGGGGACACGCCCGCCTCGCCCCGCCCCCGGGCTCCGGGCAGCGCGGCCCCGCCCGACCCCCTCTTCACCTGATGTACGGGCTGGCAGCCGCCAGGATGTTCTTCTGTACCGGTATCTCCTCCCCGTCGAGGACCAGGTGCGCGTCGCAGAAGCGGGACTCCTCGCGGAAAGAGCTGAGCGCTCGCAGTAGGCGCGTGGCGTGCTGAGGGTCTGACACTGCGCTGCCCTCGGCCATCGCGGCGCCCGCTCCTCAGCCCGCCGGTCGGGCTCCGGACGCCGCCCAAACGGACCCCTCGAGCCGCCCGCGTCCAGCGCACGCCCCGTCTGCACAGCCCGCTCGCGCCCGTCTGCCCGGGCCGGCTCCCAGCGATGCGAGCAAAATCGGGAGCCTCCGGAACGCGCCTGCGCCGTGCGCCGCTCGAGAGTCCGGCGCCTTTAAGGAGCCGCGGTGTTGCGTCATTTCTGCGCGACGCCCCTGCGCCTTTGTGCCCTCCCTCTCCCCCGGCGTCGCCGGAGGCTGCCAATCCGAAGCCTCGTTCCTCCTACTGAGCTGCTGGTCGCGGAACGGTCGCTGCCGGGCGCGGTCCGCCGCTGAGAGCGATCGCTGCAGCGATGGAGGGGTATGCGGGCAGGCTGGCACTCGGTGGTTAAGCCCGTGGCCTCTGGCGCCGTGAGTCTGAATCCGAGTCTGGGCTCTTCCACTTACTAGCTGTGTTACCATGGGTAAGGTGCCCATCCTTAATTTGTCCGTCTGCAAAATGAAGATGATATCTTAGTGTTGTTGCGGATTCATGTGAGATAACGCATGTAAGCGAGGGCGCGGTAGTTGTAGCGTTCACTATTTACGAGAGAAAAGGCGCTTCCCAGGTAAGAGCACAGAGACCCGAGAAACCAGGCCCTGAAAAGAGCGTTTGGGTTGCCGGCCAGGGAGGAGATGGAGCAGAAGCAGGGCCTCCTTAGCAGTGATAAGGAAGTTGGTCTTGATCCCATAGGTGTTAGGAACCATGAGAGGGTTTTTAGCAGGTCGTTTCACGATCACTCAGCCACTGCGTGGAGAATTGGTGTGTGTGGGGGGGGGGTTGCCAAAGGCAGAAAAGTGCTTAAATATTGCCGTACTTGAGGGAAGAGAATGGTGGCCTGGATGGAAGGGTGATGATGGAGGTGGACAGTAGTGGATGGCTGTAAACGAATAGGCAGAATTAGAAGGGAGAGGGAGTCCAGGATAATGTTCTGGGTTGAGTAACTAATTGCATGATGTTGGTACATTTCAGAGAGAGAGAGAAACGCTGAAGGGTGGAAGGTAGAGAGGCCAGATGTTCAGATGTGACCAGGCTCCCCACCCAGTGAAGATCAAGGTGATGACAGGAAGCAAATCTGGGGCAGCTTGGCCTGCAGAGCAAGCCCCATACTGTCTGAGGTTTCTGGGAAGGTTGCTAAGGGCACATGGGAATGTGGAATGTAGCTCCCGTTTTGTCCACACATTAGGGGCTCAACAAGCTTATAAGAAATTAGCAGTTTTACAAAGGCCAAGGACCAGAAGAATATGTTCAGTATTCCAGATAAGGCAGGATGGGGTTTTCACTGGATCAGCTCAGGCTTTTCCTTCTGTCAACTCAGAGGCTCCAATAAAGTCTTGGATCTTTACCCTGAACCAGTCAAGGATTTGGGGTTACTGGTGGGAATCAGGGTATATAACTCTGGTGGAGTAGTCACTGGCAAAAGAATAGATTGGGAGAAGGATGTTACTAGCGGAAAGTCCAGACATTTCCAGCTCAGTATTATGGATGAAATGATTAAAACGTCTAGGATTGGCTTCCAAACAAAACAAAGGGATGGAGTGAAGTGGGTGGAGGTATAAATGAATCAAAAGTGGCTATGACAAAGTGAGAGAGTGGCATGGACATATATACACTACCAAACGTAAAATAGATAGCTAGTGGGAGGCAGCCGTATAGCACAGGGAGATCAGCTCGGTGCTTTGTGACCACCTAGAGGGGTGGGATAGGGAGGGTGGGAGGGAGGGAGATGCAAGAGGGAAGAGATATGGGAACATATGTATATGTATAACTGATTCACTTTGTTATAAAGCAGAAACTAACACACCATTGTAAAGCAATTATACTCCAATAAAGCTGTTAAAAAAATAATAATAATAGAAAAAAAAGTGGCTATGAGTTACTACTTTTAAAGCCGGGTCATGGGTACATGGAGATTCGTTGTACTCGTCTCTATATTTTTGTGTATGTTGTAAAATGTCATGATACAAAGTCAATAAGATAAGCAGCTGGAGCTTATCTTCTCCGTGATACCTGCTCAGTATTCATGGGAGCAGTCAACACTTCTTTTTAAAGTTATTGCTGTACTTTGAACATTGCTCTGGCAGGAAAATTACTGTAAGGGGTTTATTTATCCATGTCTCCTGCTAGCTTGTATATTTCAGTGCATCTCCATTTCTAGGTGCCAAGCTCACTGCCTGGCCCTATTAGTGCTCAGTAAATGTTGGATGGATGGAGGTATTTTAAAAATTGTGAATATCAGGCATTTAATAAATGTTTTCTGAATTGCAGTCTGTTTTCAGTTTGTGTTTGTCTTCTTTCTCAACTGGGTCATTGTTGGAGCCAAAAATGATATATATGACAGAAAGAGTTCCAATCAAATACATAGGTGTTTGATAAACACTTACTGATCAATTACTTGGAATGCTGGTCTATTCTTCAAATGTCAGAGGTTCCAAAACAAAACAAAGAGCTCAAATAACAGAATCACCCTCAGGTAGCCAGTTTTTCCAGAATGGGAGTGTTGCCTTAGTTGAAGTAACTGGAGGTGAATGGGGATTAGTCAGGCAGGCTCTTCCTGGTAGAGGTAACCTTCTCTGGTGTTTTGACAGAAGGAAGGTATGGGAGGACCTGGGCAGAGGGTTGTAGACAGACCAGCATCAATCAGGGGAAAGGTAGTTGCTGGCTTGAGAGTTTCCCCTGTGCAACAGGCAGCAATTCGGCAGAAGATCTTATAAATGCTCTCCATTCCACCCCCACTGTTTGCAATATTCCCCACCAACCACCTGCCTGAATCATTCATATTCATCCTTCAAAATCCAGCTCAGTGACCTTCAGAGAACCTCCAACCAGTTTCTCAGGGCAGAGACCCCATGCTGTGCCATGGTCATGCCTTCTGTGCTGCATTTAGCTCACTGCACTGTAATTAACTGGTTTATACACCAGCTCCTCCAGGGTAGTAGCTGTGTTGCGTTTAAGTATTCCAAGAGACTTGCACAGTGCCTGGTGCTCAGTGGGTTATCCCTGAATGCGTCCCGTAATCTGTTAGAGGTGGCAAGTTGGGTGAATGAGCCCAGGAGGCAGGATATAGCACAGTAGGGGCAGGTGGGACCACAGGGAGCTGAAGAACACAGCCCCTGTGTCAGGTGGGAGGCTTGCCCTCACTTCCAGCTGATTGCTCCAGGTGATGAGGGCCCATGGGTGCCAAATCCAGCGATTTTTCAAGAGATCTGAAAACTCAGATCCACATGTCCAGTGTCCCAGTTTTTCAACATTAGCCACGAATTCCATCTGAGAAAAAAAGATACAGCATGTGTCTGCAGACAGGATCTGGCTTCCATTCATTTCCAGAGGCAATCAGAAGACCATCTTGGTTTACTGAGAAGGGAGTTAACAATCGAAAGAATGCTAGATTCTCAATAAAAATTGTTGAGTTGAACTCAAGTGCCCCAAAAAACCTCATCTTGGTTCTGTAGGGAAGGAAGAGGGCCCAAGTGTGGGAGGAAGGACTTGTGGGGCAGCTGCTACCAGAGCCCCTCCTGGTTAGACCATGGACTGTTTCGCAGCCTTTCTTGATATTGCTCAAACCGAGCCACCCTTGATATTGTTTACGGCCATCAGAGTGGTGTATTTAGTGTTATTGTTTCCCTACATTCCATAGATAACAGACATCAGCTGTTGTGAAATGTGTAATCTCAGAGATTTGATACAGTCCTAGCAAGTTTCAGTCTCTGGTGGCTATAACTATAGCCTCTTCAGAGGCTAAACAACCCCAGAGAAAGGATTCTTTTTTTCCTCTGAAGACTAAAAAGGATGTTTTCACAAGATACTAACAGTAGTCATTCATTCAATAAATATTTATTAAGCACCTGCTAATATGATACCTGTTGCAGAGGCACTGATGGTGAAAACAGACATAGTTACCTCCATGGTATCATTGTAGGGACTTTTTATTCTCTGTGCTTTTCTGAACATGTATCATTTTACAGTCAGGAAAAAAACATGTTTCATTTGCAAAAAGAAAATACTTTGCTTCAAAAAATGAACCCTCAAAAGAAAGAAGAATCACCTTGGAGTTTGGGGTTTTATTTTTAAATAAATGTTAGAAAGAGGAATAAGAGTCCAGGAGAAGATAATGCAAAGAAAAAAATTAGTAGTTTGTAAGCGCTTTGGAAAATACTGCCTTCAGTGGATTCATTTTATTGAAGTGAAAACTGAAGCAAGATGATGAAGGACTCAGTCAAGGTCATACCTGTGATCTAGTTGGGCAGGACAGACAGGCCCAGAGCTTCTGCCTTCCAGCCCTGTAAGCTTTTCCATTACACCAAGTTGACTCTTCATAAACATTAATTTGGTTGAGGCAGTCTCTTCTGATTCATTTTAAGGCAGTCTTCAAATATTTTATTAGGTAAATCTGTCATTTGTCCAAAGCTATATATAGCTCCTTTCTTTCCGAGAATCTGAGCTCTTCCAAATTGCTGAGTCAGAGAACATCTCAGTATTTATAACTCTTGAGAGTTGATTCTATATATTTATACAATATTCAGAGAAGTGTCTCAGAAACCAGTGAACTAATTTAGCTGTAATGAAGATAGTTTATGTTTCTGGGCAAATCCATGCTGTATTCCCAGCACCTGGCACAGGGCCTGACACACAGTAGGTACTCAATAAATATTTGCTGAATGAATAAATGTTAATAAGTAGGGAGAACTGGGATTTTTCTATCCACAAGGGATTACTTCGCTTGTTGTTTTCCACAGTACCCCCATGAACTCCAAGCTGGTCTATGCAACAGCAGGCTAACATCTCTGGTTGAAAATAAACTCCTGATTTTACCCCTTAAACCTAATCATTCCCCAAATAAAGTGGTAGCATCATTCGTTTAACCAAGGACAGAGATTTCGGGACATTCTTGCTCTTTTTTCTCATGCCCTTCATCCAATTCACTAGCAAACCCTGCAGCTTCTCCTGCAGACTGTGTCCTGAGTCCAGCCTCATCTCCTGACCCCCATCAGTACCACCTGAGTCCAGCCACCAGTCAGCTCCCCCTGGACTCCTGCAATAGCCTCCTAGGCTGTGCTCCCTGTTCCTCTTGCCCGCTTATGAGTTCTTTCTCACTGTAAGTTAATCAGATCCAGTTGCTTCCCAAAACAAAACCCTCCAATAGCTTCCAATCAAACTTAGGGAAAAAAAGTCCAAAGTAGAAAGCCCTGAGAGATGTGGGCCTCGTACTTCCTCTGTGATGTCATTTCCTACCACTCTCCTCTCCCTCGATGTGCACTAACCAAACTGGCCTTCTTGCTGTTCCTTGGACAGGCCTCACAGATGCCCACCCCAGGGCCTTTGCACTGGCTGATTTCTAAGCCTGGAAATGTCTTTCCTCATATTCTCAGACTTTGATCTTTCCTTCTACATACATCAGAGCTCAAATGTCAGCTCCTCAGAGAGGCCTTCACTTATCTTCCTGTATAATGAATGCTTCCCTCAACCTCCTTCATTTTTCCTCACTGCATTCAATGAGTACCTAAAATAATATATGTTTATTTGTGTATCGTGTGTCTCCTCTGATTATAAGTTTCATGAGGCCTGGCAGGGACTTCCTAGTTTATTTATCACTGTATCGCCAGCCTCTAAAACAATGCATGGAATATAACTGATACACAATAAATATAGACTTACTGAAAGAAAGAAACAGACTGAAGGAAGGGAGGAAGGGAGAAAATCTTCCTGGATCTTTTCGTCCCTTGCTGCCTAACCTGACCTTGCCAATGTGGAGAAAGATGAATTATCAAGAGTGATTCAAAGGACGTGAAACTTCCAAGCCTCAGAAGGTCACGATATAACAGCTATGGGCAGAGGTCGCCCCAGTTACTTCTTTCAAACCAAGTCCTGTGCAAGAACCTTTATTTCCTCCTTCGAGCCACACCATTTTCCACTTTGTACTCTTTAAATTTAGTATGTTGTTGATATGCCCCAAAGCATGCAAAAGATACTCAATTTCTGTCCTCCCTCTAGAATTCTAGCCAATACGCTGCTGATTTATTCTGCAGCATTTATATCATGTAAGTCATTTGCCTGCTCCTTAGACCTGTTTTAACGTGAAGTCATTTGAATTCCTTTAAGTCATTGGATTTCCTCACTACCTCCCCACGAGGTCTCTTTCTCCTATTCTTGGAGGCTCCGGGTTAATTACTCCGCTTCTTCAGTTTCTCCCTCTGTAAAACTAGCATAATCGTAGTAACTTCCCGGAGCGGTTGTGAGGATTAAATGAGATGATACTAGTGAAGCACTGACAAGAAGGTCTGGCACATAACAGTGCTCAGCAAGTGCTAAGTGTTCTTGTTTATGATCGCTGTCATCACCACGGTCGTCCTCCTGGTTTTTAATGGCATTTTTCCCAGCTCACGAATTATTAGCTTCTGGTTGACTTTCAAGTCAAAAATCTAGTCTCTTCACCTCTACAGTCCGGGCTCCACCAGCTACCTCCTCGCGGGTCTGGCTTGACAACTTCACGTCTCACTTCTCCCTGATGTAAATGCTGGACTGTAGTGAACTTTAATCTATTTTCTGACTCCATCTGCCATTTTCCCTTCCTATTCCAGCTCTTTAAACATCGCTATTCTACTGCTTTTTATTTCATGCTCCATGTATTTAATTTGATTTTTTAACATTTAAATTCATTCTTATATTTTCAGAAATATGTTAGACATCTTTGCCTAGCAAGGTTTGAAACTAATTAACACTTTAATATATTTATTATCTTGGAAAAACATCTTGATTGAGGTATAACATAACGTGTACGGCTCAGTGAATTGTTCCATGTGGATACACCTGTGAACTCACCATCCGGGTCAAGATAAAGAACATTCCCAGTAACCCAGAAGGTTCCCTCAGTGTTTCCAGTTAGTACCTCCCACAGGAAACCACTGTTCTGACTTCTATCACTATTGATTGCTTTTTCCTGTTCTTGAACCTTTGCATTTGGCATATTTCACTCCATACAGTGTCTTTGAAATTCTTCCATTTGTTACTTTCAAATTCTTCCATTTGTTACTTGTAGCAATAGTTGGTTCTTTATTACTGTGACTCTACCACTGCATGAATATACCATCATTTATGTATCTGTTTCCCTGTTGGCAGATACTTGGACTGTTTCCAGTTTGGGGCTATTACAATAAAGCTGTTATGAACATTCTCAAACAAGTCTTTGTTTGGGTGGACACATGCGCTTTTTTCCCTTGTGGATGTGCCCGGGTTCAGTTGCCGGGTCACAGAAAAGGCATATGTTCAGCTTCAGCAGACGCTGCCAGTTTTCCAAAGTGGCTGTACCAAACTACACTCCCACCAGTCGTTTATGAGAGTTCCAGTTGCTCCACATCCCTCAATAATCGGTGGTGTCTTTGTTTTAATTACACCCATTCTGGTGAGTGTGTAGTGGTATCTTGTTGTTTTAATTTGTATTTCCATAACGAATAACAATGTTGAGCACCTTTTTATATGCTTTTTGATCACTTGTATCTTTTTTTAAGTGCTTGTTTAACCTTTGTTTCATTTTTAAAAATTGGGTTTTCAAATCGATTTTTTTAGGAGTTCTTTTATTATGTATATGGAGCACAAATTTCTTCTCCCAACCTGTGGCTTCTGGAGGATCTTACAGAAAATCCCAAACGCACTTTTTGGCCAACCCTATACTTTCCCCATAGAACATCGGCGTAGATTACATTCCCTGCGTGCCATGATCCTGTCTTTCTCATCCTTCACTGGTCCCCCAAGTCCCTGTGCCTGACTCATGAGGTGTCCCACCATCTGGCCCACTCCTCCCTCCCCACCCTCACCTTCTAGACCCACGCCGCCCTCCATCCCAGACCCTGTGCACAGACCCAGCTCTTCATCCTGCCACCGCTTCCCTCCTGCCTGGACTCCTTCTCCCATGACTTTGGTGCCTGAAAAACTGCTCACCGCTCCAGCACCTCCTCTGTGAAGCCTCTCTGGCTTCTTTCTGTCTCTTTGTGCCTTGAAATCTGCCTCTGGAACCAGACTGCTGGGTTCAAACCCTCCTTCTGTCCCTTTCCAGCTCTGTGGCCCTAAGGTTTAAATGGCCTAAACCTCAGATTCCTCACTGGGAAAAATTGTGGTTCCTGCTATATATGGTTTTGTGCAAATAAATGAGATGATCCAGGTACAACTGTTTAGCACAGTGTCTGGCACATAGTAAGTGCTCTGTAAATGATTTAAAAAAAAATGTCAAGGGGTTTCCCTGGTGGCGCAGTGGTTGAGAGTCCACCTGCCGATGCAGGGGACGCGGGTTCGTGCCCCGGTCCAGGAAGATCCCACATGCCGCGGAGCGGCTGGGCCCGTGAGCCATGGCCGCTGAGCCTGCGCGTCCAGAGCCTGTGCTCCGCACAGAGGCCACAGCGGTGAGAGGCCCGCGTACCGCAAAAAAAAAAAAAAAAAAGTCAAAAATAGTCATACCCATCACACTAATGCCATTTATCTGTTAACATATTGGTCTTTTCACTAGACTGGGTGTTTCTTGAAATCAGAAGTCATTACCTTAACTTTTGGAGTTTGTGGAGTTCTTAGTGCAGTTTGCTGTGCAAGGAGCTTTACGTCCATTACCCCAACAGATGTTTACAACAACCTGCAAGGTAAGTATTAGGATGTCCATGCCAAGGGTTACAAAACTGAGGCTCCAGCCCACATCCCTCAGCTGATTCATAGAGGAGCCAGGATTTTGACTCCCTGATTCACTGCAAAGTTTTTAAGCCATTCATTGGACATTCTTGCCTCTCCATGTGTCCCCAGCACCTACACAATGAGCTTGGTAAATATCTGATGAGTAGAATTGAGTCTAATAAACCCCAACGTACCCAAGCTTGTCAGAAAAGAACACGGGTTTATCTGTGCTGCTGAAGTTTTGAAGCTGACCCTCAAAGGCCAAGCAATTAGAGACTGAGATCCTTTTGGCAAAACAGACAGCACCTAGAGCAGGTGCCTGCTTTCAACTTTTCCCTCTCAGGAAACAGTGGTTTCAACATCAGTAAGTTGAAGGTGTGCTCTTTAATTGACACAATGCTACTTTTCCAGAGGAACAGGTTGTCGCTTTTCACAAAATTTGTCCTATTTAATGAAACGTTGTTTGCTATCTTAGTTACCTACCATCTCACCTATTGCTATATTACAGTCCCAAGCTTTTAAAATGCTGTACCAAGAGTCTTGGGAAGATCCTTTTCAGGCAGATTCTGGAAGCTTGGCCTCTCCAGCTCAATTGTAAATACCTTGAGAGCAGGAATCACCTCATATCCGTCTTTATCTCCCATGGCACCTGACTCAGTTAGGCAGGAATTCAATAAGTATTTGCCAAATCCATTACTGCCTGCTTATTTCATGCTGGGGACTGGGCTAAGCCTTGGGAAGGAGAAAGGAGGAATCACATTCAGATCTTACCCTCCAGGAGCTTCTAGGCCAACCCAGGAGATAAGAGTCAAATGTAAACAAAAAGCATCTGATATGGAAAACGGTGTTTGTAATGGGGATTATAGCAGAGAGCTACACTGGGGTACCGCCCTCCCCCCACCCCAACACACACCCAAAGCACCATTTGTACCTAAAGATTGCTGGGAAGTTCTTTGCTATTAAAATAAGCATGGACATACTGTGGAGTACACTCTAACATGTATATGCACTTTAAGGTAAAATGCAGATTTCAAGGTGCTGTATTTGGTAGACCTGTGCCCCCACCTTTCTTTAGCTCCCCTCTCCTCTGCCTCTAGGAATGTTTTGGTGGGTGTGATGCTGAACACTGCTATTGGCATCAGACAAAACTGGGTTTTCATTCAGGCTCTGCTCCATCACTTTCTAGCTGTGTGAATTTGAGCAAATGGTCTGAGCTCTCTGAACCTCAGAGTATTCATGATTTTTATGAGGGTTAGTGTTTCATGTAAAGCTTTTGTCACATACACAGTAGCTTTTATGCCTGTTGTGAGAAAACAAGTGTGGGACGGACGGATGGATGGATGGATGGAGCAGGGAACAGGCCAGCCTTGCCACAGCAAAAAAGGCACATTCCCTCTGACATGAACACTTTGCAATTCTATAGCATTTTATACACTTGAAGCATTTTCATAATCACACAAAAATCAAAGAAAGTAGAGCCATCCCATTTCTACCTATGAGAAAAACTGAAGCCTCAAGAAATGCCCAGAGGGACTTCCCTGGTGGCGCAGTGGTTAAGAATCTGCCTGCCAATGTAGGGGACACGGGTTCAATCCCTGGTCTGGGAAGATCCCACCTGCCACGGAGCAACTAAACCTGTGCGCCACAACTACTGAGCCTGTGCTCTAGAACCCATGCACCACAACTACTGAGCCCTCGTGCCACAACTACCGAAGCCTGCGTGCCTAGAGCCTGTGCTCCCCAACAAGAGAAGCCACTGCAATGAGAAGCCCACGCACTGCAAGGAAGAGTAGCCCCTGCTCACTGCATCTAGGGAAAGCCCATGCGCAGCAACGAAGACTCAATGCAGCCAAAAATAAAGAGTCTTGCAAAGACTGAGATCGGTCATCTTGAGATTTGAGTCACTGCCTGGTTCAGCATCTTTAACACAACAGCTTGGGGACTTGTTAGGCGATAGAGGATGGGGAGAAGGGGGCCTGCTTTTCAAACTGCTGCCTTTCCTTTCTGAGCTGTGTACGGCCTGTTAATTTGACCTACATGTTGTGAGACACAGAGTCACAGAATCCTCACGGCTGGGGTAGTGCAAAAGTCCTTCACTTTCCCTGTTGAGAAGCTGATACAAGCGATGGACTCTACTCTCCTTAAGAACACACAGACACACAAAAACTCACATACAGTTTCAGGAAGCCCCGGGTGCCCTGAAGCCCCTCCACCATGCCCCCTAAGGCACTCAAGCCCCCTCTACAGAGACCATCCTGAGCCTGACCAACTGCAGAAACCACAAGCTCATTTCCTCCAGCAGACCGGTAGAAACAGTATAACCCAACATAACAAAGCCCTGCAACTTCAGCCAGGGACAACTCCCCCATCCAGCTCTGCAATCATCCAAATTCTAAGTCTATCCTTCAATAAATGTCCAAAGTCAAACCATCCATTTCCCTCCCAAACTTTCGCAAGTCTTGGTGGAGATAATTGAGGTTATCTGTGTTTTAGAAATAAAAATTGCCAGTGTGTTAATAGAACGGGGAGACCCGTGAACAGGATTAATACAGAGGTTACCTAGAGTCGATTGGCTTCACCACAGGCAACGCCTTCATTGTCATGAAAGCCAAGATTGAGCACAAAAGATAAAGAACCGGGTCGGCGGCCGAGGGAAATTTGGTGAGGCATTCAGTTCATGTGTTTGTTCAGCACTCATGTATCGAGCACTTACTACGTGCCAGGCACTGTTCTAGACCCCCAGGATACATCTGAGACTAAAACAGAAAAATCCTCACCCTGAATGTCATCTCTGAGCTTACATTCTAGTGGGGGAGATGGACAAATGCCAATAAACATAATAAATAAGTCAATTTTATAGTATGCTAGAAGGCAAAAAGTTCTAGGGGGGAAAAAGGAATTAAGCTGGATAAAGGGATCAGGAGTGTGTGTTCAATGGAGGAAGCAAGTTGCAGGGTTCAACTAGGGTCAGGAAACCTGCATTGAAATAACATTTGAGCAAGACTTGAAGGCGAGGAGACCACATACACATCCTGAAGCCAAGATGATGCCAACGACAATACTCAATGGCTAACATTCACCTGTTCACTCAACCAATATATACTGAGTGCATTAAGAGCTAGGTGCTTGGGGTCGGCTGAATAACGGTCCCCAAAGATATCCAGGTCCTAACCCCTGGAACCTGTGTATGTCACCTATATGGCAAAAGGGACTTTGCAGATGTCACAAAGTTAAGGATTTTGAAATAGGGAGATTATCCTGGATGATCCAGTGGGCCCTAAATGTAATCATGAGGGTCCTTATTGCAAGAGGGAGATTTGACTTCATAGAAGGAAAAGAAGTGATGTAACAAACGTATGGATACCAAGGTGGGGAAGTGGCGGGGAGGGGGGCGTGTGTGATGAATTGGGAGATTGGGATTGACATATATACACTAATATGTATGAAATGGATAACTAATAAGAACCTGCTGTATAAAAAAATAAATAAAATTCTAAAATTCAAAAAAAAAAAGTGATGTGACGATGAAAGCAGGGAAGAAAAGGTGAAGTGAGGCGGGACCATAAGCAAAGGAATGAGGGAGCTGGAAAAGGCAAGGAAACCGACTCTCGCCTGGAGACTCCAGAAGGAAGCTGCCCTTCTGACACCTTGATCTTATTCCCATAAGACTCACTGTAGACTTCTGACCCCAGAACTGTAAGAATAAATCTGTGTTGTTTTATGCCACCAGTTTTTGGTAATTTGTTACAGCAGCCATAGGAACCCAATACAGCGCTATTTTAGACAGGGATATAGTGAGAAAAAAACTGATGGAAATCCCTGCCATGTGGATGTCCCGCCCTTGACCACTCATTCTGCGCCTGGCACTGGCCTGTGCCTTTGATACACAGCATCCTTTTAGTGATCACATCCGTCCTAGGGGACGGCTGCTATTTGAACTGAGACCGTGTAACTCGGAGACCCTGTTCTCTGACCATTGGAGGGTCTTCTGGTCATGCCCCATCAGACTATGGCTATTTTGGGTGTGCCAGTGATCTGCTTATGTCATCTCTGATGCCACTGGTCACTCTGGGTGCCTGGGACACTGTCCCCATCCTCTCTCACCACACCAGGAGGAAGGCCCTTCCGAAAGAGAGAAGGAACAGCCTTCGCTTGGGGGTTTACGAGTAGCATCCTCTGCATGAACTGCCCCCATAATTTTCTCTAACTCAGATGGTTAGAGGCAACTAAGAGGCAGACACTTCTTCTAAGGGCTACCAGAACATTATTTAATCCCCACTGTAGCCCTGCGAGGTGGGTTCTAATGTTATCCCCATTTCACAGGTCAGGAACCAGAGGCACAGAGAGTTTAAATAACTTATCAAAGGTCTTATGACTAGTGAGGGTTGGGAGCCAAGAGTCAACCTCTTAACTGTTTTTAAGGCCCATAAATAAAATAGCTAAAATTTATTGAAAACTGCTATGCGTCAGGCAATCTTCATTTAAATTTCATGACTCTCTGAATGAGGGACATGTACTATCTCTATTTTACGGACGATGAAACTGAGGCATCATGAGGTTTCGAGAGGATCAAAACCCAGGCAGTGAGCCTGGAGTCCCTGTGCCTTTAATTAACTACCCACTTTGTCCCAGGCACTCAACGAAGCCCTGAGGGTGAAGAAGTGAATAAGATTAAGACAGTAAAAGTAGTGGTTAAGAGGTTAGACTTGTGGTCTCAGGAGCCACCTGTGTGATCTTGGGAAAGTTACTTAACTGTTCTGAGACTCAGTTTTCTCATCCCTAAAATGAGAATGGTACCAGGACCGACCTCAGGGCTGTTGCGAGGATTACATGAGAACCAGCACTTACAGTGAGGTGTCAACACACATCAGCTGATGTTATCCTGTTGTTACTATTATAATAAGCTCTGTTCCTGCCCTTAACCACAGAAGATGCACAAACAATGTAGACATCACTGTTCTTTCCACATTGATTCTGATGATAATTTAAGGAACCCTGAACTAGGCTAAGACCTCCTGCCTGCCCAACCCAAAGGGCAGACTGAAGACAAAATCAGGGAACCCATGCCTTTCACTGGTCCCAACCTCCTGGATTGGATTAGCATCTCTAGGAACACCAGTCACCCTCGGCCCTCCTGGAACACAGTAGATGTACTTAAGGAAAGAAAAAACCTGGAAAATCCTACCAGGGGATGTGACTCTGAATTGAACATGCATACACTGGACTTACCTAGAACTTCGCCAGGACCCAGTGATGAAGATGGAGGAAGATACTAAATCTCCACTGACTGAGGCTCCATCTTGGTTTCCTTGTCTCTGAACCAAGGCCTTGCTGGAACCAGCAGAGAGCTGCCCTACAGTTTCTTTTCACTGGTTGAAGGAACAATCTTCAAAGGAATGGTGGAGGAAAAGGAGATACATTTTGTTTCCTGTGTGGAAGGAAGATTTATCAACCCTACATGGTGACTTTTATGTTGGGACAATTGGATATCCATATGCAAAAAAATGAAGCAGGACCCCTACCTCACACTGTACACAAAAATTAACTCAAAATGGATCATAGACCTAAATGTAAGAGCTAAAACTATAACATTCATGGGAGTACATCTTTGGGACCATAGATTAAGTTATGGTTTCTTAGATATGACACCAAAAGCAGAAGAGATAAAAGAAAAATTAGATTAAATTGGACTTCATCAAAATTTTAAAACTTTTGTATTTCAAAAGCACCATCAAGGCTTCCCTGGTGGCGCAGTGGTTAAGAGTCTGCCTGCCGATGCAGGGGACACGGGTTCGTGCCCTGGTCCGGGCATGCCGCAGAGCGGCTGGGCCCATGAGCCATGGCCGATGAGCCTGCGCATCCGGAGCCTGTGCTCCGCAGCGGGAGAGGCCACAGCGGTGAGAGGCCTGTGTACTACAAAAAAAAACAAAAGCACCATCAAGAAAGTGAAAAGACTACCCACAGAATGGGAGAGAATATTGCAGAGCACACATGAGTAGGTACTTCCCCAAAGAAGATCTACAAATAGCCAATAAGCACATGAAAATATGTTCAGCATCATTAGTTATTAGGAAAATACCAGTGAAAACTATAATGAGACACCACTTCATTTTACCTAGGATGACTGAAATAAAAACAGCCGACAATAACAAATTAGGGAGGATGTGGACATATTGAAACTCTTAAATGCTGCTGGTGAAACTGTAAAATGGTGCAGCCACTTTGGAAAACAGTTTGGCAGCTCCTCAAAATGTTAAACATATTGATACCATGACCCAGCAATTTCACTCATGGGAATATATTCAAGAGAAATGAAGACATACGTCCACATTAAACACTTGAACATGCGTGTTACTCATGACAGCTCAAAAGAAGAAACAACCCAGATGTCTCTCAACTGATGAGTGGATAAACAAAATGTGGTATGTTCATACAATGGAATATTATTTAGCCACAAAAGGAAAGAAGTACTGATTCATACAACCACATAGATGAACCTTGAAAATATCAGGCTAAGTGAAAGAAGCCAATCACAAAAAACCCTACATATTGCATGATTCAATTCATATGAAATGTCCAGACTAGGCAAAGTCATAGAGATAGAAAGTAGATTTATGTTTGCCTAGAACTGGGGGGAGGGGATGCACAATGAGAGGGGACTGCTCATGGGTACAGGGTTTCTTTTGGGGATGATGAAGATGTTCTAAAAATAGACAGTGGTGATAGTTACACAATAGTCAATATACTAAAAATCACCGAATTGAATACTCTAAAAGAGTGAATTTTATGGTATAGGAATTAGATCTCAAAAAAGCTATTATTTAAAAAAATTACTGGGAATTCCCTGGCGGCCCAGTGGTTAGGACTCCATGCTCTCATTGCCGAGGGCCTGGGTTTGATCCCTGGTTGGGGAACTAAGACCCCACAAGCCACGTGACGTGGCCAAAACAAAAAAATTACTGTCGGTCCTTGAAGAAACTATTGGAGACTTCTCTTTAGTTAATGCCAATTCCACTTCTTACTTGAGTACAGATAAACTGGGGTTCTGGCTGAAACTTGTCTTTTCTGCCATCTTCTACGCCACAATTCTACGCCCACAGAAGTTCTTGGTAAACTTCTACCTTTAGTTTACCAAGCTCTCTCCTGATTCCATGCCCCTTTCTTTATCTGCATTGCCCATTTCACCTGGTTACCTGCTACCATGCTTCACATATCAGCCATCCCTGGCTCCTGAGACAGTATTGGGGGTAGCCGGGGGTTCCCTTTTTACTGCCAGTCCATTGAATTGTGTTGGTTTGTTCCTTGGTGCTGTGTCCTTCACTATGCTATACGCTCCCTGAGGACAGTGGAGGTACTCGTTCTGTTGACCCTTACATGCCAACATAATCTTGGTCATCACTGAATGAATGAGTGAGTGAGTGAATATATGCTTGAAAAGAACAAGTATCTGAATGGAGTGGAAAGATACAGAGGATAAGAAGGAATAGAGGAAAGGAAGAAGGGAGAATTTGGATTAAACTTACATTCTCATGTACCTACTTTTTTTCCCTATTGCTTGAGAAATGTGGATTTCTCAGCCCTATAGCCACATTGACCATCTGAGCCTCTCAGATTCTAGAATGGCTTCTCAGTTTCCTATGAATCAAACCAAAACCTTTGGACTTTCAAAGAACACTCGAACCTTGTTTTTCCACTCTTTGGCTCAGAAATCCAAAGTTGGGAATCTAGCTAAAGAAAATAACAATAACAAGCACCTGAATACAGAGAGGGATGCGGCGTGGACCCTAAAAATAGACACACATTGTATATAATACAATCTGGCATTGTTTATAATAGTCAAAACCTAAATGTCCACCAGCAGGCGGGTGTACATCCTGCCATGTCCCAAAGATGGAATAATATGCACCCATTAGAAGAATTTCATGATCTGGGAAAATCATTGTATTGTATAGTAAGTGAAAAAAGCAGGTTATAAACTGGTGGGTTACAAACCTATCACCAATATGTAAACTGTGCATAGAAAAAATTTTTAAATTTGGGAAAAAACACACCAGAATGATTTCAGGGGTTTTCTTTCGGTAGTGGGACCCTGGGTGCCTTTCTCGTTTCTTTTTTTAACATAACGAGGTGCTCTACTGTGAACATATATGACTTTTATAATCAGAGAAAACAACACCCCCTAATTCTCTCACTCTTTCATGGGAAATTCACTCAACACCTGCTTTGTTCAGTCAACCCACATCCGCCTTCAGATCCTCATCCTGACCTTCACCCTCAGAATCTGGGCAGGCGCTCCCTCCAGGAGGCCTTTCCTGGTCGCCAGGAGGAAGGAAGGCTGGCTCATCCCCACCTGTCCCAACACAGGGCTCCCACATCTCTCCCTGCTCACCTTGTCCAAGAAAACTCCAGCCTCTCTGCTGGTGCTTGACCTCGAGAGACTGCTTCCTGCTGCAGCCCGGCAGCCAGGGCAGTGGCCCTGAGTCTGCACCTGGTCGCTGAGTCCAGACTCCTGGAAGGAAGCTGAAGAGCAGAGGCCATTGGTCTCACTGTCATTGGATGATGAGGAAGGCGGTGATGACTCTTCTGTCTGCATGTCCTGATTTGCCATGGGAAAGACTTCCCCCGGCCATTTAAAAACCATCCAAACTGTCTTTAAACAGCTGAAGAAGTGATCAAAGGTGTTTTCACTTAATCTGGACAAGCAACCTTCTCAATAGAGTCAGCCCACTGCTCGGTAGCTTTGGGAGGAAACGAGTACAAACCAGTAATGCGGATGGAGCTCGAATGCACTTGGATTTTTTGTGAGTTGATTTGTCCACGTATACATCCAGCTTATTCCTGAGATGGAATCAAATTAGAGAAACCCTTGAAGGAAAAATTAGTGGGTCAAACATCTGAGGGCTTACCACATACCTGACACATCTTAGAGCGCTTGTGAAAAGCTGTGGCTTTATCAAAGGAATAAACAAATCCAGGGTGATTTTTCCTGCAGAACTTCCTGGACATGCACTACACCCACATGAAGCATAACAAGGAAGGCTCTGAGGATAAGACGGATGGTCTCGGCTTCAAGAAAGGTGCATGTGTCTTAGCTCCTGTGGCCTTTTGAGCTAATTACCCTGGCCTGTGTCTGAAATATGACAGAATTCAGGATCAAGGCAAATTGGACGTCCCGGCATTGATCTTTGGTGTGTCTGAAACCAAGAAGAAAAGATGTGGTGTGCCAGGCTTCCTCATTGGTCTGGTATTTTACCTGTCTTCCTAAACAAGGAAAACGAACCACGGACATACTTTTCTTCCCCGCAGAACTGCGTCCTTTTTCATGACTAGGTCTGGGTATTGTTTGGCAATGGGAATTCAGTAGAATAGCGGTGGGGAAGCATTTTTTAAATACCACCCTCTTCTCAAACGTTTAAAGTAAAATAATGAATAGGTGAGTGACTGTCCCATTTGTCAACTCTTTTCCATTCCTGCCACCCAAATGCAGGCCTCCATCACATGTTTCTTAGGCCACCATGGTTGACATTTCTTTCCAATCCATCTTATCAAGGCTGGAAGTACTGAGGTCTCCAGAGGAGAAGAGTAGATGTTCTTTATTCTGCCATCCACGGAGTTTGGGTTTTTGTTTAATGGGATCTATGAACTGAGCATGAAATGGAAATGCTGGGATGGTAGAGGAGTTTTTGAGGAACCAACAGGGGAAGAAAGAGAGGAGAGATGAGGGACAGCTGGGAGAGGAACCCTTGTTGGGAATTTGGGGGTGGTGTTCCATGTGAACTGTCTTCCTTGTCTTCCCAGGAGATCCTCAGTAAAATATCCTGTTATTTTTTTCTTTTTTTAAATATCCATCCCTTTTTGGTACATTATGGAGTTGGATTTCTTTGTTGGCGGAATTCATTCGTTCAACAAACAGTTAATTTGTTGGTAGAGGCTGCATCTACCAGGCAGTGTTCTAGAGGATAAAGTAGTGAATAAAACCTACCCAACACAGGACAACTTGGATGAAAACAAACAACAACTTGGATAGCACTTCCCTGGTGGTCCAGTGGTTAAGAATCCGCCTTCCAATGCAGGGGATGGGGGTTCGATCCCTGGTCGGGGAGCTAAGACCCCACATGCCACGGGGCAACTAAGATCACGTGCTCTGGAGCCTGCGCACCACAACTAGAGAGAAGCCCGGGAGCCGCAACTAAGACCCGACGCAGCCAAATAAATAAAAAGGAGAGCAAAACAACAACGACAACTTGGATGAATCTCCAAGGAATTCTGCTGACGGGACCCCCTTTCCTGTAGGGCTCTGGCACGCCCCGCCACCCTGGTTCTCAGCATCAGGCAAGACAGGACTCAATCCTGGATTCCAGCCCCTCCATGCCCTCCTGCAGTGGGGGACGCCCACACCAGTCTGCTGTCCCACTGGGTGTACAATGAGGCACCTGGCGGACTATGAACCGTCTAGCTCTGCCCCTCTGTTTTACTGCCTTAGAAGATCTTCAGAGGAAAGAAGCCATGTAAAATTAAAATAAGGTCTGAAAAGGCTTTAAAGTTTTATTATTTTATACTATGCCCTGCCTTGCATGGAATGACCACAAAGTACACGCCTTTTGGGCCACGTAGTCTACTAACAGCACAGGGTTGAGAAAGCTAGAACTCACGATGTGGTCCACGGGGAAGAAAGGAGGGAGGGAAGGGAAAGAAAGCTGGGGAGGGAGGAGCAAAGATAAATATTTCTGTGTCTCTTCTCCGGTGGGTCAGTGGCTGCCCATTCTAGGAGCAATGATTATGTGCCTTAATACAATTGCTGATTCATGGTCACGGTCTTTATACTAAAGGAAAGGGGCTTTTAGAAGTACTAGAGCTAATCAGTAAATATTTGATCAACTTTCCAACAAGGTTCTAATGGCCAAAATGAAATGAAAGAAAAGATACTGATAAAAGCTCTATTTCCGTAACTTTGTCTCAAAGCAACCATGGAAAGAATAAGTGCAAAATAAAATGAAGGGCCCCCCCACCCAGGGAGGGACCACCCTTGAGTCTGGTGGAGCCATTCTCCAGGGCCCAGGCCCCCACCCTGTCAGGTCCTTGGGGCCACACGGCGCTCAGCAGCCCTGTCCCGCTCCTCCCGGGAAGGGGCCTGCTTCCCTGCATCCCAGTCGGCACCTGGGATGAACAGCCCGTGGAGATCCAGGTGCATCTCTACATCAACGGAGGCACGAGCCAATTCTGTAAACGTCTTGGCATCCAGAACCAGCAGAAAAGGCAGCTTCTGGGGATCGGTAGAGACAATGGCTGATAAGATAATCCCTTTGGGGAAACAAAAAGAGACACTTTGTAAAAGCGCAGCCTTGAACCTGGTCCAGCTGGGGGGATAAGGTTCTCAGCTCTATCTCCCTGTCCTTTGAATGTAAGTTATCTAATCAAAACAGAAGGGAAGTGAATTTGGTATTCTGTGGGAGCAGAAGGGAGAGGCCAGGGAAATTGGAAAGCTTGGCTGAACCAGTCCCCTCACCTTTCTGAGCCTCAGTCTCTGCATCTGTAGAGTGGGGATAATCCTCCCCACCCTCAGATGGTTGCTGAGAGGCTCTTGCACGGTCAGTTATGAAAGCACTTTGTAAATCATTACATGCACTGAAGAATGGCTATTTTCCTACTATCTAGAAACTCCAGTTACAGAGAATCAGCTTTGACGCTGCACTTAGGCTAATATCCGTCACTCGGCTAAACCCGGACCAGTTGCACTCAAATGGCGTTTGAATGAGTCCAGTTCATCTCATGCACGTGCAGCTTTCCCCTCTGTAAAATGGGAATATTCTAAACACCCACTCTCAAGGGACAGAGGGCTAAATGAAATAGTGCACATAAACTTCCAGCGAAACTTTGTGATTCTTCCCAAGGCCTCCCGGCTTTCAGAGTGGCCGAGGGCAGCTGAGGTCAGATCAGCTTGAATTCGACCCTCCTCTGTATGCACTGGGCATGTGACAGACCGTGGGTAAGACCTCACTCTCTGAGCCTCTCCTTTGGTGGAATGAAGACCAGGTTGCTCCCTGCCCACAAGAATTGTGCAGGACGCACTTGCCCAGCCCAGGGGGAGGCCAGCCTTAGCAGGAGGTGGCACCAACCATCCCCCACCTTGGAGGTGACAGTGACACGGGGTCCCTTACCTGGCGCGTGCAGTGCAGGTCGATAGGAAGACCCAGGTAGAAAACCACTCCCTTCTCACCTGAGGGAAGCAGCTGGCAGACTCAGCAGGGGGCAGCCTGCCCTTCCCCATAGGCGTGGGCAGCCCCACCCAGGCTTGTAGTACCCTCCTTAGCATCCCTAGGGGGTGGGCAGGGCATTTCTGGGGCAAAGGCAGAATCAAAGAGGGAAAGGACCATTTGGTCAGGTGGAAACCTGGACAAGAGAGGAGGGCCACAAGCATTTCTAGGTGCTCCACGGAAAACTTACATGCTTAGAGGAGTCACAAATTCAGACCCAGCCATTGCAATGGATTTTAAAACCAAGATTCTATACTCTGGGCAAAGGTAGGGCAGCTCCGTGGAAAGGAAGTGGGCTTTTGTGTCGCAAACAATTTAATCACCCCGGAAGGGAGGTCTGACCTTCTGCTCCTGGGAGATGACCTCTAAGCCTTTGGACTGACGGTCTGATGAGAGTGCCTTTGTTTACCTGGGGCCACTGCATATAACCCATCCTAGCAAAGTGATTTAGGGGGAGGCCTGGGCCACAGGTGTCAGCTTAACCTCCAGAGGGGCCGAAGACTGGAGGTCACCATGTCCGCATGACCACGCCCCACACGGGCTCCGACACAGGGCTTGGAGAGCTTCCCTGGTTGGCCATGCTCCGTGGACGTCGCTGGGGAAGTTGGTGTGGTCCTACCCCCCACAGGAAAGGACCAGCGGAAACCCCAAGCACAGGACTCTCCTGGATCCCGCCCCACTCGCCTTTTCTCTTTCAATCTGCACCCTTTCGCCGAGATAAACCATAACCATGAGTACAACAGATTTCGGTGTGTTCTGTGAGCTCTTCTCTTGAAACTGAGGGTGGTCTTGGGGATCCCCAAACTTGCAGCTGGTGTCAGAAGTGGGGGTGGGCTGGGGGACTCCCTCATCCCACAGCTTTGGACTCAGACACACCTGGGCTTCAAAGCATGACTCCACCAGCTGTGTGATGGGGGGTGGTCACTGCCCCCAAACGATGTCTCTGTTTGAGGGGTGATCACAGGTACAGTGCAGCAAGCGGGCTGCCCTTCCTGGAGCCTTACCGTGATCCTCGTCCTCGGCACCTGGTGTGGGCACGAACACTGGCTCCGCCGGCCAGCAGTGCACCTCTCCCCACTTCAAGGATGACTTCGTGAGAATGTCGTATTTTATTATCTGCGCATCCAAAGGGGAGAAACATGGGGATGAGTGGTTGGAGAGCATGCTTATTCCCTGCGAACAGGAAGGCATCAAGGCCCCAGAGAGAGGGGAGTGGACTCTGGTGAACGTAGACCCCAAACGGCATCTGCCTCTGGTCAGTGTAACAGCAGAAAGAAAAGCCGCTTGCTTCCTCCTCTGACTTGAAGCAAAGGTCCTCCTGCCACTGCAGAGCTGACAGTACACACTGAATTCTTTCAGAAATAAAACCCCTGGATTTATCTGGTACTTGGCACTATATTGCTTTTTTTTTTTTTTTTTTTGCGGTACGCAGGTCTGTCACTGCTGTGGCCCCTCTCGCCGCGGAGCACAGGCTCCGGACGCGCAGGCTCAGCGGCCATGGCTCACGGGCCCAGCCGCTCCGCGGCATGTGGGATCTTCCCGGAGCGGGACACGAACCCGTGTCCCCTGCATCAGCAAGCAGACTCCCAACCACTGCGCCATCAGGGAAGCCCATATATTGCAATTTTTATACACATTAGATAAACTATTCAATGCAAACCTTTAAAGTATAATATGATTCCTTTGTTGTTTTAAAAGTGCGAGTCCCTGGCCTTCTCTCAATCTCTAATAGGCCTCTTTCCCCTGAGGGTGTGGGATTAGAGGGGAGTGACTCGGGGTGTGCGTATGTGTGTGGGGGAACCTTAATTTTTTGCTTTGTACATTTCTGCACTGCTTGCATTAAAAAAATTTTTTTTCCATTTTATTACTAAAAACTGAAGCTACTAAGGAAAACTGATGTCTGTACAGCACTCAGCATGGTCCCTGGGAAACAGCAAGTGTTCAAACAAATAGCAGTTTAAAAAACAAAATATGAATCGCTATGCTGTACACCTGAAACTAACACGATATTGTAAATCAACTATACTTCAATTTAAAAATAAGTTAAAAGGGACTTTCCAGGTGGCGCAGTGGATAGGACTCTGCACCCCCAAGGCAGAGGGCCTGGGTTCGATCCCTGGTCAGGGAACTAGATCCCACATGCATGCTGCAACTAAGAGTTCGCATGCCACAACTAAGAAGCCTGTGAGATGCAACTAAGGAGCCCACCTGCCGCAACTAAGACCCAGTGCAACCAAATAAATAAATAATTAATTTAAAAAATAAGTTAATTAAAAAAAACGTAAATCGTCCTAGTTTCAGCTCTACCCTCTCTGCTTGAGACAGTGAGTTCCTTGAGGGCAGGAACTGGGATCTTCCTGTTCACTTCCTTTTCCTCGGTGCCTACCACATTGTAGCACATAGCTGGTGCTCAATAAACATGCATCCAAAAAAGAAATCAATGGATAAACTCCAGACACCACATCCTTCTTGAGCGACAGCCCATAAGGTGCAATTCCCTCCCCTGGATGGTCCATCGTTGCTTCCAGTGTATTTTGTCCCAAGCTGACGTCACTTTCTGACTTACCCCCACCCCAAGGGGACCTCGGTTCTGACCTCCCTGAGAACCTGGGAACTCAGCTTTGCAGACAGACACGATGGTTATAGGCTGCCATCTCCCAAGGACTAGTACCTTGGTTGGGATGGGGCTCCACTGGACTTCAGCAGCAAAGACATAACGGTATCGCTTCCCGTTGTGAGAGTAATTGATCCGAGGCAGCTCTAAGCCTAGAGAGAAATGGCACAGCTGACAAAGCCCCCTTCACCGAGAGCTGGGACCACGGGTCTTTTGTGGTATCCAGGCTGGGCATCCTTTTCACAAAAACGGTTCCCAAGCCAGGATCCCTGAACTTGATTCAGGCCCTAGATTGGATCAAGGGTGATCACAGGGCAGGAGGAAGGAACTTCTGATAACTACCCCAGCTCCATTAGAAGCTCCATTAAGAGCAAGGTAAGATAGACCTGGGTTTCTAAGTGTATAAACATCTTTAATTATCCAAGATAAAAATCAAAGAAAATTGCATGAGTAAAATCAGAGGCTACTGCAATTTTTTAAAACTCTTTTTAAAAAAAGTGTGTGCGTGCACATGTGTGGGTGTGAATAGAAACTTCTGAAACTGTGGAAGGAGCATCAGTGGGGAATATTTAAATAAATCTGGTGAAATCATATAATAACATTATACAAAAGTAACATTTACAAAGAATTTTAATAACATGGGGAAATGTCCACATCATAAGATTAAATGTAAAAGGCTGCTTATGGGATTATCTCCACTGTGTTATAAATGAAGAGAAAAAGTTTGGAAGCATTGCTGGGGTGATAACTTCCTCATGGTGGTTTATAGTTTGTACTGTCCATTCTAAGTTTTTCATTGTGTGAAATTTTCATTATACCTATTACTTTTGTAATCCAAAAAGCCTTAAAAATGTGTCCATGTCCATGCATATATATTTATATATGCTTGTGTCAAATTGAATTTCTAAGTCTGAATATTGAAATGAAAGTCCATCTTATGAAATACTGCAGCGAGTTGGAGCCAACAGCTGGTGAAAATATAATGTCCAAGAAAAGAAGAAGCAGAGATGGAAACATCTGCCACATAAAAGCCTCCTGAAGAGGACCCAGGGCCTAACTGGTTATCGGGCTCAGTGGGGAGGGAAGTGGGGTGCAGCAGTAAGAAGGGAAGATGTCTGATCCCACAGTCGGGTAATCACGAAATTCCCAAGGTCAAGATGAACGTGAGGACGAGGGACCACCCACACACTCAACTCAGAAAAAAGATGCCCACTGTCGGTCCCAGAGTCGGTCTGAGACTCCCTGTGATGCTCTTGGGTCCCTCGAACCTGGTCTGGAGCCCCCCTGTCCTCCACTCTGTAAATGACCAGCTATACGCCCATGGTTAAGTAAAATGTGATTCATGCCTGTGAATTCTGTCTGGCTATTAAAGCCACGCTCTTGAAGAATCTTGGGGATGTGGGGGAATTCCCAGGCTATGTTCATTAAGTGGAAGAAGCCATTTCAGAACATTCTGGATGGTATGGTATGCATTTTGTATAACCGTAAATGCAGAGGTTAAGGGTTTTTCGAGTCAGTGAAGCCTGGGTTCAGATGCTGGCTCTGCTGCCCAACTTCAGGCAAGTTATCGAATTATTCTCAGCTCTGCTGTCCTTGGTTCTAAAGCATGAACAGTACATGGCAGCCCCTGACTCTTAGAGGTGTTCTAATCACGGCTGCTTTTAGCTGGACTCTCACTGCGGGCCAGGCCCTCAGCTAAGCCCCTTACATGCATGGACTCACCTAACGTGATAAGAACAGGATGAGACTGGGGAGGAAAGGACGGGAAGTTGGGGAGCCCCTAGAAGAGGGCCTGGCATGCGCCAAGCAACGCCTATGTGATGGAAAGACTGCGTGGATGTTTCCAAACGGCCGTCACAGGTGGAGGGATTATGAAGGATTTGTCTACGGTCATGCTTTTCAGCGCTGCCCAAGGTTGCTACGATAAACAAGAATTCCCTTCCCAGAAATAAAACGACCGTAGTGTTTTACTCCTCCATCTGCCCATGTGAGTGACAGGTGAGCAGAGATGGAAGTTGATGCCTTAAGAATAGGGACGAACATGTCTATATTCACTTCCAAAGACTCTGAGGGGCTGGGGCACCACACAGAACCCATTATGGGATCCATGGGATGCCATGTGTAGACGGGGTTCTTAGTGGGCAAATCTGAGGTCGTCCTAGCAGAGTCCCCAGGACTGTCCTTCCAGACGCCTGGCCCTGGCGTGGGGCAGCGACATGGGGAGCCGGGCTCCCAGCCTAGAGCCCCGCCCGCCACTCCCCAGCCCTGTCCTGGGCAGGCCTGTTCATTCCACACTGCAGTACTGAGCACACCCTGCTCTAAGCCAGACTTCTGTCACGTGCCGGTGACAGCACTGAGCACACAAACACGGTCCCCACCCCATGGGCTTCTATGCTAGGGCAGTGGTTCTCAATCAGGTTGGAGGCCAGGGACGCTTATCTACATCCTCCAATGCCCAGGGCAGCCCTCTCCGCAAAGAACGACCCGGCCCCGGTATCAGCAGTGCCCACATTGGGATGCCCTGCTCTGGTGGGTGCTTCTCTCTGGGGGGGTTTATGCTCTGGGTGTAGCTCAGGCTTTCTGAGGCCCAATTTTCTCCTCTGGCAAATGGGGCTGAAAGCACCGATTCTGCAGGGTGTTCTGAGTGTGCACAGGTAGAAATCTGCACGTGCCATGCCTTTCAGTAAGTCAGCGTTCAATACACAGCAGCATTTGATACAGAGAACAAACTAGTGGCTACCAGTTGAGGGGGGCGATATAGGGGTGGGGAAGAGGGAAGTACGAACTATTGGGTGTAAGACAGGCTCACGGATGTATTGTACAACACAGGGAATACAACCAATACTTTGTAATAACTGTAAATGGAAAGTAACCTTTAAAAACTGCATTTAAAATTTAAATTCAAAAAAATAAAATAAACTTTTAAAAAGAAAGCAAAAAAAAAAAAAAAAAAAAAACCACGGAAGCATTTGAAAGGCTAGCCATGAAAGTCCCTGGGTCCAACGACCACCCGAGTACCTCCCTGGGAGGGGTATGAAGATACATGAAAGAGAAGTGTCCCCAGATGCCTTCCCCTGGGCGTCCCAACAGCCTTCCTCTCAGTCCCTTGTCCTCGTCCTCGCACATCTCCTCTGCATCAGAAAGAGGTATCATATAAAGAGGACATTCAGCCCCTCCCTAAACACAGGAGAGAGGATGCACTTTACCTTCATAAAGCAACTCCGGCTGGCAGTAGACTTGGTCCTCTTTTTCCTTCAGGGCTCTTGCTGTTGTAGATGACAGTTTGATTAAATTGGAGCCCGCCTCTGCGTTCTGAAAGAATCGGTTTTCCAGAAAAATAAACACTTGGTATCCAGAACAAATATTTGTGTTACTGTGCACATGTTAAAAAATGCTTTAGTGTCGTCACCTTGTTCCGGCCTCACATTAACCACCGGAAGCAGCTGTTATACAATTGGTATTTTCAGTTAAAAATGAGAACTGGGGGCTGGAAGTAACTCCCCAAAGAGGGCAAAGCTGGTGGGTGGTAGAAGGGGGGCCCTAAAAACCCTGGATCTTTTCTTCTACTCTGGGGTGCCTGATCCCTCACAGGTGAATTAATGTACGTATAAGTTCTCGCTTTTTAAATACTGGATGATTCACCTGTAAAAGGCTGCATCAGTCATTCAAAAGGTGTTTATAAAGAGTTCATAATAACGTGTGAAATGCTGATGATAGAATACTAAGTGAAAAAAGCAGCAGAGTAAACTGCATACACAGTCTGAGCTCAACCATGTTAAACAAAGAAAAAGAAAAAGAAATTACATTGAAAACAGCCTGGGAGAAATACCAAATAGTAACAATATAGCATGTGGTGGGATTATGGAGACTTTCATTTCTTTTTCTAGGCTTTTCTAGATTTTCAGTATTTTCTCCTATGAAAATGTACCCCTGCTGAAAAGAAAACAAACATGCAATAAAAATTACTTGGGAGAAAAATATCTCTCAAGGACATCTCTTGGTCTCAAGTGACAATCAGACTTTGTTCAGTACTTTACCATCATCGTTGTAACCCAGGAGAGAGACTGAACACAATTAATTAAATATCTATTGAGCATCTACTACTCCCTGTGTCCCCACATACTCTCTGTGAGACCTTGAACAACTTATTTGGTATCTCTGAAGTTCAGTTTCCCCTTCTGTATAATGAGGTATAGCACAAGCGTCGTATAAATAGTATGTGCGTCTCCGAGTTATTATGTAGGTTAAATAAAATAATCCATGCAGTTGGTTTATAAGAGGGCCTGGTTAGCGGTAAATGCTAGATAAATGTTAACTGCTATTGATAACATAATTGTATTATTATTAGCATTATTTTTACTACTACTACTACTGCCACTATCCCTGGGGGTGGGTTCAGGTTAGCTGCTGGGGGAGAAGGGGTAACAAGACTGCAAATCCCTGCATTCATGGAGTTACAGGAGGAGAAGTATGGTCATGTCTGACTTCTCATTTAAACTTTTCTCTACTTTCCAAACTTTCCAAAATAAGCTTTTATAATGAAAACAAACCTATTTGAACAATAGCAGCTTTTTGCTGAGAAGGTGGGAAATTTACTGCAGCCTAGAAGCTGAACTGTAGGGCCCCTCTGAGATTTGTTCAGGGCGATCCCAATTAACAGAAGAGGAAACTGAGGCCCAGGGAAGGAAAGTGACTTGCCCAAGGTCACACAGAGGGGAGCAGAGGCTGGGCCCAGAGGTTCGCACTGAGATTCTTCTGCTCAGAAGCAAAAGCACTACAGGCAGCAGGCAAAGCAAAGCCCCTGAGGCTGGCCGGTTCCCATCCCATAGTTCTCGGCTCAAACATCCCTTTCCCTGACAAGTTAGTCTGCAGTGTCTCCAAGGCGTGTGTCCCAAGCTGTAAATATCTCCTTTATGGACCTGCTTCCTTCTTTCATGCTGTCTTCCCTGTGCAGACAGTGATCAGATTCTATTCAGTGCATGGCACATAGTCAGCTCCCAGGAAGTAACTGCTGAAGGAATGAGCAAATGCATGACTCAATGAGCTTTTCCTTCAACTCTTAAGGGGCAGAACATGTGCTTTGCAGGTGGTTGTAAAAATCAAACGAAGGGCGTGAAAAGGTCGTCTAGCGCCTAGCACATCGGGTGACTTGGAAGCAGAGGCTCTGTTTGCCTTCATCTGTATGTGCAGCCCCACACGTGAGAGGCCCTGCCCTGTGCCTTGCTAGTCAAGCCACAGGCCTCTTGTGCATGTCCCGGGCTTGATTCTCAGGGAGTCAGTCCGCAGAGATGTTTTCTAGCTGCAGCATGAAACTGGTCAGACTGGTTGAGGCATAAACTGTGAATTTTTCCACACACAGCAGTAACGAACATGACTTGGCAGCCTTCTATGGCCAATGTGCTCAACTTTGGGAAGAAATCACTTTCCAGCCAGAATTCAACGAAATCCTGCAGTCTGGCTTTGAAATTCCTCAACTCGAGGGAACTCCCGTGAGAAGCAGTAATCTCAATAATCCCGCAAAACACTGGCTTTGGCAGCCTTGGGTGTGCAGTATGACTGTAGAGCTTTCTACGTGAACTTGAGCCTGCTTCCTCGTTTGTATAAAGGGGGGCAATCCATAACTTTTGGACGGGTGGTGAGTACAAGCAAAGGTCCCTTTGACCTGCATCTGGGGATTGTGGTTAGGATTAAATTAAATAATGGTTATGAAAGCACCTGATCCAGGGCCAGGCCATCGTAGTCAGTAATTTGGAGCCAGATAGACATGCATTCCAATCCCAACTCAGACCCTCTGGATGATTCTGCCATGTTGGGCAAGTTACTGTCTCTCTCATCTACAGTCATGGGGATGATAAATAACCCCAAGGACTGTCATACAGATTCGGTGAGAAGCATGTGGAGCATCTCACAGGGCCAAAAACATTCAGGACCCGGGATGAGAGCAGAGGCCCACCAAACCTATGTCCACATATAGCAAATTGTTAAGTAAAATACCGTTCTCTCCCGCCTTCCTTTATGCACAGAGCTTCAGAATGTTGTGGAACTGTGCTGATACGGCAACCACCACCAGCCATGCGTAGCTATTTAAATTTAAATTTAATGAAATTTAAAATTCCCTTCCTCGGCTGCACTGGCCACATTTCAGTAGCCTAGATATCTGGCTGCTACTGCTTGGACAGAGAATATTCCTTCATTGCAGCAGGTTCTAGTGCCCAGTGCTGGTCTGGAAGGATGCATGTGAATTCAGAATCCCAGGACTCCTTGGCATTCTGAGCTAGAAGCAGGTGGCAGAGTGAAGGCTGGCCTCTGGACCCAGGCTTCCCGCCTCCTTTTCTTGCCACTGCGTGGAAGCCCCAGCCAGCCCTGGCCTCCCTGGTGGGTCTGAGGGCTGCATCCAGCAGCACAGCCTGCCCTTAGGAGGACAGAGGCAGCTGCTGCAGGCTGGCTTGGGTCATTTGTGCAGGGAATTCAGGGATCCCAGGCCACAGTTGGGGTCGGAAGGGTGCCCCTCTGGGTGGGCACCCTGTGGCCCTGTGAATTCCTCACCCAGTGAAGAAGGGACACTGATGGAGAAAGGCCAGAGCAGGGGGCCCCTCTGGCCTGGGTCTAAGAGCAGAAAAGGCATCTGACACAGGGCCACGCACAGAGTGAGCTCTTGAGAAATGGTGCCTTCTCTTATTATTGGGTCTTCATTTTTGCATTTGAAAACAAGACAAAAACCGAATCTACTGAGCCAGGAGTTGGAACCATCCCTTCTAGCTCCAAGATGCCAGCCCCGCCCCTCCCTGGAGCCCTGCAGGACGAGGGCAGGGTGGCTGGCAGGGACTGTTGGCACCGCCCATGCCCCTTGGGGCCCAGCCCCGCCTTAAACAACCCCCGCACAACCCCTACACAAACAGGCAGAGGGTGTCAGTGGGCCCCTCCTTCCTTTGACCCCAGCTGGCCCAAACGCCGGAGAAGGTGGGGCAGCTGGGAGGCCCCAGACTTTTGAACACACTTCAGTATAGCCCATTCTATGTGGAAGGTACTTTCCACTTGGGAAATGTTCCAAGCGCTAAAGGAAGACCTTGCGCCCTTTTAGAGACCTTGCTTCACCTTTTTCATTCATTCATCGTTCATTCATTTATTTAAAATATCTAAGGGCTTAATGAGAACCCTCTGAGTACCAGACCCTGTGATGGGCTCAGAGGATAAACTGCTGACAAGACCAAGAGTCCCAGCCCTCTGGGAGCTTTAACAGGAAGCTCATTACACCTGCCATCAATGTGAGCAAAGAGCTGCAGGTGCCATTAGAATATACAAACCCACCGAGGGAGTCAGGATGCCAGACCTGAAGGATGAGAAGGGAGTAGAATCCCCTGGAGGTTGTGCCTTCACTGGGCTGGTCTCAGAACCCCCCAGTAAGTTCAACCTGCAGCCAGGACAGGAGCAGAGGTCTCACGGGAAGAGGACAGGGTTGCAGGCAGAGGGACAGCGACGTGCAAAGGACCCAGACTGAAGGGCATTTGAGAAAGGACAGCATCCCCTAAGGCCCTTCCCTAATATGCTTTTGGACGGGATGGAATCAGAGCCGCCGGATCTGGACACATAGGCCATGTCTGTAGCTCAAATTTCCCCTTTCAACACGCAGGTGGGGCGACTTGAAAGTGAAGCAAGGAGACATTTTTAAGGGACAATAAACAGCAATTAAAAAGCGTGGCCGGAGCTACCTTTCCCAGCACTCGCTCTTCTTTGCAGACGGCTCATGCAGTGCCTTTTTAAAACACACGAGCTAAACTTCTTAGCTTGGTTCCAAGGAAGTAAATCATTTCTAGAGCCTGATAAAAGGTTATAAAATCCTGCAGTGTGTGGGCAGCGGAAGGGAGTGTTTCCTCTCTGTGTATCAGCCGCAGGCTGAGGCCTCCACAAGGCGGGGGTGGGGTGGGAGGTGTGGTGGAGGTGCGCAGGCCTCAGGATTTGCCACCTGTGTGCTTTGTGACACCCCCATTGCATCCTGGAGCCAGGAGACACCCCAAGCGCTGCACTATGGAACTTCCCAGAGTGATGGGCACAGAGGCCAGCGGCTCAGATGATGATTTTGTGGGACACGGCCATTCATTCAATAGCCCTGAATCACATGGGGAGAAAGTTAATCCCTTTTTCTCTTCCAATCTTTCCGACTGGGTCAAGGCGAGAGTCTCAGTTAAGTGCCACTATGTCTTTGACACCTAATACTTTTCCAACGTTCTCTTTAAGGAAGAGATCAGGTCTTGGCAAGAGCATCAGCATCAGGCTAGAGCTCAGGACCTCTGCTTTATTACCAGCCCTTCACGCTCATCTGCTCTTCCATCTGCAGCGCGCAATGGCAGCGCGCAATGCTGCCTTTCCACTGGGTCGTCATAGGTTTCCTTCCAAATGGGTTAAGGGAAGAGTGAGTTGATTTAAATGAAAACATGATTTTGTAAATGTTAATAGAGGTGATAGGAAATACAGTGAAAATCATGACAGAGATACACAAATGACTGCAGCTGGGGAAATGCTGGAGAGAGGAGAAAGGACCCAACTCTGAAGTTGGACAAAGCTGGGTTCAGATGCGGGTCTTCCGCCCACTGGTTGGGAGGTGCCTGAACTCCTGCATGGAGGAGGCTGGAGGGTGAGAGAAGCCTCCCTGGGCATGGAGGAGTGTCTTCTGTTCCCTAGGCCTGCAGGGCCCTGAGAGAGGTCAGGGTGACCCTCTGGGACTCCTTCCAGGAGTTAGGCCTGCTCCGGAGATCAGCAGAGTTATACCCCTTACCAGCTCCAAGGAAGGGTTTAGAGCCAACCTTGGCTCTGCCACCGGGCTGTGTGACCTTGGGCACATTCCTTAACCTCTCTGTAAAATGAGGCTAACCTGAGGATGTCTCCCATAGATTGTTTTGATCATTAAGTTAGGTAAGGAAAATACAATGCTTAGCAAAGTACCTGGCACATAGAGTGCATTGAGTAAGGATGAGCCATCAAAACTGAATTGAATTGAATTTGGATTCATTTAAATTAATTAAGTCATGAAGTCAGGAAGTTCTGGAGCCAGAAGCCTCTGTAGCCTTTAAAACCAAACCCAGAGCCCTGGCAGCATCAGCCTAATTAAGGATAGCCTCTGGCCCAGGGGTCATTTTTAATGTAAGAACAGGACTGTTCAACATCAGGGAGACGGGTAAGCAACTGGTGATGAATCCCCACCACGGACTGTCAGGCCAATATTTAAAATGATGTCATAGAAGAATATTTAACGTCATGGAGAGATGTCTACATACACAAGTAGGTGGAAATAGTATGTATAGCAGTAGACTAAATAGTAGGTACATATTCAGCCATGAAAAAAAATGAGGCCCTGATACGTGCTACAACACTGATGAACTGTGAAAACATGCTTCGTGAAAGAGGCCAGCCACGAAAGACTACATATTGTATGATTTCATTTATATGAGATATCTAGAATAGGCAAATACACAGAGATAGAAAGTAGATTAGTGGTTACCTGGGGCTGGGGGGGGGATGGAGGGGTTGGGGGGTGGGGAGCTGATGGTTAAAGGGTACAAGGTGTCTTTTGGGGAAATGAAAATGTTTTAAAATTGCTTGTGCTGATGGTTGTACATTCAACTCTGTGAATATGCTAAAAACCATTGAATTGAACACTTTGTTTTGTTTTTTTTAAGATTTTTTTTTAATGTTGACCATTTTTAAAGTCTTTATTTAGCTTGTTACAATGTTGCTTCTGTTTTATGTTTTGGTTTTTTGGCCGGCAGGGCATGTGGGACCTTAGCTCCCTGACCGGGGATTGAACTCTCACCCCCTGCATTGGAAGGCGAAGTGTTAACCACTGGACGGCCACAACTAACTGAAGCCCGCTCGCCCAGAGCCCATGCTCTGCAACAAGAGAAGCCACCGAAATGAGAAGCCCGCGCACCGCAATGAAGAGTAGCCCCGCTCGCCGCAACTAGAGAAGGCCCGCGCGCAGCAACGAAGACCCAACATAGCCAAAAAAAAAAAAAAGAAAAGAACAGCTCATTTTGAATTTCAATATTAATGAAATTAGAGCCAAAGTCACTTCCTGAGTAGGCTCACATCTCCCAGGACTCAAGCCATTACCTTGTCCATGTGGAGGGGCACTGCAAACCTCTTGAGGGCTGGGACGGAGGTGAGCTTGGAGTTCTCCTCGAAGTTCTTGTTCAGGTTGGCCAAGTAGAAGAGCTGGTAAAGGCTGCTGTCCTCGTAGGCAATGACGTCGAACAGAAGGCAACCGTCCTCTTCGTAGGCATTGACGTGATGAAACACCACCATGGGGTCCGTGTAAAATTTGGTCAGCACGGGCTTCCTCGTCCTTTGGTCAATGATGTGAATGTAAGTCTGAAAGGAGATGCACATCAGTGGTCAGCTCTTCCTCTGCAGGCCCAACACAGCGGCATCAGGCAGGGGACAAGACCCAGCCCTGCCATCCACTTGCTTGTGACCCTGAAGCATTCCCTCCCCTTTATGAGCCTCTCTGTACCACCTCCAGACACATGCAGAAGTGCTGAGGGAGGAGGGAAGCTTTGCTGCCAGGGCCCCTTCCTCACCAGGAGGACAGTACCCAGGGAGATACAGGATCTGAGAGTGTACCGTCTCCCCAGCCTTCACTTGACTGTGATCCAGGTGGGCAGCGACAGGCCAGCTCCCAGGCCAGGCCAGGTTGGGGAGAAACAGTCAGGTCCAGCCCTCTAGGGCTCCTCAGGCCCCATTGGTGGCCAGCGCCCCTAAAGCCCCTCCTGGGTCCCCTCTCCTGACCTTTGCCCGCTGCAGGTGTGGTTTTCCCAGTAACCCCGCAGCCCTGGAGGGCTGCGGTGCTGAGTGACCGGTCTAGTCAGGGAGCCCACGTGAGTATCGGCTCATTAGGCATCCTCAGGCACCTCTGGGTGTCACAGGCAGTATCACTCTGGGTGTCAAGTAGCCATATCTGCAGCCCCAGTTGCCTAATCCAAGGAGGAAGGGGTATTTTCTTTCGTTTGGCAGCTCTGGCCTAACCATCCTCCTTCTGAAAGGAGGGAGGGGCTGCTCCAGGCTGCCATTTCCCCACCTCCTCTGGCTCATTGCTTCTTTCTCTCCTTTCCCAGAATCAGGCTTTGAAGTTAAGTGGGGGAGGGGCGAGGAGTAGTGTACAGAGGAGGAGGGCATTGGGAGGGAGGGTGGGTTTGGGGAGGTGAACACAGGCGTCGTAGGCTTTCTTCCCCATAAACCCAATCCCAGGGTCAGCCACAGGGACTTCTTGGAAAGTTCTCCAAATGCATTCCAAAGCCCTTCCCAGGGCTCTGTGCCCCGTCCTCGGGGGCTCTGTCTTCTCACTGTGGGACTCTCCAGGGCCAGAGGTCCCCAGGGGCTGCAGACTGGAGGCCTAGGGGGCCCCGACACTCCTGCTGGCGGGACGCTCATGGTCCTGCGGAGCAAACCCACTTCCGCAGGCTCCCTGCTGGCCCCCTTGCCCAGCTCATTCAGTCCACAAACATTCATATGAGGGCCTAAGACACATCAGACACTTTCGGGGGAACTGGAGAGAGAAAATAAAACCACCCGCCCACTTTCATGGAGCGTATACTTCAGTGGGGGTGAGGCCAAGGTCAGTGATCAATATATACAACACGTCACGGATGACGGATGAGCACGACTGAGAAAATGGAGTGGGGGATGCAGAAAGCCTGTCGGGGGTTGGGGGTTCTGTGATAGACAGGCGGACCTCAGGGATGGGGGAGCGTAGAGCGAGAGCGGGATTGATCAAGGGAGGAAGCCATCTGGGGAAAAACATTCCAGGTGGAGGGGACACAAAATCAAAGGCCCTGAGGCAGGAACGTGTTTGGCAGGTTTGAGGTGTAGGAGGCGACCACGTGAGCAGGAAGCCAGCGGTTGGGATGAGGGCATGTGGGCCTTTATGGGCTGGTGAGTGAAGCCTTTGGATCCTATTCTGAGGAAGACGGGAAATCACCAGAAGGTTCTGAGCAGAGGAGGGATGTCGCCTAACCCCTTTGTTCCCTCGAGGACCTCACTCTCCTTGAGAATACAGGCATCATAGAGGCGGCAGCCACACACGGGACACATATTTGCATGGGAACATGAAGATGCACGTGCTGCACAGAAAGAGGAGTAGAGGGTGTTGGATGGATGGTGGTGACTCCCTCTGGAGGGGGCTGGACGGGGAGGTGGGAGGAAGGGGACGGAGAGGAGGAAGGGGACTTGATCTGTTGCTTTCTACGCTTGTGTGCTATTTGAATAGATGACACGGAGGATTACTTGATTATTTTTCACGAGTAACAAGAGCAAATAAATACTTACATACACCTATACATGAATAATGTATTCATACCCACATGTATACACACATGCAGACATCACATATACAGGGAGGTACACGTACACAACAGGCACACAGATATTCTGAGCACTCCACTCAGGTGTACCTAAATTGAAGACGTTTCTGTTACACCATCTGGTGGGACGCTCTATCATCATGATGTCTAAATAATCTGTGACATCCCCTCCCCCCCCCCCAGCAGGGATGCTGAAAGGGCCTTGTCAATGGATGGCGGAGGCTGGAGGAGGCCAGGCGCCGCTCAGGGCTGACGAGCAGTCCCTTTGCTGCTGGGCGAGTAGGGGCTGCCCTGGCTGCTGAGGCTGCCTCACCCAAGGTCCCACGCTCTTCTGCCGATGGTCTGCTCTACTGACTTATGGGCGTCGGGGCATAAAGGCCCAGCCCCTTGCCCTAACTGGGGACCACTGTGAAGGACCATCCCAGCTTCAGAACTCGCTGGAAGGTCGGCTCATGCCTCTGGGGAGACTGCGTGGCAGCTGAGGGCCTCCCTCCTGAAGCCACCCCTGCCTGCTGACCTCCATCTTGCTCTCGCCGTCCTCGTGCTGCGGGGTCGCCGGCCCTGCCTTACCTTGTCCTCCCTGTGGAAAGCCAGGCAGGAAGCCCAGCTCGCGCCCCGGAGGTAGGCAGTTGCCATCTTGAGGATATCCATCTTGAAAGGCTGCTCGAGGAAAACGATGTAGCTCTCGGTGACTCCGAAGCTGTGGTAATAGCTCGGGGAGAGGAGCGAACGCGAGGCGATGGAGCAGAACACCTCCATGTGTTTCAGGGGGCTCAGCCCCTTCCTCCTGCCTCCTAGAGAGAAGCCAGCCTCAGAGACAGCGCAGGGCCTGGCGGCCCCCAACGGGACCACCGTCTCCTGCAGCGCGGCCTCTCAAACCCACCCGGCCGCTGAGAAGAAGCTTTGAATGAGAGCCGACAGCAAACGGGGTGAAGGGGCTGCTGCCTGGCTGATGCAGGGACGGGGCCCTTCCCCCGTGAGATCTGGTCTGGCATCCAAAACCACTGCATCCCCAGGCTCTGGGTCTCTGGACCGCAGGGCCTCTGGGCCAGGCGTGTGCAACTCCAACACAGGGCTAACCCAGACTCCACCTGTTTTCTACGTAGAGGTTTATCTGGACCGTGGCCCCTGCAGGGTCCAAGGCTGCTTTGCTTTCGAGATTCAGAGTTGAGCACACGCCACGGAGACCATACAGGCGGCAAAGCCTCAAATACTTATTTTGTGGACATTTACGGAAAACATTTGCCAACCCCTGCTCTGGAGCAATGTTCCTCACTTTCACGTGCACGCGGATCATCTGGGCGTCATGACAAAATGTGGAGTGTGACTCAGCCTGTGGGGTGGGGCCCGAGGCCCTGCATTTCCATCAAGCTCCTAGGCAGTGGGCTAGCTTCCCAAGGTTAGGCTTTGATATGTTGCTGAGAACCATCATTTGACGTGTACTTCACGGGGTTTCTATGAATTTCTTTTGGCATTGCCCATTCTGAAACACCTGGGAATGAGACTAAGTGTCTATGGTAATGTGACAGATTGTGACAGTCAAGGTAGGCTGTACGATTCCCATTTTACAGGTGGGAAACTAGGGCTTGGTGGGACGCTCCATCATTACAGCCAGAGGCACAGTGTTAAGCCGGAAAGACACAGGCTCCTTAGCCTGGCTGCCTACTCTGTTATTAGAGGGAAGGGAGAGACCAAGGGAAATCCTGCAGGAGTCCAAGTACCTTGCTCAGCATCCACCACGAAGGTGCTCAGAACTATTCTGTTTTCTTTTTCCTCTGCAAGGATGAGTCACCCGCTGGCCAAAAGGCCTCCCAACCCAGGCCTGGGGCTGGGTTATAATGAGTTACATGCAAGCGTAGCCACCTTTCTTGTGGCCACCTGTGCACACTGTAAACAGCTGGCTGGTGGGAGGGATGCTCTGGGTTGTGGGGCAGTTCTTTTCTTCACCAAACCAATGGAACACAAAGCAAACTGAAAGGAAAGGCACCCGGGCCTGGGAGGCAGGACACAGGTGTGAATCCCAGCAAAGCTGCCAGCCTGGACCAGGTGTGCAGAGGGTACCTCCTGTGAGCCGTGCGCATGTCACCTGATGCCCCTGGGACTCGCAGTGCTCTGTAATATGAGGTGGCAAACTCAAATGGCTAGACCACCCCCAGGTCTGCATTCTAGGATCCCAAGCCAGACCCTATATCCCTTTATTGGCTTAATTAATGGCAGTTCCATTTAACAAGAGCATTGTACCTTCTGACCTCCGGGGCTCCCATCTGCCAGCAGAGCCTGGAATGTGCTGGGGGGGGGCGGGGGGGGCTCTACGGGACTGTGAGGGAGGGGAGCTAGCAGGGATCACAGATGGAAACCAGCCTTCCTAAACCAGAAGGTCTAGCCAAGCACCCTCATAGTTCTGTCTCCTGAGCCTGCGCAGCTACTCTTGGAGGCCTGGTCTCCTGGGTGTGGCTCCCAAGAGAGTCCTGGACAAATAAGGGCTAGGAGCCCCGCCCTCCTCCCCCTCAGGAACATGATCGGTCTGGGCTCCACGCCGGGTTCCCGCCCCTAAATGGAGAAGGTCCAGGAGGCCAGCAGAACAGGGAGGGGATCTGGAGTGAGTGCCAGCACGGCTGAGCTCCCTGAACAACCCTGGGAGCCTGGCTTCAGGCGCTGGGATGAAAGAGGACAGCACAGCCCTGACATACAGAGGTTTGTCAGAAAACTAAAAATGAATGAAAGAAAGGAAGGATGGCTGGATGGCTGCATGATGGCTGCATGATGAATAGATTAATGGATGGATTGATAGGTAGATGATTAATGAATAATGGATAAATTAATGAATTAATGAACAGGAACCTAAAGAAAAGGAGGTTGGAATAGCAAAGGGATTCACTTCTTCCAAAAGGAAGCCTAGCATCATTTCTTTTCTCCTAAAGGAGAAAAGTGAGTTCACGGTCCTCTGAATCATCTGTGCGGGTAAGTGTCAGATTGAGTGCTGTGTTATCAACCAAAATCAGAACTCTTCCGAAAGAGCCACCCTTGGTGTCTGTACTCCATTACAGCCTCAGAATGACCCACCTGATACTGTGGCAGGGATCTTAAAGATCACATATTTTGTCTTCCCCTTGTCCACGATGGACGTACCAATGTTGAGAACATTTCCAGCGTCATCATAATGAGGATGTGATGTTGCCAGATTTACAGCCACATGTTTACGATAGTCAACCTGCAAAACATGACAGCCACCTGGTTTTTGAAAGGGGAAAGGGTGAAATCCTATGAAAAGCTGACTGACTCCAGGTTCAGAGAGATGATGGTTATTTTTGCACATCTCCTGATCTGAAAATAAGGCAGACATCACCTTTAAAGGAGATGTTTCCTCTTGCAACCTGATGTAACCTCGAGGGGGCCTCCCACAGCTAATAGGCTGCAGGGGACTTGGTGAGCTACATGTGTTTTCTCTGACAGCTGTTCCTACCCTGCCACCTGGCCTTGCCGGCAGAGAGGCAGCCTTAGGGCTAATCTTGGCCACTTCTTTGGTGAAGCTATTTAAATTCTCCCCTTTTGCATCCCACAGAGGCATAAATCTCCAGGCCTCTCTCATAGGGTTATTCTGGGAACAGAAAGGTTACAAAAACATTTGGTCAAAGGGAAAAGAGACTAAGGAGCTCAATAATGATCCCGACTCCTAACAAGCCACAACCATACAGCAATGGGGTGGCCCGGGAGCCAACTGCCTGCCCTTCTTCCCCCAGAATAGCACAACCTCCTCCAGCCAAAAGTCAGGCGATAGCTCGTTCTCTCCTAGTAATTCCTCTCTGCAGCTCTGTGGAAAGCGTACATCAGTTGGACCTACGCCGCCTAGCCTAAAAGGAGCTGGACGTAATTTCACAGCTAAGGAAAGCACTCCTTCCAAGGGATCGTTAAATTGTATTGCAAAGACATCCAGGCTTTGAACTGCCAGCTGGAGAAAACTGAAAGTGGGTCTATTGATCTTCACGAAAATGTAGACTTGATTCTACCCAGGAAAGGTATCTGCTTGGGCACTGATTTTTGCACCCTTGCTCTGTGCCTAATGCCTCCCTCTTCAGGTCAATACAAGGCAGGGCTGCTGGGAGTCCTGGGTGGCCCAGTATAGTCATTCATTCAAATTTCCATTGAGGTGCCACTCAGTGTCAAGGAGTATGGACGCTGTTAGGGGTTGAATTGTATCTTCCAAAAAGATATGTTGAAGTCCTAACCCCTGGTGCCTAAATTTGGAAATAGGGTCTTTGTAGATGTAATCAAGTTAAAAAGAGGTCATTCTGGATTAGGGTGGGCCTTCACACAATAATTTGTAGCTTTGCAAGAGATTGGATTACAACAATTATTCGTTGTTCCTATAAACCAAGGAACAACCACCAGAAGCTGGAAGAGGCAGAGAAGGATCCTCCCCTAGAAACTTCAGAGAGAGAATGGCTCTGCTGATACCTTGATTTCAGACTTCCAGCCTCCAGAACTGTGATAGGATACATTTCTGTTGTCTTAAGCCACCTAAGATACATTTCTGTTGTATTCCTTTGTTATGGGAGTCCTAGGAATGAATACAGACACAAAGATGACAGGACACAGTCCTGCTGTAAGGAAGCTTAGAATCTAGTGCTAAGTGCTGAGCTGGGAGAGCCCAAGACCCAAGGGCATCAGAGGAGGGCTCCTCTGTGAGTTCCTGCAGGCTCCTGGCCTCCTGCAGGGGGTCCCTTTCTTGAGTCAAGAACTGAGGCTGGCTGTAGATTTACTGATACCTTCTCCAGGGTTTCCAGGGTCTGGGGATTGATTTTCCTGATGTAATTGGTCTCTGTGGTTGCATAAAAGTCTTCTCCACACTTCATGATGTTGATCAGACAGTTGTCTGTGAAATCAGGGATGGTGTGGGACAGGTAGGAGAAAGCTCTGGGGAGGAAGCAAGTCAACGGGGTCAATGGCTGTGTCCACCCAGCTGGAAAGTTCTACTCGAGATGGTTTTAATTTTCCCACCACTTAAAACACTCTACTTCAACTAAGGGAGAAAAAGTACTGGGTCCTAATGGGTTCCTTGAAGAATCCTGAGGACTCAGAGATCAAGTTACCCAAAAATACCACCACATTCAATCAGCTAAGGAGGGAGTCAGCTGAGACAACAAGGCTGCCCACTGAGCCCTCCTGGGCTCCCCAAATCCAAAAGTCTCCTGCACCAGAGCCATCAAGACCTGGTGGATTGTTCTGAAGTATTTTAAGAAGCTCTACAGAAATCATATTCATACCCATAACAGCCCCCCAAAGACTAGCAAACCAGCTAATCTGCTTTGCGCAGGAATGTGAGCCCACCCTGGTTACCCAACTTTGTCCAGGATATTAGATTTTTGAAAAAGAAGAGTAAACTAATTATGAGTTAAGAACTGATCACTTGATTAGAAGGCAAACTCAAAGGAGGAAGTCCTGACCCCGTGTACTGGTTAGTGCTCCTCCTACTGGCAAACAGTGTAACAGCAAGGAGGCCCCACAGGCTGCAGTTTTAAATTCATTCCCTCCCCCTCCCCCAGGCTCCTCCCCCAGGCTCCTCCCCCAGCAGGGAATGGGAGTTCCCCGCTTGCTGTGTGCCGGACTCAGCACTGGACGCTAAGACTGGAGAGATGATGTCAGTTCTGGAAAAGTAGAAGCCAGCCTCCCTCTCTGGGCCAGTCTACCCCTAAGACATTTCACAATCCTTCTATGTCTAAAGAGTATCAGAAAGGAGGTACTGATGGCTGGCCTGATTCCCTGGCCAACAATTTAAGTGTTGAACATGTATGTAATACATTCATATACATCACAACCCAGATGATTTTAACTGTATACAACTGAAAATTTCCCCCATCCTTCCTCTCATCAGTTCCCCACTTCCCTCATGCATCCTTCCAGAGTTTCTGCACATACGAAAATAAATCTAGATTTCCCCGTGCCTTCTTACACAAATTATAGCATACTATATGCTCTTTCTACACTTTGCTTTTTTTTTTTTCCACTTAACAGTATATCTTGGAAATCTTTCATTTGGAACATAGAGAGCAACCTCATTCCTTTATTTATACCTGCCTGGCATTTTCCTGTAGTGTTACTGTGATTTATTTAACCACTCCTCTGTTGATGATCATTTGAGTTATTTTCAGTTCCTCCTCATAACAAATAATTCAGCCATGAATAACCTTGTACATTTGTCATTTCAGACACAAGCAAGTACCCCTCTGGACTGAAGGGAATGTGCATTTGTAATTTTGATAGATAATTCCAAAGTGCTCTCCCACCAGCTATGTGGGAGAACACCTAACAAATCTGTCAGATGCTCTTTGCCTCTCCTGCTGTCAGTGATCAAAAACTGCGTAGCGTATGTGGTCAAAGGCCATCACGGGAAATTTTCCACCCAACCTACAGACAGCTATCCAGAGCAAACGCTGGTTGTTTTGACTGCAAAGGACATTGGAAAGCAGGACTAGATTCAAAATGGACAGTTACTTGGAAAATATGTTTTTGCAGGGGTCCGGATAGGCCATTGTTCCAAATTCTGACACCACAATCCTGTTCGCTTCAATATTGGCATTGTAGGTATCACTTCTCAGGTATTTGCTCCTGTAATAGACTTCACCTGAAAGAGAAGCAGCAGAATCATCCCAGACTGACACCTTTACAGGGCTTTGAAGTTGATTTCAGCCATTCCAGGGATTTGATGGGCAGCGGGGGGGTTGGGGGGGACGGGGTAGGGAGTCCACTGGGACAGTCCCTTTAATGTGTGTGCTAGATAAAACAAGCATTTGGAGGGAACTCTCATACACATTTCAGCAAGGTTGAGACTCACAGCAATATGTCCAGGTAAGTATTCCTGTTCCCAGCCCCATCTTCATAGGAGGGAACTGAGGCTCAGAAATGTTCCATCCCGTTGCCCAGCATCACCCAGAGAGGTGCTGACCCAGGCCATCAACCACCCCTTCCACCATATTTGTATCTTTCCAGGTAAGGTCCAGATTTGGAGGATTAGTCCAGAAGGCCCCGTACTTAGGCTAGGTTTCTCCAGGGCCCAGTTCAGTTCTGGGGGCCCTACACTGGCAATTTAGCCCCTGGAGTAACATTTCATATCTCTTTGCAACCAGGGAGCACCCTTATACCCAATTCTGCACACAACAGAGGGTCAGTACATGTGTTGATGACACTGCAGAGAATCTGACTCACTCCAGAAAAGCATGGACTCTTGACTAGTCCACCAAGACCAACCTGAAAATATACCAGATGGTTCTAGACCTATATTAATTTCCTATGGCTGCTGTTACAAATGATCATAAATGCAGTGGCTTAAAACAACACAAATTTGTTATCTTACTGTGTTAGACGACATCGTCTGAAATGGGTTTTACAAGGCAAAAATCGAAGTGTCAGCAAGGCTAGTTCCTCCTGGAGGCTCTAGGGGAGAACCTAGAAGCTGCCTTTATTCCTTGGCTTGTGGCTGCATCACTCTGAGCTCTGATTCGCTGTCACATCTTTTCTGACTCTGACCTCCTGCCTTCCTCTTTCCTTTATGACTACACCGAGCCCACCCTGATAATCCAGGAAATCTCCCCATCTCAAGGTCCTTAACTTAATCACATCTGCAAGACCCTTTTACCATGTAGAATAGCACATAATATATTCAAAGGTTCCTTCTGGGGAGAGAAGGGGGAGGGAAGGGAAGAGAGGGGAGAGGAGAGAGGGGAGAGGGAAGAAGGGAGAGAGATATGGAGGGAGAGAGATACATATACTTTTCGCGGGTATGGGTGAGTCAGGAGAGGCTTCACAGAGGAGGTAGCACTTGACAAAGCCCTTGAAGGATAAGTAGAATTGAACTGCAACAGATCCGGGAGGTGGGGCTAGGAAGAGGGTCAGGTGTTCCCATGGACTCTTCCCAGAAAGTCTGTAAGCAAAGACCTAGGGGTGGGGAGTACAGCCCACTTCCTGGAAGGGCTAAGTCAGTGTGGGCTGGAACACCAGGCACTTGGGAGCAGCAGGCATGAGATGAGGCTGGGGTTCAGGTGGGGACCTTACTAAGTCTTCAGGGCTGTGAATACCGAGGCCTTTGACCTTTGTAGTGGCCTATCCGGACCCCTGCAAAAACATATTTTCCAAGTAACTGTCCATTTTGAATCTAGTCCTGCTTTCCAATGTCCTTTACAGTCAAAACAACCAGCGTTTGCTCCGGATGGCTGTCTGTAGGTTGGGTGGCTCATTTGAAACCTCTAGGGTTTTTTTTTTTTTTTTTTTTTTTTTGCGGTACGCGGGCCTCTCACTGCTGCGGCCTCTCCCGCTGCGGAGCACAGGCTCCGGACGTGCAGGCTCAGGGGCCATGGCTCACGGGCCCAGCCGCTCCGCGGCACGTGGGATCCTCCTGGACCGGGGCACGAACCGGCGTCCCCTGCAATCGGCAGGCGGACTTGCAACCTCTGCGCCACCAGGGAAGCCCCTCCTCTAGAGTTTTTGTTTCATTTTATTTTGCCATTAGTTAGCAAATGACATTATGTTGACTTTTCCCCTCTAGAGAACACATTCCTTGCTGTAGTATAACCTATGCTTCCAGGGTTGGTACAATGATAACATGCAAAAAAGTAGGACCCAGGATATACTGACAGTTTGTTCCCATAAAAAAGAGGTTCATCAGAGAAACGCCCATCATGTATCCACTGTCACAATGATGGCCTTCAAGGAGAGACTGAATCCCAAGAAATTCCTGCCCAGGGCCTTTTTATATTTTCAGGAGAGGAAATGAAACTAAGAGCTAACATTTATTGAGCATGTGTGTGCTAATCACTGTGAGGGCACTTTATGTGTATTATCTGGTTTAATCCTCTGAACATAAGAAGTATGTAGAAGACTCTAACTAGAAAAGTATTCTTTAGGGAAAAAAAAATCAACTTAATGTCATTTGCTAATTAACAGCCAAATAAAACAAAATTTAAACAACACTTGAAGGTTTCAGATTTCTTACAAAATGAAGGGCAAAGGCCTTGGGCACTCACAACCGACCCTGCAGGCCCATTTCCCAGCTAATAAACTGAGGCACAGAGATGTTAAGTACCTTGCCTTAAGCCACACAGCTAGCGAGTGGTAAACTGGACTCAAAAGCTGGCAACTGGAAGATCCTGGCACAGCGACCACGTCAATTGACCATTCTATCTGTTCCTTGTTATTAAAAATATACCTATAGAAATATGCTACCATAACTGTATGGTTTGGTGAAGTTTCACAAACTAAACCTACCCATATAAACTACTTCCTGATCAAGAAACAGAATGTGAGCAGCCTTTGGGAAGGCCGCTCATATCTGATCCTGTACTAGCCTCCCCGATCCCAACCCTGCAGGGGAACCACTATCTTGACTTCCAACAGTCTTGGTTAGTTTTGCCCTCAGGGTTGCGTTTTCACCTCTGTTTCCAAAGGATGTGAGTGTACGTTCCAGCAGTGATGACTCCAACCTGTGCATTTAAGTGGCAACAGCAACAATAATGGTAACACTCGTCATGATAAAATTAGAAGAGACCATGAAAGACCTTCTGGTGCCTTCTCCAGTCTTCAGGAGGTAAACTGTGTGTCAGATGATCATCTGTTCTCTTTGCAAGCATCTTTCCAGGGGTGGCTACTGTACATCAGGATCTCTGAGATATTTGGTGGGGGGAGCTTTGTTCCTGGGGCAGCGGAAAGGAACATGGAGGAATGGTTAGGAGCAAGGGCTCTGAGTCTAACTGGGCCCGGGGTTCATGCATTTGATCACTATTTGTTAAACACCTGGATGGGCCAGGATGTGAGTATGTAATGGTGAGTGGGACAGGCAAGATCTCCACCCCAAGTAGGTTCGAGTCTCCACGTGGATATGAATCCTTGCTCCATCATCTACCGGCCATGCACTTGACCTTGTGTCAAAGGCAAGCCTCAGTCCCCTCTGCTCTGACATGAGAACCCTGATACCTTCCTCACAGAGCTGCTATAACATTTAAGGCCTGTAAAGCACTTAGCACATAGTAGGTGCTCAATAAAAAGCTACATATGCTAGTCAGATACAGTAGGTAGCTGGGGCAAGGCTTTGGCTCTGGGCAAGTCCCCATCCAAGCCATGTGACCTTGGGTGAGTCCCTTTATCACTGAACCTCAGTTTCTTCAACTGCAAGCTGGGGATCATACAGTCCTCCCCAACTAGAGTTGGCAGTTTTAAATGAGATGGGACGATAGAAGGAGTTTGGCTCCCTGGCCCCTAGCATGCACGTGATAAGTGATGGCTGCAGTTCTGCATTCTCCAAAATCCTGGAGGCAGGAAGACTCACCTGGGGGCTGGTGAGGCCACACCTACTCGTCTTCATGCTACACAGGACCAGCTTTAAGGCCACTCTGGTCTCCCCTTGAGCCAGCCTGCCCTTCACGGTCACTCTCTCTGAGGGCTGCCACCCATAGGTACTGGCTAATGTGCTTTGCCTAAAATGCTGAATTCTGTTCATATGAAACATAAACACCCAGCCCAGGCTGGTTGTCAACAGGCAGCCCATATCCCAGCACCAGAGCAGGGAGCGCTCAGAGGGCCATGGGGAAATGTGCCTCTGGAATTACTCAAGGCTGACACTTACTTTGAGATTGAGATAAAAGAAGGAGGCACGGAGCGTTCTCTAGCACCCTGCTGTTGGGAGCCCAATTAACCACATTCCTTCTAAAGGGACACAAGTAAACAGACGCGTTCCCGCCTGGGATCTTCCAGAACTGGGTCAAGTGTTATTATTTGGTGGGGCGGGAGATATACATATATATATTTTTTAATTAGAAAAAAATTAAAGCAAACTTTCCAAAAGACTACACTGGAGCTACAACAGTTGAAAAAGTCAGTTTGGGAGAGGCTTTGTGCCCCTAAGTCTCTGTGACTCTGCTGTTGGTAGGAATGTAAATTGGTACAACCATTATGGAGAACAGTATGGAGGTTCCTTAAAAAACTAAAAATAGAGCTACCATATGATCCAGCAATCCCACTCCTGGGCATATATCTGGAGAAAACCATCATTCAAAAAGATGCATGCACCCCAATGTTCATTGCAGCACTGTTCACATAGCCAAGACATGGAAGCAACCTAAATGTCCACTGACAGAGGAATGGATAAAGATGTGGTATACACACACACACACACACACACACACACACACACACACACACACACACACACTGGAATATTACTCAGCCATAAAAAAGAATGAAATAATGCCATGTGCAGCCACATGGATGGACCTGGAGATTGTCATACTGAGTGAAGTAAGTCAAACAGAGAAAGAGAAATATTGTATGATATCACTTATATGTAGAATCTAAAAAGATGATACAAATGAACTTATTTACAAAACAGAAATAGAGTCACAGATATAAAAAAAACAAACTTATGGTTACCAGGGGGAAAGTGGGGGAGGGATGTATTGGAAGATTAGGATTGACATATACACACTACTATATATAAAGCAGATAACTAATAAGGACCTACTGTACAGCACAGGGAACTATACTCAATACTCTGTAATGACCTATATGGGAAAAGAATCTAAAAAAGAGTGGACATATGAATATGTATAACTGATTCACTATGCTGTACAGCAGAAACTAACACAACACTGTAAATCAACTATACTCCAGTTTAAAAAAAATATCTCTGTGACTCTGACTCTTGGAATTCACACGTTCAAATCCTCACGGGACACCGACTTTGCCTCTTATTGGAAAAGTATCAAATGTGCTGCTAAGAGGGACCTGGGTTGACTCATCTCCATGCCTGCTTTATAAAAATTTTCCATTTTGAAAGAATTTTAGACTTACAGAAAAGAGCGCTCCTGTACACCCTTCACCCGGCTTCCCCATCTCCACTCTGCCTTTTTTATTCAAATCTTTTTTAGTTTTTTAAAGCATTATCTTCTAGTGACTTCTCCTGAAGGCTATGAGTCATTTTCCTGTCTTTTGCTTTCTTACTTTCTTCCTCCAGTCCTTTCTTCCTGGTTTGGCACTAATTTCCATTCTCCATGCTAGCTGTGCACTAGAACCACCTGGTACTTTTAAAAAATCATGGAGCCCCAAGCCCCAAACCACCAGTGTGCACGGGGTCATCTGGGAAGCGTGTTGGAAACATAGATGCTCTATCCCTACCCTTCAAGCCCTGGGTGGGGTCTCAGGATTCACAACCTAAATGAGCATCCTGGGGGATTCTGGTGCAGGAAGCCCACAAACCACCTTTTGAGAAATACTGGCTTTGTGTTACCTGCAAATCAGAGAACCCTGATTGCATTGTCCTCTTAAATTGGGTATGGTAGTACTTAACATTTTTGGTTTATATTTCCACTGTTAGACACTGGGGAGCCATTGAGAGTTCAAGAGGAGAGGAGAGACGACGCCAGGCTGTGCTACACCAACACTGGCAATCTGGCAGCCTCAGGAGGATTAGGCTGGAGAGTTGGGGAGAGATGGTAGCTGGCAGGAGTGGGGAATGGGGGCAGAATTGCATAATGCTTAGGACTTAGGATTCTGGATTTAAAGAGCATTGAGTTTATAACTGACTACCACTGCTTCTTAGCTGTGTGCATTTGGGTAAGTTCTTTGGCTACTCTGGGCCTTAGACGCCCGTCTGTAAAATCAAGATAGTAACAGTGGTCCCTTCCCCAGGAGCTGCAGTGAGGGCTGAGTCGTGGATGGCCATGAACCACTTAGGCCAATGGCCAGCAAGCACTCCCTGTAGCAAGTATTGAAGAGATGGACTGGGGAAGTATTGCCTCCTTCTACCAAAACATCTTCACCTTGCTTGTGTCATTTCAGCTCCACAGAGTTCCTAAGTGCCCCTGTGGGCCAGACCCTGTGCTAAGTGATGAAGATACAACAACCTGAACAGGGACCCTGCACTCTGGGGCCTCCGCCCTAGGCTGGAGAACGGCACACTGATCATTGCAAAGCAGAGTGGGGCCACACACCCTTGACACACGCCCAGGTTCAAGAGCAGGACAGGCAGGGGAGGGCGAGTAATTGGCTATAGTCTCCATTCCTCCCACTTTCTAGCCAATTCCAGATTATGAATAGAACTGTCTTTCATGCTGCTTTATTGTATGTATTTAATATTTTCTGCATATTATGATGTTTTCACACCTTAAAAAAACTTTCTGGCTGGAACAAGACTGTGTCTCCCTGGACCAGACAATTCTTAGAGGCAGGAAAGAGCCCAGTATGTCTTTGATATGCAAACTAACCAATCCTCCATCTGGTCCATACACCCCCGGAGACAATGTCCCTCCGCCTTAATCAGCCCAGGACTGAGTACCAGGCAACTAGGAACCATCCCTCTAGCCCAAAGTTCACTGAATTGTTCACCTAGCCAGTCCTAGGCTGTTCACTCTGCCCTTTCCTGCCTTGCCCTCAGAAACCCCAATAAAGGCCTCAGTCTCAGAGTTCACCCCGCTCCTGTCTTCTGTCTCCTGTCCACCCTGGTGTCTTTTCCATGTGCCCTGAGCCACTCGCCTCCTGTCTCCAGCACCTGTGGATAGAATAACCTTTGTTTTCCTGAGTCTCTCTGTGTCTCCTCTTGTGGTTGCACCTGACCGACCATCTCAGAAAAGAACAGAAAACAGCTACTTGCCTCTGACAGTAAACTTTTAGTTTGAAAACCTACTAGAAGCTTTTAGAAAGTCTAAATAGTATGGGATAACTTTGGTCACTGGCCCGTTTAGCCCACTCAAGGGTTTTGGTGGACAGCAGCCATACTTCTGTAAGACGGCTAGGGCTCGGTCATCCCCTGCTGGTTCCCTTGTCCCTGGATTCTCTACTGAAGGATACCATTTAAGCATCTGCCATTTCTCAGAGGTATGTGTGTATGTGTGTGTGTGTGTGTGTGTGCACGCACACGCGCACGTGTGTGCTGGGCTGAGGACAGGAGAGAAAGCTGCAAACGAACTCCAGACAAGTTCAGATCCCACCCCTACATCAGTGACTTTGGATCAGTCACCTAACCTCCCTAAAGTTTCAGTGTCACATGTGCAAGGAGACAAGAGTACCCCCCCACACATGAATGTGAGCTCGGAAATGGACCATGAAGAACCTGGCAGCAGGTGAGGCAGGGCCTCAGAGAAGGGACGCCTCTCAGACACCTCATCCAGAACAGCACTTCTGTCCCCAGGAATCACTGGGAACTTCTGTTTAGGAAAAGAGGGGACTGTTAAGGCTCAAGGCTGTCGGGAAATATGGAACTACCCACCCTGTAGCTGAGTCACAGTAAAAACTGTGAGTTTTTGCAAACTCGGAGCTCATGGCATTCACACACGGTGTCTCTTCATGAAATGCTAGAGCAAGTTGCTGGCGGAGTCCGCACCCAAAAAATAATTGCCGACTAGCTTGAAAGAGATGACAGTCATGTGAAAATTATAGCTAACGCTTATGGAGCACATATGATGAGCCGGGCATTATACAAAGCCCCTCACACGTATTAATTTATTTAAATTCCACATCAATTCTACGGGACATGCTACTAATAGCCCCATTTTACAGATGGGGAGACTGAGACACAGATAGGGTCAGTAACTTTGGCCAAGTCACACAGCTTAGGTATGTGTTAGTTAGCATGGTGGAGCTGGGATTCAAACCCAGCAACAGTGATGGTGGTTTTTATTTTATTTTACTTTTCAATAAATTTATTTACTTATTTTTTGGCTGTGTTGGGTCTTCGTTGCTGCGCGCGGGCTTTCTCTAGTTGCGGCTAGTGGGGGCTACTCTTCGTCTCAGTGCGCGGGCATCTCACTGCGGTGGCTTCTCTTGTTGCGGAGCATGGGCTTTAGGCGTGCTCCACGGCATGTGGGATCTTCCACGACCAGGGCTCAAACCCATGTCCCCTGCATTGGCAGGCAGATTCTTAACCATTGTGCCACCAGGGAGGTCCTATGATGGTGGTTTTTAATCTACTGAGCATCTACCAGGCATCAAATCCTTGCTGGACACCTAGTACTTCTGATCATCACAAAAGCTTTCCAGGGAGAACGATCAAGCTCCTTTTACTGATGAGGAAACTGAGGCCCAGGGAGGTGGAGTGGCTGCAGCTTGCCCAAGCTGGAACACAGGGGTCAGAGTAAACTCTCACCACGCTGAACCCTACCACATGGCCCTGAGCCTGCTGAAGCCTCCCAGAACCCTCCAGACCTTTTAAGAACCCGGCTTGTACTTTGTGACACAAATCAGCTCAATGACCAATAGCACCTCCTGAGTCAGTCATCTGAACTCGGAATTTCACTTTAGCTGCGGCACCTCCTACCTTCTGCTCTGTGTTCAGTGTCTTCTCAGGGACATGACTGACCTGGCTCTCCCTGCCTGGTGAGCAATAGGCTCACTTTGTTCTTTTCAGCTCTACACTCCTATTTTAATTTGATGTGTGTCTGATTCCAAAGCCTGTAAACTTCCACCTGTCCCTGCCCACCTTACTGAGAATGCATATTATTTTTCCGGTTGAACTCGCTGAAAAACAACCCTGGCCACCTTTCCAGGGAGGTTTGTGCTTGTGGTGGGCTGAATAATGGCTTCCCGAGATGTCCACATCCCAATCCCTGGAACCTCTGAATATGTTACTTTACAGGGCAGTAGAGACTTTATAGACGTGATTGGGTTAAGGATCTTGAAGTGGGTGATTACCCTGGATTATTTGAGTGAGCCTAGAGTAATTACAAAAACTTTTATAAGAGGGAGACAGGGGAATTCCCTGGTGGTCCAGTGGGTAAGACTCCATGCATGCGTGCCACAACTAAGAGTTTGCATGCTGCAACTGAGAGTCCACATGCCACAACTAAGAAGTCTGCATGCTGCAACGAAGATCCTGTGTGCCACAACTAAGACCCTGAGCAGCCTAAATAAATAAATATTTTCAAAAAAAAGAGAGAGAGAGAGAGAGACAGGAGAGTCAGACTCAGAGAAAGGGATGTAATGATAGAAGCAGAGAGACAGAGAGAGAAAGAGAGAGACCACAAGATGCTATGCTGCTGGCTTTGAAGATGAAGATGGGGCCACAAGCCAAGGGATGCAAGTGACTTCTAGAAGCTAGGAAAAGCAAGGAAACGGATTCTTTCCCTGGAGCCTCCAGAAGGAATACAGCCCTGCCGACACCTTTATTTTAGCCCAGGGAAATACATTTTAGACTTCCGACTTCCAGAACTGTAAGAGAATTAAATGTGTGTTGCTTTAAGCTACTCCATTGGTGGTCATTTGTTACGGCAGCTATGGCAAATCACACGGTGCTCTTACCGTCTCTGATTGTGAAACTGTGGAGCAAGGCCAGGCCATCGAACCAGTGGTTGTATCTGGTCTCGCCCACTGTGTGCATCCCAGGCCCATTGCGGAGCAGGGTCCCCTGCAGCCATGCTGGAATCCTGCCTGGTGAGAGAAAGAACATTTAGTTTCCAGGTCTGCACCTAAACCAAAAAGCTAAAAGAAGTGGCCATATAGCCCCTGTACCACTTGCTGCATCTGTTCATTTCCAGAAAGAATATGTCTGACATTGTGCTAGTGCTGAGGATACCAAGATGAACAGGCATCATCCCTGTCTCCAAGTTGCTCCCCATCCATTAAAAGACAAAAACAAAGGAAAACACTCGAAGTACACTGTGCTAAAGGCAAGGCAACAGACTCAGCAAGGGTGCTGCGTGGAACAGAACTCCACCCTGAAATTGGGTGATAGCAGGAGGGTGAGGAATGTTTCCTGAGGAGGCGACCTGGTTGAGTTTTGAGGGAGAGTAAGTGTTTGCCTTGCAAAGGCCTGAGGAGAGAACATTCTAGAGCTGTGCTGTCCAATGTGGTAGTCACCACCCCCGAGTGGCAACTGGGCGCTGGAAACGTGGCTAGTCCCAACTGAGATGTGCAGTAAATGTGAAACGCACACCACATTGCAAAGACTTAGTATGAAAAAGAAATGTAAAACATCTCATTAGCAGTTTAAAAATATTAATTACATGTTGGTCTGATAACATTCTGGATATGTGGTATTAAATAAAATATACTATTAAAATTAATTTCATCTGTTTCTTTGTATTTCTTTGAATGCGGCTATTCGAAAATTTTAAATTACACATGAGCAGGCGTTATATTGCCATTGGACAGCATTGCAGGTGCTGTTGGGGTCCCGCCCCTGTCCCCTTGGCGTTCACCTCTCCCTGAAGGCTGCTTTCTGCAAAAACCTACAGCTCTCCACCTGAGGGCTTTGTTCTCACTGTGGAGCAGCTCTGCCCACACGTGGATGAGCTGGAAGCTCACTGGAGAGTTAATGCCCATGAAAGCTGCTCTCACCCAAAGATGGATGGGATGCTATGGGTCAAAGGCCACCAATTCCTTGCCCTCGGCTGACACAATGCAGGGCATATTTTATGCTTTGTCCAGAGGATTCGGCTCCAATGATTCCTGGTGGTCAATGGCTTGACAATGTCTTCTTCACTGGCTTCCCTCCCAGTGTTCCTTAGGAAGCACATCCCAAATAAACGACACCTGAATTCTTATCTCTGGAGAAACCCGAACCCAGAGATCAAAGACCAATTCAAAGATCAGGAGATGTGCAAATTGCTTAGTAAGAGCTGGCCTGTAACTTTCAAGCGAGGGCATCATAAATATTGCGGCTGGAGAGTTAAGTAGGGCCAAGCGACCAAGGTCAACGAGACCACACCAAGCTTTGATTTGGTGCTCAGAAGAATGGGACACCTTTGATGGTTATAACAGGGAAAATAGGATCAGATTTTTTTTTTTTTTGCGATTTTAAAAATTGAGATAAAATTCACATAACATAAAATGCACCATTTCAAAGTGTACAGTTCAGGATTATTATTTTTTAATGAACATTTACAATGTTGTGCAACTATTACCACTAACTCCAGAACATTTCCATCACCCCGAAAAGAAGCCCTGTTCCCATTAGCAGTCGATCCCCATCCCCCGCTCAGCCTCTAGCAACCACTAATCCACGGTCTGTCTCTAAGGATCTGCCTCTTCTCATACTAAAGGAATGTGATCAGATTTGGGGGTTTCGAAAGTTATTTCTGGCTATGGTGTGGAGTGTGGATGGGAGGAGCCAGAGGGAGGTGGGAAGGCCAGAGAGAGGAACAGGGTAGCAGCAGTGGGGATGGAGAGAAACCAATGGAACAAAGGGACTTAGAGTTTGACTAAATGTATGGGGAAGGGGAGGGGAACACTCAAAAAAATGCAGCCGAGTCTCTTGCCTTGGGTGGGATTATTCACAGAGACCCAGGACACAGAAGGAGCAGGTTGAGGCAGAGCAGGGAGAGATGAATCTGAGCATATATTAAAGCCCTAGACATAATAAGACCATTTATTGAGCACTATGTGTTTTAATAGATTAAATCATTTAGTCATTGCGGCAATCTCATGTGGTAGGTACATGTTGACTTTATTAGACGTGAGAGGAAACTGAGTCAGAAAATGCTTAAGTAACTCGCCAAAGAAGCCTCAGAGCCAAGAATGCGCAGCTGGACGTGAAGCCAGAGCCTTGGCCTGGCCCCCCGGGGCAGACGTGTCCACACAGGCTCAGTGTTTAGTGAGCTGTCTGCCAGCGGACGCTGACCAGCTGATTAGACGTGACCCAGGGCTGGAGGCCTGCCCTAAGCTGGAGCCCATCCTCTGCTGGCCGCCAGGACTCAGGCAAGTTGCTGCTTCTCCCTGGCCCTCGGCTTCACACCTGCCCAGTAGGGAGGCCTGATTTACAGCAGTGGTCCCCCACTTGGAATCACCCAGAGGGCTGTAAAAACACAGGTTTCTGGGCGCCACCCCCGGAGTATCTGATTCAGAGGGTCTGAAGTGAGGCCAGGAATCTGTGATTCTAACAAGAGCCCAGGGGATGCTGATGCGGCAGGTCTGGGGTCCATCCTCTGAGAACAGCTGATCTAGATCTAGAGGTTCATTCAGCTTCTCAGGTCCTAGGATTCTTGTTTTCTAAAATTCCCAAGCATTTCCATGCAGTCACTAAACATGAGCTGTAAAGGGGTATAATGGCAAAATGTCCGTGGTACCCCAGAGAATAAAAGGATAGGCATCAAGCATCCCTTTTTTAAAAATAGAAAGTTAACAGTAAGTGTATATTTGTTTTTTGAAAAAGTATTTATATGTAAAATCTATTAATAGATCTTTGTACTCTCTATATTTATGTATCTTTTAAAAACTTAAATAGGCTCAAATATTAATAGTGCCTAAGAGATGGAAATACAGCAGAGTTTTATTTCCCTCTGTGTTCTCATTTGCACTTCCAAGTTTTATGCGTAATATAGACACGCATATAGATTTCACATTACCTCTGTAATCAGAAAAAATATACATAAAATCTTTTTTTTCTTTCAAAAGCCACCCAAGGCAATTCCTCAGCTGAGAAGCTCCAATCTGACTTGCCTCACAAAGGGCACTGTTGTCCTGTCCTTGTGAAAACTGTGCATCTATCCAAAACGGTGGTGTGGCTGAGCCAACCCCCTCCCTGTTTCAGCACCACTCCTGGGACGGGAGAGTTCAGATCCACTTACTGCCCTGCAGAGTCTAAACAAAATGGTCCCACGAAAGTGGCCACTAAGAAGAGGTGGAGAAAACCCATGAAACGGAGATTCCGGAGGAGGCTCCCACCCTGGGCTCTGCAGGTACTCGCATCCTGAAATCGCACCTTCTAGGAAATCACATCGGGCTCCGCGATGCCCCCCAGCGCGCATGTGCAGCAGTGGGCGCTCCCACGCGATTCTCTTATTACTTCGAAATTAACTTAGGACGCGCACATTTTTACAAATATATCACGCACTGGGGATGGAGCACAATTTGCAGAAGAATCCCATTGTCTGTATGCCAATTGCAGCAGTCCCGGGACTTTTCTCCTGGAAATAGTGAGAACGACTCTCTCTCCTTGAAAACTGTTATAATGCATAAAAGCACAACTAGTTTTTCACAGAGAATATATCTAGATTATGGATCATCTTCCCTCTATATACCGCTTTCCAGATTTTTCAAAAATAATTTATAATAAACATTACTTTTATAAGCAGAAAAAAAGTGTACATCTAAACATATAAGCACCCATCGCTTATAGAAAACGCTCACCTGTCACTCTGGCCCTCAGAGGTTCCAGTTGTTCCTTCTTATTTCTGCCAAATATTATATCCATCGTGCAGGACAATGAGCAACAGTGGTATTAACAGTGAACAGACGCTCCTCTGTGTTCAAGGCGACTGCTCCTGGCCCCTCCTTGCCTTCCCGTCCTGCTCTCCTGCAGCTTCCTTTACATCTCCTTCCCTTCTGATGCCACTCGTTTCTCCATTTGCTTTTCGCTCTCCACTCTCCGCTCTCCGCTCTCCGAGGGCCTGGGATCTCTTCGTGCACACGGTGGCAGGAAGGTGCACTGGCGTTATTTACGTTTGGTCAACGGTCAATTCCCCAGCCATGTGTCCCAGTTAATCTTTAATTCTCTGATTGTGTCCTCAACTCTCCCTTTCCACTTCCACTTTTGGTTGAATCAAGAAAAGCGAGTTTCTTGCTGTGTTTAAGCTGACAGGGTCCGGGGGGTGGGGTGGCGGGGGAGGGATAAATTGGAAGATTGGGATTGACGCATACACACTACTATATATAAAATAGATAACTAATAAGGACCTGCTGTATAGCACATGGAACTCTACTCAATACTCTGTAATGGCCTATATGGGAAAAGAATCTAAAAAAGAGTGGATATAAGTATATGTGTAACTGATTCACTTTGCTGTACACCTGAAACTAACACAACATGGTAAATCAACTCTGCTCCAATAAAAATTTTAAAAAACAGCAGGTGGGATCATTTAGCGGTGCGTTCTGCTTAGGACACCTGGATTAGGGCAGCCCAGAGTGCATCAATCACGTGAATCCCTACTGCTCAGCATGGGAACTCAGTTTGCCAGAGACGGAAAGTATTGTTTTGTTTTGTTTTGTTGTGAATAAAGGTCCTTGAGCTTCCTCACCACCCTCCCCACTGCTCAGAAAGAAAAAAATCATATGTAAAGAGCAACTTAATTATACTTCATTTTTTGGAGAAGTAAACATAAAATGTTTCATGTATCCGTTTAAACAATAAATTCAGGGAACCAAAAACTCTACTCAGGAACTACAAGGAATAGTAAAAAACAAACTTCAGCTCCAACTTTCTGGCCCATCAAGAGGGAGATAGTATGCCTGTATTTGATTTTAAGGTTCCCCTACATTCATGAATCTCGAGGTGATGCCATTGCCTAAAATCCATATTCAACTTGCTATGAATGTTGGGTGATGAGTTACTGGCCTCACCTTTGCTCATGCTGCTTTAAGAAAGAACCAGCTGTTCCCTCTCTGGGTGGAGTGAGAAAAGCTGGCCTTTATGCAGCCAGCTGGGTCTAGTAGTATCAGGGCTGGGCCCAGACTGTTCCAGGATCGCAGAGCTCAGTCCTGAGAGCAGCGTGGCCTGGCTTTGCTCCACCCTGGCTGCACATTCCAATCACCTGGCGGGAGCTTTAGCAATGCCCGTGCCAGGCCCCACTCCAGACCCACCCATTCAGAGTCTCTGAAGGTGCAGCCCAGCCCTCAGTAGTCTTAAAACTTCTCCAGAGTATTCTACTTTACACAGCAGGCCCTGGTTAAGAAGCCCTGGTCCAGGGGAAGATGCTACATGTTTGTGTTAATACCAGATTCACGTTCCTCCCTTTTCTGTGTCTGGGGTATGTTACTCACCCTCTTTGAGCCTCCATTTCCTTATCTGTAAAACAGAGGTACAACAATATTAAAATCTCAAGGTTATTCAAAGTCAAGGGTCTAGCAAAAGCCCTCGTCCCCACACAGTTAATGTCGGCCTTTCTTCCCTGCTGTCTCTGAAGGCACTTCCCTTTGATCCACGTTTTCCATTCAGTCCCACAATAGCTTTGCCAGTTTATTCTGCTGTCTGGTGTAAACACGTGTAACCATGTCAGGGTTATTTATTCCTAGGTTGTGAACGCTGAGTCCTTGTGAGGATTAAAGGAGAATGTCTGGCATAACTTGAGTGCTTGGGAAAAAATTACTCTACCAAGGGCGGCATCTCTGGTGCAGAAGAAAAGAGCTCAGGGCTTATGGGCATCAGAAGGCCTGGGCTGGAATCTCAGGCCCTAGGACCTAAAACTGTGATTTGTCACATGACTCCTCTGAACCTCACTTTATTCTGCAAAACAGGTTGGCGATGCCCTGTCACAGGGTTTGTTGAGAGGATTAGACTGAAGTTGTATAAGTGAAAACATGACCGTATTCTCCTTTCTTGTCCATTTTGTGTATTCAGAAGAGAAATGGTCCCCATCCATCAAGAATATTCTCTGAGTCAAGTACTTGGTGAAGCCCTCTGCATGTACTGGCTTGCTCTGGCCTTATATAATTCTATGAGATGCGTGTTCTTAGCAGTGTTTTGGGGATGAGAAAACTCAGGGAAGACAACCAGGTTGACTTAGATCACACAGCTGCTAAGAGAGCGAATTAGGAAGCAAAGCCAGGAAGTCTGACTTCGAAATATATACTCTGACAATTCCACACACCTCCAGCGCATGAGGGATGTTTGCTAGGTTTCTACTGAGTGAAGTGAAGGGTGGAGGACGAGGAGGGCCAGTCTTGGGTTGATATGATTGCCTTGTTATGGAATATTGAGCAAGCTCCCTTCATTCAGGTCCTAGCTGCTCCTCAGGGACAATGTTATGGTGAAACAAAGGACTTTTTCACGATGGTGATAATAACTTGATCATAACAATAGAGATCTATATATTTTCTAGGGCTGCCATAACAAAGTAGCACAGAAAGTAATTTTCCCAGTTCCAGAGGCTGGGAAGTCCATAATACAGGTGTCGGCAGGGTTGGTTTCTTCTGAGACGTCTCCTTAACTTGTAGACAGTCTTCTCACTGTGTCCTTACATGGTCCTCCCTCTGGATATGTACATCCCTGGTGTCTCTGTGTGTCCACTTTTCCTCTTATAAGGATACCAGTCAGTTTGGATGAGGGCCCACCCTAATGGCCTCATTTTAACTTAATCACCTCTTTAAAGGCTCCACCTCCAATACTGTCACAGTCTCAGGTACGGCAGTTAGGACTTCAACATATGAATTTGGGGGTGAACACAGTTCAGCCCATAACAGTATCATGACAGCACGATGAGTTAATGCAAGATACTTTGGCTGAGAGTAACAGAATATCTGCCGACACACCAAAGATGTGCATTTATCTCAGACATCAAGTCACCTAGGGCTCCTGGCGGGCTCAGAAGCTCATTTGGGTCATCTCACGAGGCTCCCACCTCCCACACTGTCATCCTCAGAGGGTTGGTTTCTCATTCTTGGGCTTGTTCACTTTTGCTTATGAATGATTGCCTTCCCTCCAGGAATCATGTCCTTGCACAATAACTACAAAAGTAAAGAGATAAGATGGGGACGAAGCAGGCATTTTCTTTTTCCAGCTTTCTCTCTTTTTGTGCTAGAGACAACTCTTTCCCATGATCCCCTGAGCAGATTTTTCTCTTAGTCTCATTGGCTGAACTGTGTCATGTGACCCCACCCCCAGGCCAATCCCTGGCAAGGAGGAACAGGAGTGCCCTGATTTCCTTAAACCTGTCATGAGTCACCCCTAGGGAACACGTTGCTACCTGAGTCATGTCAAGATATCATTAGCAAGGAAAACGAGGGAATGGCAGGGGATAGGCAACTTACAGTGTCGTCTGCAGGCAGTACAACGTTCATGCATCCTCACATTCATTCACGCAACATATATTTCCTCAGCACCTACTATGTGCTGGAAATACAGCTGTGAGCAAAACAGGAAAGCAATCCTGTGCCTTCTCAGAAATGATACCAACTACATGCCAAATTCTGAGGATATAGTAGTGATTAATGAGAGTCAGTCTCTGCCTTCTCGGGCTCTCATGATGTTCTTTCTGTTTGGGGGGTGAGTCTGCATATCCCCAAAAATATGCATTTCCCAAGGCAGTTAGAGGCAGTGCAGGGGTTCACAGGACTGCCTTCATGTCAAACCTCCATCCTCCCTCTTTATCAACAAAAATAACAAGCAGCAGCTGTTCTTTCCCAGGAAGCTCTGGCATCGCTCTGGAACCATGAAAGCCTGACCCCTGCTTTCCATGTCTTTGCTAATATGGGAAGAGTGGGACAAGGGACTTGTCGCCAGTAGGAGCTGTCTCCTGGCCTGTCCTCCGCCCTCTGATAAACACCATTCACTGGATGCTTGACACATGCCAAGTAGCATGCTAAGTGTCTTATTAGCTGTCTTTTAGTTCATCTCTGTGAGGGAGTCATTAGCAATCTTATTTTTACAGCCTCAGAGACGTGGAGGAATTTGATCAAAGTCAACAGCTAGTCAGCGCATGTTCTCCCCCACTAGCCAGTAATGCTGCCCACATTTTGAAGCTGCTGGTTGAGAACAGAGGAGATATGGGAGCAAAAGTAGGTGTTCCGCAATTTCTAAAATGCATGTGCTGCCTTAAAATGGGACGAGAACTGGCCAGTGCATGAGAAAACAGGGCAATGGTAGTGTGAAGGGAAGTAGCTCTTCATACACAAGAGTCTGGGTCATTTTTTGCTGTGTAACACACCACTCTAGGACTTAGTGTCTTCAACATACAGATGGCCAAAAAGCACATGAAAAGATGCTTAACATCACTAATTATTAGAGAAATGCAAATCAAAACTACAATGAGGTATCACCTCACACCAGTCAGAATGGCCATCATCAAAAAGTCTACAAACAATAAATGCTGGAGGGGGTGTGGAGAAAGAGGAACCCTCCTACACTGCTGGTGGGAATGTAAATTGGTGCAGCCACTATGGAGAACAGTATGGAGGTTCCTTAAAAAACTAAAAATAGAGCTACCATATGATCCAGCAATCCCACTCCTGGGCATATATCTGGAGAAAACCATCATTCAAAAAGATGCATGCACCCCAATGTTCATTGCAGCACTGTTCACATAGCCAAGATATGGAAGCAACCTAAATATCCATCAACAGAGGAATGGATAAAGAAGATGTGATACATATATACAATGGAATATTACTCAGCCATAAAAAAGAATGAAATAATGCCATTTGCAGCAACATGGATGGACCCAGAGATTATCACACTAAGTGAAGTAAGTCAGACAAGACAAATATCATACAATATCACTTATATGTGGAATCTAAAAAAATGATACAAATGAACTTATTTACAGAACAGAAATAGACTCACAGACTTAGAAAACAAAGTTATGGTTACCAAAGGGGAAAGATGGGAGGGAGGGATAAATTAGGGATTTGGGATTAACATATATACACTACTATATATAAAATAGATAATCAACAAGGACCTACTGTATAGCACAGGAAACTCTATTCAATATTCTGTAACAACCTATATGGGAAAAGAATCTGAAAAAGAATGGATATATGTATATGTATAATTGAACCAGTTTGCTGTATGCCTGTAGCTAGCACAACATTGTGAAACAACTATACCCCAATATAAAATAAAAATTAAATTAAAAAAACACTATTAAACGAAAAAAAAAAGACTTAGTGGCTTCAAACAACAAGCATTTGATCACGTCTGTGGGCTCTGTGGGCTCAGCTCTGTGGGTTGACAGTGCTCTGTGGGCCAGTTCTTCTGCTTTCACAGTGTGGGTTCCTGGTGTGGCTGTGAGTCAGCTGGCAGTTGACTGGGACACTAGGAGGGCTGGGCTTGGGCCTCTCTCCCTCCTCATGTGGTTTCAGGGCCTTCCTTGACCCTCTCCCTGAGATCTCTCTAACAGGATAGCCAGACTTCTTCCATGGCAGCAAAAGCCCCCAGAAGTGAATATTTCAAGAGAGAGGAAGCAGAAGCTGCCAGTCTCCTTTAAGGCTGAACCTAGGACTGGCATAGTTTCATTTCCCCTGACTGGTTAGCATGAATCACGGGGCAAGGAGGGGCCACACCAGGGTGTGAATATGGGCCTGGGCTGTGTGGTCCCTTGGGGCCACCTCTGGAGACTCGCAACCTCAACAGACCCGTTTCCATTAGAGCCTCAGCTCTTCCACCTGCTAAGCTGAGTGCTGAGCTATTGGCTTAAATCTCAGAACCTCAGTCTCCTGATCTCTAAAATAGGAATTATAATATCTGCCTCACAGGTGGCTGCAAAGTTTAAATTAAACATTGTAAGCTCTAATCGTGTATGTCATGGTGCTTAGAATATAGTAGGAGCTCATAGCGTGCTCCTTTCCTATCGTTTCTTGGAAAAGAGAGAAAACTTGGAAAGGTCAGCCAGTATGATAAGCAGAAACATTAATTTTTTGGAGCAGCTACAATGTATACAACTCTGGTCTGTCCCTGGAAGGAAAGTAGACCCTCACGACCCAGTACAGTATTTTAAGTTTCTTCTAGTTTGGCTGTGAAGACACGTACACAGTAAGTAATAGCTAGTTCCCTATTATACCTGCTCTAGAAGAGGCACAGATAAGTATCGTGGGAGTTCTGAGGACGGAAATCTTGCTCAGGCTGGGGAGGGTGAAGAAAGAAGGCTTCCTGGAGGACGAGGTGCACAGCCGAGCCCTTGAGGGTGGGAAGCAGTTGGATGGGCAAAGAGGAGGCAGGTGGGAGGGCCAGAGTGGGCAATGGCGTGGAGCTGGACAATTCTAGCAGGCGGACAGGGAGGAAGCAGAGCCGGCGCTGCCAGGGACTTAGTGAGAGATGATGACAATTATAGGTGCCATTTATTGAGAGCTTCCTAGGTGCTGGGCTTTCCTTCTAAGCCTTTTGTACACATGATCATGTACTCCTCACAATCACCCTAAGTATAGGTGTTTAGCCCCATTTTACAGACAAGGAGAGTGAGGCACAGAGGAGCTAAGTAACTTGCCCAACACCACCACAGAGCTAGGCTTCGAGCCCAGGCAGCCTAGCTCCAGAGCTGTACTTGCAACCACTGTTCATTTCCACTACCTCCGGGATGGACGTAGTGGAAGTGAACAGTGCACAGTCCGATCCCCGTTTAGGGATTGGATTGTGCCAGACTGTAAGAATCTGGGCTGTACGCTGTAGGCCATGGTGCCCTAAGTCAAGAGGCCAGGTCCAGGAAGGCATTTCTGCGGGAATTTTGCTGTGCTGTCCAACACAGTAGCTGCTAGTAACATGGGGCTATTTAAACCTAAATGTAAATTAATTGCAATGAAATTAAATTCCTTATCCACACTAGCCACATTTCAAGGGCTCTGTAGACACATGTGGCTGGTGGCTGCCATCTTGGCCAGTGCAAATCATTGTGCAAAGTTCTATTGACAGTGCTGAGTTAGCAGGAGAGCTGCCAAGATGGCATTTGTATGTGACTCAGGTGGACAGAAGCAGTTATGACTACACAACAAGCCAGTTTAGAGAGTACAATTGTCAGAGAAGCCCATGGTTGTCAATGGTAAAAATGTGAATAGCCCACACATTCATTCATTCAGCTGTTCCACAAATACGGAGGGCCACCCGTCCGGGGTGGGGTTGCGGTGGCACAGAAGAGGTGACAAAGAGGCATGAGTGAGAAATCCTCCAGGGTAGGGAGAGGGGTTTTCCAGAAGGCTTCCTGAAAGGGGCAATGCCAAGCCAAGAGCTGAAGGATGGCTGGGAGTTGGCCACGTGGAGAAGCTGGGAGGAGCGATCCAGAAGGGCCACAGCTTGTGCGAAGACTCAGAGGCATCCCACAGCGTGGCCACACCACCTCATTCCAGATTTTTGAAGGGGTGGGTGTGCAGGAGAGGGGAGCAGGGGCCAGGGGAAATGGCAGGCAGGAGAGAGAGGGGTGGGGGAAGAGGAAAATCGTTCAGACTTGAGGCACTGGAGGCTGGGTTGCTGAGAGGGAAGCAGGAAGAAGGCTGGGGTTCGAGGAGGCGTTAACTGGCAGGGCCCTTCTCTGAGTTGGGTTGAGTAACCCCTGGGCTTCCTCCCAAGTCACACACGTTTGCACAAGTTGGCTATGTTGCTTCCAGCAGTGATCCAGAGACTGTGGAAGAGGACTCCCTTCCAGAGGGTGGAAGGCATGGTACAGAACCACACACAGTCTGCCCTCTGGAGGATGAGACGCTCTCAGCGTGAGCAGGAAGGCTTGGCCTCCTCCCCTGGGGAGGGAGAAGGATGGGGGTTCCCAGATGTGTGCCCCTGCTCTGTAGTTTGTGTATCTTCTTATCGTGACACAGACCCGGCAGACACTATCACTATCCCCTCTTTATGGAGGAAGCAACTGAAGCTTTGGAGGTGGTACCCCGGACCAGAAATCACACAACACGTGGCAGGGGTGGGAGATTGAACGTGGAATCCTCTTACCTTGTAATTTGGGGAAGGATGTAGGAAGAGGAGGCTACCTTCCCCAAGGCCACTTTTTCCATGGAATGTGCTGCGTCCATAAAGCAGCCTCGAGATGAAGATGTAAAGCTGAATTCAAAAGGAAAAGTTTTTTGTGTGCTATAAAAACAACAGCCTTATTTTGCAATTCTGTATCTTCTACTAACAGAGTTGTAGCCTAAAGTGAGTTAATATTTCCCTTTTGGAGATAATGTTATCATATCTAAATTACTTTGCGGTTTTCCCATTAAGTTAGCTTTTAAATGGTGCCTCTAAGTAGCCGGTGTGATAAGCTGAGCAGGATAATGTGGAAATCTCGGATAGCAGCGTTCAAGGTAACGGGAATAGTGCCAGCAAAGGTGGCAGCTGCCTCCCCGAGGGACAAGCGTTGGTGGCGAGCTCCAGAACACAGGATGTAGGGAGTGGTGGGAGAGCCTCCCCAAGACTCCCGGAGTGAACACTTCACCACTAAACAAAGACCATAAATTATGCCATTAACATTTAAGAGGATTCGTAATTTCCTCCAAGTTCTACTAAACAGCAGAGACTGGTGTCGTATAGGGTATTTCAGACAGAAAAATGGGAAATCATAGCTCCTGACCTCAATGAGCTCAGAGTCTAACAAGGGAGAAAGGAATGCAAATAATAATAATCATCATGCAGAGGTGCTGTGTATTACCATTTATCTAATACGAATTTGCCACACTTGGGAGAATTGACAGGACTGAAATACAGCGGACGCCACGGGTAGGAAAAGAAGCGCCTTCTAACGCCTGAGCTGGAACCGTTCAATTTGCCACCATGTACTTCAGGGCCCAGTCAGTGAAGCTGGACAAAAATTCAATTTAAATAATAACCACTGAGTTATAGTCTGGACGATGTCCTGACATTTCTACCTCCTAAATAATCTTTCACACTGCACCTCTCACCTCCAGTCCCCCAGCTGCTATCCTCACTATTTTTGACCTCTTAGGAGCAGCCTCCTCGTGGGCCCCAGTCCCATCCCTTCCAATCTACCTTCCCTGCTGCCGCCAGGTGATCTGGCTGAAATTCAAAGCTGACCACATCATTCTCCTATTTAAAATCCGGAGATTAGCACAGTGCCCGGCACATAGTAGGTCTCAAGAGATACTGAATGAATGAATGGCACATGGCCTCATTGGGCTACATCGTCATTGTATTAGTTTGCTAGGGCTGCCATGACAAAGTGCCACAAACTTGGCGGCTTAAACGACAGAAATTTATTCTCTCATGGTTTTAGAGGCCAGGCGTCTGAAGCCAAGGTGACAGTAGAGCCATGATCCTTCTGAAGTCTTGAGGGCAGACTCCCCCAGCTTCCCGTACTGCTAACAATCTGTGATGTCCCTTAACTTGCAGCTACATCAATTCAACCTCTGCCTTGGTTGTCATATGGCCTTCTTGCCTCTGTTTCTGTGTGTCGCTCTGTTCAGATCTCCCTCTTCTTATGAGGACACCAGTCATTGTCGTAGGGCTCCCCTTAGCCAGCATGACCTCTTCTTAACTTGACCACATCTTCAAAGGCCTTGTTTCCAAATAAGGTCACATTCACAGGTACCAAGGGTTAGAATTTCAATTTCAATCCTTTTGGAAGTTACAACTGAACCCACAATAGTCATTAAGCAAAACAACTCAAAAGTGGAAACTACAAAGGCTGTAAGTGGATTTATTTTTACATCTAAGTTCTTGTAGTTTCTCTCTTGTTCTCTTTTATATATACATATATATATATATATATTTTTCTTCTTCTGTTTTTCAAGGCTGAAAACTTAAGCAATGCTAAAGTGGAAGTAGATTAAACTGTTACAAGGGCATGGATTAAGCGGCAATTAACTCGTGCAGAGGCTGAGAAGGCTTCAGAGAAACGGTTTATAGTTGAGTTATTCTTGAAAAAGGGTGTAAGTGTGCAAGCGTATGAGAGAAGACATTCTCAGTGGAGAAACAGCATGTGCAAACGTGTGGAGGTGTGGCCTGCCGTGGCAGACCACCCAGGGGGGATAATGTAGGGTTTTGTGGTTTATGTTGGTCCTGGGGTACTGACACGCAATAGGGACTTAACATTCTGGGGCCTCTCCCTGAGAACCCCTTTCTACCAGCTCTTCCCCCACCCCTACCTCCACCTCACCCCTCTCTTCCTGACTAGTCCTTTAAGATCCAGGTTACCAGGCACCCTACAGAAGCAAACAACAAGGCATACATGAGCAAACTTGGAAGCCTCACCTACATACATGTTTAAAAAACCAAGAGAACACAACCCACCATTCCAATGACTCAGGTCATTATCAGTTGCTCAGAGCTGGTCCCCAAGTATAGAACTGAAACCACGAGAAGAGTGTGCAGGTCACGACTCAGCTGTGTGAGCGTGTTTCCCAGAATTTGATCTGGCAGCCTGAGCCTTCAAGTGGGATCAGCAAAATGAACAACAGAGAGATTGTTAATTTGGTTTAAACAGCGTTGAGTCCATAGCAAGAATCACAAAGATGTTCATGCCCTGTGGGCAGGCATCCCAGTCCCAAGGATAGACTTGTCTGAGCTTGGCTCTCCCAGAAGCAGACCCAAAGACAAGCATTCCAGTGCAAATGGTTTATTTGGGTGGTGAACCCAGGAGTGGAGCAGTGAAACAGGGAGGGTAGACATTAACAGTACATTATCAAGGTCATTACCATCTCAGGAAACTGAGGCTCAGTCTGGTGGGAGACTCTGCAGATGGTGTGAACATGCCTTAGAGTAATCTTTAGAGAGCTGGGGGATTGACTGACCCAGCAACTTTGGTCAATAGGGTGAGAGTTTCTTCCGAGAGGCTCAAACTTCCAGGCATTTCCATTCTGTTCCTTGTGTGCAGAGGGAGGCAAAGAGCCATGGGTGCATTTAGAAGACTTACATGGTAAGTGTAGGGTAAGGCGGGGCATTGACAGTGTCTGCTATAACCCTCAAGAGATAACTCAGCCCAGCCTAAAGGGTAAGTGCAAGAAGATGTTCATAGAAGTGTTGACTAGGATAGCAAAAGTGAACAGATCACAGACAGGTGACAAAAATCACATAGAACATCTAGCAAAATGGGAGTGGTGTAATCAATGTCCATTCATTGAAAGGAGACCCAGCCACCACCATGCGGATTTCAACGCCCTTTAGCAACATGGAAAAGGCTTACTATCTAATGCTAAGTGGGAAATGTAGGATGTAATATGAGCTAGTTATAGGTACACTACGATTGTGCCTGGGTAAACATCTGTCTTCAAGAAAAGAAGCATTTGAAGAAACCACAAAGAAACGAGAATGTATTAGGGTGATGGGACCACGCAAATTCTTTTGTCATATTGTCTTTTTGATTGAATGGAAGGCAAATTTCAATATGACTAACGAAAACACCAGTTCATATAGAATTGCACCCCCTCCCAAATAAGCTGCTTGCACTTAAATTCTTGTCTAGGCTTCTGAGGGGACCGAAACTAAAATGGGTCTATTCCCAGGACTGGGATGTCTGGGCCACAGGGCGTGAATAGCTTTATGGTTCTTTTTATGAACTCAGTGCCCTATTTAAACCAAACTTGCTCTCTTTCTGCTATCTTTGGCTGATCCTGCAATGCAGCATTTGGAGGCTTAGGCAGCTGGATCGGATCCTTGGAATCAGGCTCACATGGGTCCAGCCATGTCCTGCTTCCTTTCTTCACATACACAGAGGTTAAGGCACATTGGGAGCTGACAGCACCAAGATGAATTCTGTGCCCAGGAGTCTGCAATTTATCAGAATATAAAGAATGTGGAAATGGAATTCAGCCTGCACATTTGCGTTCCTTATCGAATGTCTCCAAGCATGTTCCACGAGGGACATAAATTAAGCCTTTATCCAGGAGACACATTATCTCTGCATGTGGCCTTCCACATAGTTTTCTAATGAAAGTCATTAGATGCTTGGCCCCTGGAGATAAGAGACCAGTTCTGCCCAGCCTGTGTTCCAGCCTGTGAGTCAGCGATGACATCAAATTCTACCCAGGGCTCTGCCTGGAAAGGCTACTCCAGGGTTCTTGGAAGGGCTTCTGGGAAAGGGAGGGGGGGTCAAGTGTCAGCCCCAGGGACCTGGGAAATGGGGCCAGGCTGGCAAATGCTCATTGAGTCCTACTGTGTGCCAGCCAAGGGATAGACAGAGGTTAAGAGACATTATTCCTTCCCCCCAAGAAATTCACAGAATAAAATAATCCAGATGTCCATCAACAGAAAAAAGAATAAGCAAAATGTGGTCTATCTGTACAATGGGATATTATTCCTCAGTAAAAGGAATGAAGTACGGATACATGCTCCAATATGGATGAAACCTGAAAAAATATGCTAGGCACAAAGGTACACATATTGCATGATTCCATTTGTATGAAGTGTTCAGAACAGTTAAGTCCATAGCGATAGAAGGTCGTAGTTGCCAGGGGCTGGGGGAGAGAGGGGTGGAAGCAAAAAACAAAATAATGGTAACTCAGGTCAGAGCAAGCTAAAAGCTTAAAAACAGACATTAGACAGCTGTGTTCTCTAAAGCCTTTGGCCACCCTGACACAAGAAACGGTTTATCTGACATCTTTTTTGAATGTTCCACAGTCCCACCACATTGCATGGCTCCCTTCTCCAATCTCAAATTATTGATTTCTTAGGAAGACCATCTCTTGTTATAATGGTACAAACCAGGCCCTTGGTGTCATCCCTATCACAACCCAAATGGCCTAATAGGTATTTTTCTAAAGAAAAAGTTCCCAAGAGGAACTCTGGCATTAGTAGTGAAAACAATTTTTCCCACCACTAAAGTATCATAGTAATTTTGGCAAATTTAATTAATCTTGAAAGTTATCATGAACAACAAACATTACTCAGGAAGGCAAACAGAGCTAAGGTGGGGCTATATTACTTCTGAAAAACCCTGAATTGGTACAGCCACTATGGAGAACAGTACGGAGGTTCCTTAAAAAACTACAAATAGAACTACCATATGACCCAGCAATCCTACTACTGGGCATATACCCTGAGAAAACCATAATTCAAAAAGAGTCATGTACCAAAATGTTCATTGCAGCTCTATTTACAATAGCCAGGAGATGGAAGCAACCTAAGTGTCCATCATCCAATGAATGGATAAAGAAGATGTGGCACATACATACAATGGAATATTACTCAGCCATAAGAAGAAACGAAATAGAGTTATTTGTAGTGAGGTGGATGGACCTAGAGTCTGTCATACAGAGTGAAGTAAGCCAGAAAGAGAAAGACAGGGGCTTCCCTGGTGGCGCAGTGGTTGAGAGTCCGCCTGCTGATGCAGGGGACACGGGTTCGTGCCCTGGTCTGGGAAGATCCCACATGCCACGAAGCGGCTGGGCCCGTGGGCCATGGCCGCTGAGCCTGCGCCTCCGGAGCCTCTCCCACAATGGGAGAGGCCACAGCAGTGAGAGGCCCGCATACCGCAAAAAAAAAAAAAAAAAAAAAAGAAAAAAGAAAGAGAAAGACAAATACCATATACTAACACATATGTATGGAATCTAAGAAAAAAAATGTCATGAAGAACCTAGGGGTAAGATGGGAATAAAGACACAAACCTACTAGAGAAGGGACTTGAGGATATGGGGAGGGGGAAGGGTAAGCTGTGACAAAGTGAGAGAGTGGCATGGACATATATACACTACCAAACGTAAAATAGATAGCTAGTGGGAAGCAGCCGCATAGCACAGGGAGATCAGCTCGGTGCTTTGTGACCACCTAGAGGGGTAGGATAGGGAGGGTGGGAGGGAGATGCAAGAGGGAGGAGATATGGGGAAATATGTATATGTATAACTGATTCACTTTGTTATAAAGCAGAAACTAACACAGCATTGTAAAGCAATTATACTCCAATAAAGATGTAAAAAAAAAAAACCTTCATTGAACATTTATTCTATAAACTTTTATGGAGTGCCAAAAAAAAAAGGAATGAAGCATTAATACCTGCTGCAAGTTGGATGAATTTTGAAGACACTATGCTAAAGTGAAAAAAGCCAGTCACAAAAGGCCACAGAAGATTATATGAAATTTCCAGAATAAGCAAATCCCTAGAGACAGAAAGTAGATTAGTGGCTGTCAGAGCTGGGGGAGGGAGGAACGGGGTGTGAATGCTATCAGAATATGGTTTCTTCAGGAGTGATGAAAATGTTCTAAAATTGATTGTGCTGATGGTTGCATAACCTTGTGTATATACTAAAAACTGTTGATATATATTTTAAATGGATGAATTGTATGGAAAGTGAATTATATCTTAATAAAGCTTTTGTTATAAAAAAAGAAAAAAGAAACTCAGAGGAGAGAGGCATATTATTTGAGGCAAGTTCTACAAGGTTCGTTGAGGAAATGCTGTTTGAGCTAACCGGGAATCAGCTTGAGGGTGATCACAGATGGACTAGGGAGAAAGGGGTTCCTGCAAAAGGAAGAGCACAGACAAATGCACAGAGACATGAAGGAAGGTCACCAGCAATGAATTATGATAGGATGAGCTGTGACTTTGAGCTTCTGGGGGAACGATGGGCTCATGAGAATTTATAATTTTTGAACAGGTAATGCATTCACATAGTACAGAATGGAAAAGTCTCAAAAAGGCGGCCAATGAAACAAAAATCTCGCTCCTGTGTCTGTCTCCCACTCACCTAGTCCCCGCTCCCCACACTGGGCAATCACTGTTGCTAGTCTCTTGTATGTCCCTTAAGAGATATATTACACACATATACAAAGAAGTATTCATGTGGGTTGTGTGTAAATGGGATTGGAACCTCATCAATGTCTCATACTTCACTTCTAATATTAGCCAAAATCTTAGAGATCCTCCCGAATTTGTATACAAAGAATATGTTCATGTTTTAGTCGCTATTTAGGATGTACCACCTTTTATTAACCAGTTTTCTTTAAATGGACGTTTAGGTTGTTTCCCATCTTTCCTTCTTACAAAATTCTGTAATAAATAACCATATATATATATATATATATATATATGACATATCACATATGTATGAATTCATCTGTAGGTAAAGTTTCTAGAAGTGGAATTGCTCCATTACAGAGCTTGTACTTTTTAAAATTTTGATAGATATTTGATAGGTAATGTCACACTACCCACAATAGAGGTTGTACCAATTTATACTTGCATCAGCAATTGGTGAGACAGCATGTTTCCCCACATTCTGGGGGTGTGTTTGGAAACATCGTCAGAGATCATTTCATATAGGGCCTTGAATACAAAGCCAGGAGGTTTGAACTTGATCCATTGACCATGGACACCTGTTGGAGGGTTTAGGCAGTAGGTGAGGATGGGCAGTTTGAAGTTTTAAAAGCTTATTTTCATGATGACATCAAATAAATTTTGTAGGAAATTTTTATTCTCAAACAGGCATGAGTGGTAATGTGATGAGTCAGAGAGCAGAAAAAAATCTCCATTAGGATTGAAGCCATGTTGGGGAGAAGGTGATTATCATCTGGGCACAGCGGCCACAGACAATGGGGTTGGATATGAGCTCAACTTGGTTTCTTTACTATCCATAACTCTAGCTTTCCTGCCAGTTTTCTTTTATCGCATACTTCCCACAAGCTGATGGCTCCTCGTGAAACATTTAGCCCTGAAGGTTAATGACATAAAAACCAATAACAAGGAATTTTTATCAGAAGCTAACGGTTCACCCAATGACAAGCAGACAAGTGATACAGCAACTTTATCTTTCTCTACAAGACCTTTCTGCAAATTAATTGGATTTGGAACTGCATGGAACAAAGAGCTGGGGGAAGCAAAAATGCAGACACATTAACAAGATGTGCATTAACAAAAATGCAGACACTTAACAAGATGTGCATTAACAAAAATGCAGACACTTAACAAGATGTGCATTAACAAAAATGCAGACACTTAACAAGATGTGCATTAACAAAAATGCAGACACTTAAACAAGAAGTCAGTCACTATTATGTGATACAACAAGAGAAGGAAAGATGGACGGCAGCCACTTGTGAAGGCATGAGCATATGAAGGACCTGAGAGCCAGGCCCATCCAGATGCTCCAGCCGTTGTTCAAGGATGAGCACCTTGGCCTTGGTACTCTTGGGGCTTGCCCTGGGGTTTAGGGCCATTACGGCTAAGCCAGAGGATGGCAGCTTTTGCTCTAAGAGCCAAGTGGCTTTCAGAGATGCTTGCTATGAATTTGTGCCTCTCGGCCGCACCTTCTATGGTGCCCAGAGCTGGTGTGAGGAGCAAGTAGGCCATTTGGTTTTTATTCATGGTGAAGCCACCCAGCTATTCCTGCAGAAGCACCTCACCCAGGACAGGGAACAGTGGATTGGACTCACATGGAAATTGGCTTGGAATGATACTACAGAAGGTAGGTGCCATGATAATTTTGTTTTATGGGGAGCTTGTGGCTGTGGTTCTCACCATAGTTTCTTACCCAGAACTCCATGGAACAAATTAGTATGTCCCAATTCTCATGGTAAGGGGACCCTCCTTTTTGGTTGTTTTGTGGATCAAATAAAAGAATTCTTGTGCAGTACCTAGCACAGAATCCAGCTTGTAGCTGACATGCTAGAAATGTCCCTTTCTTTGCTTGTGCCTAAGACTAGCTATGGCTTCTTCAGTTCTTGCTAGAACAGTGCCTGGCACCGTCCTGAGTTCTTCACGTCCATTTTCACAGTGAATCCTTATCATAACCGATGAGACAGTTATGATTGTTGTCCCTATTTTACAGATGGGAAAACAGAGTCTCAGGAAATAATGACTAAGCTATTTTCAAAGCACTTCCACATGTCCTTCCCCCACTTGTTATGAGGCTGAAGTGGGTTAAGGGCTTAGCACAGCTCAATTCACATTAGACAGTCTCATGGTAACAGTCGTCCTGGAAACCCTACCTTATCCTTCCCTCGGTGAGGACCCCTTCCTCCAACCCCCGCACGTTCAGGTGAGTCCTCCTCTTTGCACCTGTAGGATCTTGTCCACACATTTAGGAGAGCACTTTTGGCATGACTTCAGTTTTTAGGTGTCTTCTCCCCAGACTATGAGTTCTTCAAGGGAAGGAACCATTATTCTGGCCGGTTTTGTTTTCCCAGTGTTCATACACAACAAAAAATGGATGTCCGTATTTAAGCCTTACCCCTGCCCCATGAGGCAAGCACTGCTACTCTTATTTTATGAATGAGGAAAGTAAGTCCAGAGTGATGAAATGACTTGTTCAAGATGACAGCGTCCTGCTACCTCTCATTGCCCAGTAGAAGCTGCTGGGTTTTATAAATGAGTAGCTTGGTCTGGGCTGAACACCTGTAGAAATATACCAGCGTGGATGGAAATACTTTAATAAAGGAGCAGCCGGAGAAGCTCATTTTAGGAAACTCACAGCCAAGAGATTTGAATTCTAAAATGCATCTTCAGGCAACATCTACTGAATGGTTTCTTGCTATGTAGATGCAGAAATTGTGGATTTCTGTATATCGGACACCCATTCACATGCAGTTAAAGGAGCGTGTCTATTTAAAATCTCCAAGGGATACTGCATGGCTGCTACAGAAAATGGGGTAGATCTGAGTAGGCTGATACGTCCCAACCTCCATCGCTCAGTGTTATTTAAGAAGCAAGGGACTGTCCTGGCTGTGTGCGATATGATGGCATTTATGTAACTAGATTTCAGGCATTCATAAATGTTGATGTATGGATACAATTCATCCTGGAACAATTTTCAAGAAACATAACAATAATGGGAGTAGTCCATAGGTTGAAAGAGGGAAGATGTTTTCACTTTATACCCTTTTGTGTTCTTTGAATTTTTTTAACCATATGTATGGATTTCTTTTCCTTAAAAAAATGGTAAATGTATTTTTGAGGCTTCACAGTAAATAGTTTACAGCCAGTGTTTTCTAGATCTCTGGTGTACCTCTGTATTACACACACACACACACACACACACACACACACACACACACACACACACTTCTTCAACAATCATGTTGCTCTATTCAAGGCTCTGAAGAGTACCAAAATCATGAAAATTGCTTCCACTTTAATTCAGTGCTGCCCAAGTATATTTGACAAGGGTCCCTGCTACTCTCTGGAGTATGTCTTGCCATCCCGAGGCACAGTTCTGTGCTCTTTTTTATTTTATTTTTTAAATTAAAAAAAATTTTTTTAAACCTTAAATTTTTTAAAAAAATTTATTATTATTTTTTTGGCTGCATTGGGTCTTCGCTGCTGCACATGGGCTTTCTCTAGTTGCGGTGAGCGGGGGCTACTCTTTGTTGCGGTGTGCGGGCTTCTCATTGAGGTGGCTTCTCTTGTTATGGAGCACGGGCTCTAGGCGCGCGGGCTTCAGTAGTTGCAGCATGCGGGCTCAGTAGTTGAGGCACGTGAGTCCTAGAGCTCGTGGGCTTCAGCAGTTGTGGCTCACGGGCTTCAGTAGTAGAGGCTTGCAGGCTCTAGAGCACAGGCTCAGTAGTTGTGGTACACAGGCTTAGTTGCTCCGCGGCATGTGGGATCTTCCCGGACCAGGGATTGAACCTGTGTCCCCTGCACTGGCAGGCGGATTCTTAACCACTGTGCCAGCAGGGAAGTCCTGTGCTCTATTTTAAATTGTGGTTACACATTACTAGAAGCATCATCTATTTAATCAAACCTCTTTGTATGGGCTCTTGGGCTTGGCACCCCGGTTTGTAGGCTGAGACCTTATCTTGGAAGATAGTGGCTAGGTGATGCCCCTTCACTGGCATGGGGCAGAGAGGCCTTCAGCCTGTCAGCACTGCCTGAGCACCCACTGCATACAAGGAGTAGAGCTGGGGCAAGCTCTCTGCACACCAGGATCAGAAGGACCCTTCCAAGTCCTGGTGGTCATATTCCTATCCCTGGGCCCAGGATCTGGCTGGACACCTCAAATGTGAGCTACGGGATCTGGCGCCGAGGGCAGGATGCTTCTGTAACCAACCCCTGGGGCTACAATGGGAGAGACCCTTCCTTTGGGTGGTTGCCCTCGGACAACTGCATGCAGGAGTTCGCCTTCATCTGCGAGTTTGGTGAGCTGGCCTGTGCTGTGGGGTCTCCCCCCTTCTTTCTTTCTCTGACTCTCTCTTTGTCTCTATCTCTCTGCATCTCCTTCTGTCTTGTTCTCTCTTTTTCTGTATCTCTCTGTCTCTGTCTCTCTCTCTCTCTCTCTCTCTAAATGCCCACAATCTCCGGCTGTGTGATGCACTGTGTCTCACTTCATCTCTCCAGCTCATGTCCCGCTCTCTCCCTGTCCACTTAACTGCCTACCTGCCCTCTAGTCTCACTTGTCTCTCTGTCTTCCCCTCTCATAGCCCACATTAGAGGGAAGTGCTCAGCCCTATCTTCACTCCCTTTCCAGTCTTCCCATGAAGAGACATGTGGTCCCAGGAGGCTGTTCTCACTCACCCTTGACTCCCGCTCCCTGGTCAGCCTGGCTTTGAGCCCCTCACCCCCGCATCCCACTCCCAACTTCCAAATCCTCCCACGCTCTGCTCTTGTGCCCTTTCCAGCTGCTGCCTGTGGTAGGCCCCTTTTGTGGGCCCTGGGAACCCCTTCCTGGGGACTTTGTGTGCGAGTCCCCGCAGGAGTGGCCTGAGACCCACACTGGGTCCTGCCTGCCATGGGGGGCCTGGTCTTGGAGCTGAGCTGCCTTGTGGTCCCCTGACCCTCAAGCCAGCCTTGACAGAAGGTTCTGGGCTTCCAGACCCAGTCCCCTCCCTGGTTCTAAGTCCCTCACTGGAGACTCTGGTGCCCAGGCCCCAGCCTGGGTTCAGACACTTACGGGACCCCTGCTCTATTTCCCCCACACTCAGCTTTATAGACGCCATGCAAGCTTAACTTTCCTGCCTGGCCGATTCGGAAAAGTCGAAAGCTTTGTGGACCTGTGGTTGTGCAACTTCCTCACTTCTTACCAAAACTCCCCCCCAAACCCCAGCCCCTTCCCCACCCCCACTGCAAGCCTATCTCAGCACCGTCAGCCCCCAGGGTCTTGCAGTCCCTGGCACGAGGTCACACTAGGAAGAGCTAACATACATCCAGCAGGAGTTCCAGGCACTGAGCTGTACATGCCTCTGTGCACTTATTCATCACACAGTAGAAATACCTCCATCATTCTGTCGCAGGCCCATGACAAAGCTAAGAAAAGTGATGCTCAGAAAGAGTAAGTTCCACACAGCTGGGAGGTGACGGAGATGAGACGTGAAGATCAGAGAGAGAGACTGGGAGACACTGTGCTGCTGGCTTTGAAGATGAAGGAAGGGGCAGCCTCTAGAAGCTGGAAAAGGCAAGGGAATAGCTTCTCCCCTAGAGGCTCCAGAAGCAACCAGCCCTGCCCACACCTTGATATTAGCCCAGTAAAGCCCATTTTGAACTTCTGACCATAACTGCAAGAAGATAAATCTGTGCTGTTTAAGCCACTAAGTTTGTGGTCATTTGTTACAGCAGCCATTAGGAAACGAACACAGATTTTGATCTCAACCCCTGCCCTGTGGCGGTCCCACCAGGCAGACAGGCCTGAGTCTGAAGCCAGTGTTTCCTACTTTCTGCTGTGCACATCTGAGCCAGGTCATTCTTTATCAACAAATGTTTACTGAGCATAGACCACATGCCAGGAGCTGGGCTGGAGTGGGGTTTCAGCACAGTGACCCCACAGAGCCCGATGTTACCACAGGGGAGGATAATAGTGCAGCTCATAGGACTGGTATGAAGACTCAATGAAATCACTCATGCATTCAACAAATGCTAGTTTAGCATCTATGATGTGCCAGGCATTATTTTCAGATAAGTCTCAAGGAAGGCACTCGAAACAGGTGGAATGATAATTGCCACTTTTACAGCCCTGACCCTACACATACAGACTCATTTGATCCTCCTAATGACTCTATGGGGTGTGATGTTGACTCCCCCCATAAAGAGGAGGCACAGAGAAGCTGAATAACTTGCAGAAGACCACACAGCCCGAGTGTGGCTGGGCTGGCCCTGACCCTGGGCAGTCTGGCCCCAGAGCCATGCTCATGCCCTCCACATTGTTTCTCACCCCTGCTGAGTCAGCTCCCACTGTGTCCTTGCATCTCACAGTCCTGACCCCTGAGACCCCTCTGCTTCCCATTACCTGGGCACTTGCCCATCTGTGACCACGAGCCCTCCTTAGGTGTCACCTTACCTTTGCCACAGGTGTCGGCCAGAGTCTGGCCTGCGAGAACCTCAATGCCACCATGCACTGTGGCTCAGGGGAGGTGATCCAGATCCAGGGTGCTTTCTATGGGCGCCAGACTCCCCATTATTGCATCCAGGATGCTGGGGACCCCTCAGACCTGGAGGAGGAATGCAACTGGGTCAGCGTCAAGGATGAAGTGGCAGGTAGGGCCCAAGGGCTCTGTAGCTCTGGCTGCAAGTGCAGGGCACTTCCTGGTGTCCTGTGCCCAGCAAAGGGGTCTGGAAGGATTGAAGAATCTTCATATCTGACCTTGGGCTTCCATCATATACGAAAATTAGCCAGTCTGCCCACAGCACCAAGCAGGGGAGTAAGGGGGCCGTGGCTCACCCTTCACCTGACATCAAACCCACCCGACGGGTCAGGTGGACATTTTGCTCCCCACCCCAACTGGGTGCAAAAACATTTCTTTCTTTTTTTTTAGTTTAAATTTTTAAAATTTCGAAATACTTCAAACGCACGTACAAGAATGAAAAAAATTTCAGTGAAATCCTCTGGACCCACTACCCAACTTTGTCAAATCTTAGCATTATGCCATATTTTCTTAACATTTCCTTATTACAGAAATGAATAAAACATTAGATTCGTATCATCTGTCCTGATACATGTTGTACTAGTTTGTTTCACTTATTATGTAACTATATCATAGTTTGTCTTTTCCTCTATTGAGAGATGTGCGGATTGTTGCTTAATCCTTGCTATTGCGAACAGTCCTGAAACAAACAAACGTTCCAGGTGGTATCTCTCCTGTTCTGGATGGTATCTCTCCTTCACGTGGGAGAGTTTCTCTAGGGTCTTATTTTTCTAAATCAGATTAAATCTGCCTCTGAGCCAGGTTTGTCTGGTGACAAGGATTTTTCCTTGGAAAGAAACTTGCACCTCTCCCCGCCATGTCTGACCCACATCACCCCTCCTCCCCTTAGAGCAGGCGTGGGGGAAAGAAATGCCGAAATCAGCCAGTTGGTTCTCTTCATCTCGCCTCCTTGCCCCAGCATTCCTGAGGCTGTGGCCCACCAAGGAGGAAAGGCCCGGAGGACGGGCCAATGGGTGTGCCTCCTTCACAGATGGAGCTCAGTGGGCTATTTCCTTAAAGGCCTAGATGCAAGCTTCCAAACCTTGTAGCCACACCCAGAGGGCACATTGGATGGGAGCCCTGCATCCTTTTGGGGAGGGTTGGAGGAGATCTGGGCAGAGCCCCAGGGGGGCTGTTTGTACCTAAGTGTCACCATCACTCATTCATTCAGTCAGTTTGCTGACAGACGTTTATTGAGCACCAAAATTGTGCCATGCACTATCTTGGGCTCTGTGGATGCAGGGATGAATCAAACACAGTCTGTTCTTCGAAGGGGTCACAGTCTAATGGGGAGACAGAAACAAATACAGGCAATTACCTAGCACTGTGCTCAGTGTCACACAGAAGGGAGAAAAGGTGCTGTTTAGTTACTCATGCAAGACTCATTTTGTACCTGCTGTGTATCAGGTACTGTTCTGCGTGCTGGAGATAGAGCAGTGAACAAAAACAAAGCAAAACGAAACATTCCCTCTCTCTTGGAGATTGTAGTCTAGTGCTGTGGACGCACCTAGTAGGGTACAGATCTCACACGGAGGGGTAGAGCAAACTGGGTCCCAGCAGGAAAACAGAAATCATGCTAGGTCTTCCAACAGAGGGAATTTAATGCAGGGAATTGGTTATCCAATGACTCAGTCACGGAAGTGCTGAGAAGCCGAATAGGGGATGATGATCGAACCCTGATATTAGAGGAGCAGAAAGCCGCGACCACCCCAAAGGGCTGGAGGGACAGCCATGGGGGATGTCACACCAAAACCAGAAGTCAGGGCCACCTGGCAGGTGCTAGAACCATGATCTGCACTGGGGGAGCAATGACCACGGAGGGAGGGACGGGCCCCAGGGAGCTGGAGCTTCAGAGGAGATGTGGTGAGAGAGAGGGCAAAAAGCACCCTGCCCTGTACCTCTTCCCGTCTGGTGCAGGCAGACTTTGAACCCCCAAATTCCCACCCTAGTCCCTGGAACTGCGGGTATGATGAGATGCCATGGCCATGAATATGTTAACTTACGTGGCAAAAGGGTCTTTGTACATGTAATTATGGTTGCTAATCTTAAAATAGGGAGATTATCCTGGATTATCGAAGTGGGTACAATCTAATCACATGAGCCCCTCAAAGCAGAGAATTCTCTCTGGCTAGAAGCATAAGAGAGGGGTGGCAGATGGAGACATCAGTGAGATTCAAGTATGAGACAGATCTGACGCCTCACTGCCAGCTCTGAGAGACAGGGGGTCACATGGGAGGACTGGAGAGAGGTCTCTAAGAGCTTAGGGTGGTCCCAGCTGATAGCCAGCAAGGAAATGGGACCTCAGTCCTACAGTCCCAAGGAACTGAATTCAGCCAACAAGAAGAATGAGACTGGGGCTTCCCTGGTGGCGCAGTGGTTGAGAGTCCGCCTGCCGATGCAGGGGATACGGGTTCGTGCCCCGGTCCGGGAGGATCCCGCATGCCGCGGAGCCGCTGGGCCCGTGAGCCATGGCTGCTGAGCCTGCGCGTCCGGAGCCTGTGCTCCGCAACGGGAGAGGCCACAACAGTGAGAGGCCCGCGTACCGCAAAAAAAAAAAAAAAAAAAAAAAGAAGAATGAGACTGGAAGTAGATTCCTCCCCAGAGCCTCTGTGACACCTTGATTTCAGCCCTGTGATACCCTGAGCAGAGCCCAGCTGAGCCCACCCAGACCTCTGACCTCCAGAAAGGTGAGGTAATAAATGTGCTGTTTTATGCCACTACGTTTTTGTAATTTGTTACAGCAGCCATTGGAAGTTAATACGTCGTCTTCAGTCTTCCATCAGCGCCTGCCAGTGCACAGGGCAGTTTGGGAAATGTAGTTCCCTGCAATTTGGTACCAAGTAGGGTGAGGGTGGATCTGTGGACCAACGGTCAAAGGGCTGGCCACCTTCCCAGAGGAGGTGAGATCTAAGCTGAGACCTGAAGATATGATAGGAGTCACGCAGGAAAAGGACAGCTGGGTGAATGGGGATGGGTGTTCTGGGGAGAGGGAGGAACCCATGCAAGTCCGAGGAAGAGTGTGGTAGGTGCAGGGAACTGCAAAGCACTCAGCATGGGGGGAGGTGAGGCACTAGTGCCTGAGGAACCCAGACCCTAGCCCCAGGATGTTGGGGAAGCACTGGAGGGTTTTGAGCAGGGGATGATCACGGCCAGGTGTATTTTAAAGCTGCCCGCAGGTTGCTGTGAGTCCAAACAAGGGAGGCTGATGCCAGAAACCCAGGTGAGAGAGGCTGGAGGCTGGAGGGCAATGCAGATGGAGAGAAATGGACAGATTCCAGAAACAGAAGGACATACTGACAGGACTTGTCAATGATGGGAGTCCAGGATGACCTGGCATTGAGAGAAGAGGCTGGGGGAGGAGCAGCTGGTGGCAAAGGTGGAGGAGGGAGATTGTCTTCATGTCCTAGGGCAGCCTTACCAAGTACCACAAACTGGGTGGCTTAAAACAACAGAAGCACGTTCTCTTGCAGTCTGGAGGCTGAGTCCAGAATCAAGGTGTCAGCTGGACTTCTCTACCTCCAAAACCTGCAGGGGAGAGCCCTTCCTTTCCTCTTCTAGCATCCGGCATTTGTCGGCAATGCTTGCCCACAAACCCTTGTAGGTGCATCTCTCTAATCTCTGCTTCCAACTTCACATGCCCTGTCTCCGTGTCCAAAGGACACCAGTCATACTGGATTAAGGGCTCACCCTAATGACCTTATCTTAACTTGATTACGTTTGCAAAGACCCTGTTTCCAAATAAGCTCATATTCACAGGTACCAAAGGTTAGGACTTCAAGATACCTTTTAGAGGAGACACACTTCAACCCAAATCAGAGATCAAGACCTCATTTCAGGATATGAGAAGCCTGGAGTGCCCTGTGACGTCCAAGTGGAGATGCTGTGTAGACAAGTGGACATACAGGATAGGAACTCAAGAGAGAGCTAAACAAGAGACATAGATCAAGGAGTCATCGGCCCATGGCTAAAAACCGGGTGAGGGGAGCACAAAACCATAACAGCTGGGGAGGAACCAGGGCCAGGAGAGCATCTGAGGAGGGGGTGGGGCTTGCCTGGCTAAGCAACCAGACAGGAAAAGAGCATTTAAATATTCCACAGCCTGGAGCAAGCATGGGTTTCTAAGATGCGAAAGAGAACAAGGAAAGTGATGCAGTGCAGGGCAGAGCCATAGGATGCTCTCAAGCCAAGAAGGGAACCAGGGCCACAGCATCTGCCTGTCCTTTCTCCAGGCCTCTCTGTAGACATCTATTATGTCTACATGGGCAGAGGGAACGGGTGTTGGGATGACTCTGAGGCTTCTGGCCTGGGGTCTCCACACTCCTCCCTCCTGTGGGCACCTGGTGCCCGTGGCAGACACAGGGTTCCTAATCTTGTGCCCTCTTTGCCAGTTTTCAGGATGTAGGTTTCTACCTTAGACCATCTGAGTAGATGCCACTGGACCAGTGGTTCTCAAAGTGGGGTCCCTGGGCCAGCAGCATCGACATCACCTGGAAGCTTGTTAGAAAAGCAAATTCTCAAGCTGCCTCCAAATCTACTGAATCAGAATCAGGGTCTGGAAATTTTTGTCTTCACAAGCCCTCCAGGGGATTCTGGTATTCTGAAGTTTGGGAACCATTGTGCTGGACCCTGAGACATTTGAGGGCAGGAATCCTACTTGTTTCTCCCCCAGCACCGGACTCAGTGCCCGGTCTTCAGTAGATACCAACAGGTACTTGTTGGGGGGATGGTGGGTGAATGAACGAACTCAAGGTCACTCATCTCTGTCTGACCCTATCCTTTAATGTCCTTCACACGGTTTCTGCTTCCGCTGGGATGTGGGTGCCTCCCAGGCCAGTGCCAGGGGGCTGCAGGCCTGCCAGGTGGCAGCAAATGGGACCTACTTTGGAGACCTGTGCCCCACCTGGGGCAGTAACCTGTGGGTGCAGTACCACTGCCAGGAAGGTGAGTCCCCAACTTGCCTGGGTGTGGGAATTCCCTTCTTATCTGTAGCCCTCCTTGGAGCAGAGGGTGCAGCTCTCCATGGGGGTGGATCTGCTCAGTACTGAGAGACCTCCTCACCCAAAACTGCTGCCCTGTGGCTTGCCCTCCCTACCTGGCTTAGCTGCAGGGTAAAGCATTTGAGGTTCAGTTGCAAAACAAGCCATCAAGCCAGAAGTTGAAAAACAACTGTTTTAACCCCAGGACACTTCAAATTAAATTTCATGGGGTGACCCAATAAACACAACAGACAAAACCAAGATTACTTGATTGGAAGGACTCCCACGTGCCACACGCACTCAACCACCACCCTCCCTGTAGACTGCCATTTTAGAATGCACAGCAACTTTTACAAATCTAAAAAACCATAAAAATAACCCATATTACCAGAATTTATAAAAGTTTTATAAATCAAGAAGGAAGAATCCCTCCCTTCAATTCAACAATTCTACTCCTCATAAAGAAACTACTCAATTGTTTAGAATAAATTCTTCCCTGCCTTCCATGTCATACATAGACATGGCTGTGTATGAATGTATAGATGTATATGTCTACAACTCAATTTTTTTCACTTAATAATATATCCTGGACATCTCTCCAAGTCACTACCTTATTCTTTTAATGACTGCATAGTATCCCATCATAAGATTATGTCAAAATTTATTTAACCTGTTCCCATCTTTTTTAAAATTAATTAATTTATTTATTTTTGGCTGCTTTGGTTCTTTGTTGCTGCACGCAGGCTTTCTCTAGTTGTGGTGAGCGGGGGCCACTCTTCATTGCGGTGCGCGGGCTTCTCATTACGGTGGCTCCTCTTGTTGTGGAGCACGGGCTCCAGGCGCGCGGGCTTCAGTAGTTGCAGCACGTGGGCTCAGTAGTTGTGGCGCACGGGCTTAGTTCCTCTGCGGCATGTGGGATCTTCCCAGACCAGGGATCGAACCCGTGTCCCCTGCATTGGCAGGCGGATTTGTAACCACTGTTCCACCAGGGAAGTCCAACCTGTTCCCCTCTTGATGGACATTTTGGTTGCTTCTGAGTTTTTGTTGTTATGGATCACTCTGCAGTGCTCTCTTGTGCATTCTTGTGCATATATCTTGACATACGCCTGGGATTATTTTTAGAGGAGAGATCCCTAGTAGCGGAAATGCTGGGTCACAGGGTACGCACATTTTAAATGTTAGTAGACATTGCCACATTACCCTCCAAGATGGCTGTATCGAGTTCATTCCTATTACAGTGTGAGTGCAAATTTCCCCTCAAGCTGGGACACCACATTATGCCATTGTCCAACCAATTAATCGGTCAGAACGGCAAATTCTACCGAGTCCGTGAGTAATGGTTCAAGGAGCTCTGAAGGGGAAAGATGAGTCAGAGAAGGTTGGGGTCCCCAGGGGCCACCCAGGAGAGCGGGGTCCTTGGGGACAGGAGGAAGAGGGCTGCACGGAGGAGAGGGTTCAGGAAGGGGGGGTGGCACTCGTTTGCAGAACACACTTGGGTGGAGTAAGAGTGAGCAGGGTGTCTTGTTCTCTTTTCTGGGAAGGGAGACCACATGGTTTGGCAGCACTTTCCGTTTGGTGGTTTCGCTCCTGGACAAAGGGCGCCCTTGGACATCTGCCAGTTGCAGGCTTGCTGTCATCAGACAGACGGGTAGCTTAGGGGTAGGGGGGTGAGTTGGGTCTGGCTACCACATGGACCAGATTTTCTGTCCTGACTTTGATTTCAAATATCTTGTCCCTCGTGAATCGGTGGGCTCTGATCACCGTCAGTTTTTGGTTTCTGAAGGGAAGGATTTCATCCAGCAGTATCCCCTGCCCCCCAGCTCCTGCCTCTGTGCCTAGAAGGGCCTGCTGCATCCTGAGTTTCCTTGGATGATCACGAACCCGTACCAATCAGGACCACGGTGGCTTTCTGACCAGCTCAAGAAAGTCCTTTTCATTTGCATTCAGCTTCTTACATATTTTCCCTTCTCATTTAAGTCAGAAACCAGAAGACTGTGCTGCACCAATCAGCCCATGGCTGGGTGAACCGCCACAAATTCTACCCCTCACCCCATCCTCCAGGCCAACTTGTGAAACTCAAATTTGTAAAATTTAATGTGCACTAAATTGCTAATGATGATTCATCAGCCACCCTAGCCAAGGAGATTTTCCTAAAGGTGCTTTGCCTTTTGCCTTTTTAATCATTATAAAATACACTTAGACAATCAATGGATCCTGGTTAAATAAATTAGGGTACATTGTGCAGCTATTAAAGAGTATAGGGCAGCTCTAACTGAATTCATATAGAACAATCTCCAAAATATTCTAAGTGAAAAAAATGGAAGGTGCCAAATAGCGAACAGAGCACCATTTGTATAAATAGAAAAGTATGTACATGCTTGTGAGTGTGTAGGTATCTCTGGAAAGAGACCCAGGAGACTGGTAACAATGGCTGCCTCTGGGGAGCAGAACTGGGGGACTGAGGGGTAGCAGTCGGGGAGGGCTTTCTTTTCACTGTAGACCCTTTTGTACACTTCAAATTCTGTATCTGGGTCATGTATTACCTAGGAATGAAAAAATTCAAAAGAACTTTAAAAAGTAAAAATTTTAAAACTTTAAAAGCCCCACTAAAGATAAAGGTCAGGTAGACAGAAGTAAGTAGGTTTTAAACAGAAACATCTGCTTTGCAATGGCAAATGGTATTTTGAGTTTTGATGTGCAGGCCTGAAGCTGATGGTGTGCAATGAGAGTTTCATCTTTTTTTTTTTTTTTTTTTTTGCGATACACGGGCCTCCCACTGCTGTGGCCTCTTCTGTTGCAGAGCACAGGCTCCGGACGCACAGGCTCAGCGGCCATGGCTCACGGACCCAGCCGCTCCGTGGCATGTGGAATCCTCCCAGACCGGGGCACAAACCCATGTCCCCTGCATCGGCAGGTGGACTCTCAACCACTGCGCCACCAGGGAAGCCCGAGAGTTTCATCTTTGACAATGTCACCATCTCCCTTACATGGCTCCTCTGTCCCTACATTGGAAACCTGTCCTGTATAATTAATATGGGGGATGGCCACACTTTCGATCCCTACTACCCCACAAGGTAAGAGGAATTTCTGAGCCTTGAGTAAAAATGTATCAGTCAGTTTCTGCTGCATAACAAAACACCACAAAACTTAGTGACTTACAATAATAGTTATAATTTTTCATGGTTCTTTGGATCAGCTAGGTGTCTTTTCTTGTCTGGACTAGCTCAGCTGGATGGCCTAGGAAGGCCTCATTCTTTTGTCTGGCAGTTAGCTGGATGTCAGCTAGTGGCATGTGTCACTCATCACCCAACAGGCTAGCCTAGGCTCATCTGCATGGTGGCAGAAGAGTTTCCAGCAGGGAGTGAAAGCAAGGCCCAATGTGTAAGCATTTTTCAAATCACTACTTGTGTCACATTTTCTAATGTCCCATTGACCAGAGCAAGTTCCATGGCCAAGCCCACACTGAACAGGTGGAGAAATAGTCTCCACCTGTTGGTGGAAGGAGAGGCAGAGTCACAGTACAAAGGGGCATACATACGGGAATGGGAGGAATGGTGCTCACAGGTTTTCTCAGTGGAGAAGGTCACTCAAACAGTCATGGAGAGCTGGGTCCTTTTAGCTCGGCTCTGCGGAATCTCCTGAGTCACTGTCCAAGGAGTCAGTAACAGGGTGAAGAAGATGCTCACCTGCGTGTACGAATGTTTTTTGTTGATAAGGATAATAAAAATAATAGTAGCAATATTAATAACAGTCCAGCTAAGCAGCTTTCACACCCAATCTCACTTAATCCTCACAACAACCCCATGAGCAGGAGCTACTCTGTCCTGAATAACAGCCACTCACCATATGAGCTACTGGGCCCTTGGAATACAGCTGCTCTCAACTGAGATGTGCTGTAAATGTAAATGCACGTGGGATATTGAAGATGTAGCTCCCTTCCCATGAAAGAATGTAAAATATCTCACTAAGTGATGTTTTGATACTGATTACACATTGAAATGATAGTATTTTGGATCTATTGGGGTTAAGGAAATAAATTTTCTAAATTAATTTCACCTGCTCCTTCTCACTTTTTTCAGTGTGACCATTAGAAAGTTTACAATGACACACGTGGCTCACACAGTTTCTGTTGGACAGTGCTGAACTACATAATCATCTTGTTTTACAGACAAAGCTATTGAGGCTTCAAGAGGTCCAGTAGCGTTGCCCAAGCCACGCAGCTGGTGAGTGACAGCATAGCCAGGCAAGCCAGGGCTGCCTGGAATCAAAGCTCAGGCTCTTAGGCTCTTAGGCCCTGGTGGAGGACACAGCACGCAGCATCGGGGCCCAAGGGCACCAGACGCTGCATCCTCCAGGGAAGAATAGCTCCCCAAGCTGATGGCAGCTGAACACAATTCATAACATTTCAAAGTCCTACCTGGGCCTGGAATAAGCTCCATTCTACCCTGCTGGGTGCCCCAGCTGAAGGGGTGCCCCATCAGTTCCAGATCCTCCTTGGCATCTGGCTCATTTCAGAGAAATCAAGGATCCCCAGGGAAATCATGGAGGCCCATAAGCACCTCTCCTAACCCTGAAACATCTCTGGTTCTACTCTGTGTGGGCTAGAGGTTCTGAATTCAGCCCTGTGGGTGCCTGCCATTCCCAGAAGGCCTGGGTGGGCTGGGGCAACCCGGGGACCAACCCGGTCCACAGTCCAAATCTGATCCAGTGAGTGCGGGTCTCAAACTCAGAAGTCCTCTGGGGTCTCAGGCATTGTGCCATGCCGCAAAATAAAATGTGTCCAGAGGCTGGGGTTCTTATCCCAGATATGATGTGAGACCCAGAGACAATCTCTGGGTTTCCATTTCCTTCCCTATCACATTTATATTGATGGCGATCTTAACTGTTTCACAGAGTAAAATGAGAAATTAAATATGAAGTTGCTTTGGAGAAAAAAAAGGTTTAAGTAATAGAAATACCCATGGCATTATTCTGCAGGTTTCTTCCTGTTTGCTACCATTTCATCAATAAAACAAGAAATGCTGGGGCTTCCCTGGTGGCACAGTGGTTGAGAATCTGCCTGCCAATGCAGGGGACACGGGTTCGAGCCCTGATCTGGGAGGATCCCACATGCCGCGGAGCAACTGTGCCCGTGAGCCACAACTACTGAGCCTGCGCGTCTGGAGCCTGTGCTCCGCAACAAGAGAGGCCGCGACAGTGAGAGGCCCGCGCACTGCGATGAAGAGTGGCCCCCGCATGCTGCAACTAGAGAAAGCCCTCGCACAGAAACGAAGATCTAACATAGCCAAAAATAAATAAATTAAAAAAAAAACACAAGAAATGCTAAGTTACATAGTCTTTCAGCCCCCAAATTTTACACAAATTGCATTTGGCATAAGTCAAAATTGACTGACTGTAGCCCTGCTGAGTTCTTTAGTTACACAAGGACATTTCAGTAATATACAAATGTAGTTAAAAACTGGAGCAAATGGGACAAAAGGCAAATACTTGTCCACTCTGGATGGTGAGTCCAAGGGTGTTTATCATATTACTCTCTGGAATTCTCTGTGTGATTAAATGTTTTCATAATCTAAGAGAAACAGCAATAAACAATGCTTTACATTTGCAAACCCTCTGGGCATTTGCTGTAAGTGAAAGCTACTGCATTTTCTTTTCTCTTTCGAAAGAAATAAATGGTGATACCCTCCACCATCACTCCAACCCGATAACCCAATTTTGTCTACTTTAAAGATCTGTTAGACCTTGAAACTACCCACTCACCTTCTGCTATCATTTTTATTAACATTGGGAGATATATTTCTGATGCTTTCTTATCAGCACTAGCAGCCTCAGAACTCAGTTTACAGTGTGAAAAATGGCATGAATTTTAAGTATACAGAAGTCACATACTTCGTGCAAACATCACTATGCTTTTTTAAAATGTGTTTGTACGGACTCCTACTTTTGCTTAACTCCTCATTAGGCTAACAGGTGAATTTTTCAAATCGGACTCCGTCTCCATCCTAGATAAATCACATGAGCTAATGGATAGGATTCAATCTCAAATAGAAACAGCGTAAGAAGTCAAAGGATTTCTCCTTTAAAAGCTCCTTCTAGCCTTGCACTCCCCATGTCTTGTGTTCATTTGCATGCCAAGCTGTTTTGGTTCTCTGTTTGTCGTGGGAAACTTTCTACATTTCTGAAATTATATTATGTGCCTAAAGACACAATTTGAATAAAGTGAAATTTGTCCAAGTCCAGCGTTGGGTAATTCAGCGCCACCTACTGACAGATCTGGGTATTGCCATAATTCTTGGGTCTTTATTTTGAGTCACCTCTGGACAGAGCTAAGTCTGGGGGACCTCTCATTAAATTGTATCATATTCACGTCAAGTATCAAAGCAGTGTATACAAACCAGTAAGTGATGGAACTTTGAACTAATTTTTCAACTTTTTATTGAGGCATAAGATATGTATAGAAAATTGCACAAAAAGATACAGTTCAATTAATTTTTAGACAATAAACACATCCATGTAACCAGCACCTAGATCAAGAAACAAAACATGACCCAGTACCCAGAAATCCTCCACGGGCCGCCGCCCCACAAGGATACTGATTTCTAACATCATCGACTACTGTGACCTGTGTTTGAAATTTTTATAAATAGAATCATAAAGTATATTTTCTCTTGTCTTACTTCTGCTCAGTATGTTTTTGAGATTTATGCATATTGCTGTGTATAACTGTGATTTCTTTTTTCTCACTGCCGTATAACATTATGTTGTATGAATATTCCTCAACTTATCCATTCTAGTGTTGATACGCATTGGGGTGGTTTCCCATTTGTACTATTACAACTTGTGCAACTGTGAACATTCTAGTACATGTCTTTTCATGCACATATGTACACATTTCTGTTGGGTTTATACCCAGGAGTGGAATTCCTGGGTCATAGGATCATCAAATTTAAGTTGTTGTCTCCATTGCTTTGTACTCCAAGCACAGTTTCTCTTTGTTGGCAGCAGTTACTAAACCACTTTGCACTCTTTGCTCTTGGGTAAGATCACTGGGTGACAAATCAAGAAAAATCCATTTCTCTGCTTTTTAGTCCTGGGCAATTTCAGTTGGCACCAGAGTTTAGAGAATGGAATAAATTGCTTCTTCCAGACAGATTGCTGAAAAACAGGTAGGATTCAAGGCCATCTTCACATTTCTACAGTTAGTTTCCTTGTTCTGAAATCTACATGGTTTGATATTAATAATGGCCACTCCAACATTCTTTTGATTAGTGTTTGCTGTTACATCTTTCTTCCATCCTTTTACTTTTTTGTTGTTAACTGTTTTCTCAAAGTGATTATTTTTTAAAAATTTTTATTGGAGTATAGTTGTTTTACAATGTTGTATTAGTTTCTACTGTATAGCAAAGTGAATCAGCTATACGTATACATATATCCCCTCTTTTTTGTATTTCCTTCCCATTTAGGTCACCACAGAGCACTGAGTAGAGTCCCCTGTGCTATACAACCATCCTTTTACTTTTAACCTATCTATATTGTCATATTTAAAGTGGGCATCTTATAGACAGCATACAGTTGAGTCTTGGTTTTTAAAAATCTCATCTGGCATAATAATTGGTATGTTTAGACTGCTTACAATTAATGTAATTATTGACATAGTTAGATTTAGGTCTACTATTTTGTTATTTGTGTTCTGTTTGCACCCTCTGTTTATTTTCCCCCGTTCCTCTCCTTTCTTCCCCTCTTTTGGATTAGTTGAATATTTTCAGCATTCCATTTTAGCTTACCTATTGGCTTTTTGGGTTATTTTTCTTTGTATTACTTTTTAAATAGTTTCCTTGGGGATTACAACATACATATCTAACCTTTCACAGTCTACTTAGAGTTAATATTTTCCACTTCAGGTAAAATGTTATGGCCTTACCAGCATATAGTTTCCTTTGCCTGCCATCTTTTATGTTATAATTGTCAGCTGTAGGATGTTTACATACATTGAAAAGCCCTTTCAACAGTCATACATATATTAAAGAACTTAAGAGGAGAAAAATAGGCTACATTTACCAAGATATTTACCTTTTCTTGCACTCTCCCTTCATTCCTGAAGTTTCGAGTTTCCCTCTGATATCATTTCCCTTCAGCTGGAAAAACTTCCTTCAAATTGCCTTTTTCATTTTTTTAAAAAATAAATTTGTTTATTTATTTATGGCTGTGTTGGGTCTTCGTAGCCACGCACGGGCTTTCTCTAGTTGTGGCGAGCAGGGGCTACTGTTCGTTGCAGTGCACGGGCTTCATCATTGCGGTGGCTTCTCTTGTTGTGGAGCACGGGCTCTAGGCACATGAGCTTCAGTAGTTGTGGCACACGGGCTCAGTAGTTGTGCCTCATGGGCTCTAGAGCACAGGCTCAGTAGTTGTGTCACATGGGCTTAGTTGCTCCACGGCATGTGGGATCTTCCTGGACCAGGGCTCGAACTGCACTGGCAGGCAGATTCTTAACCACCGAGCCACTGGGGAAGCCCAAGCATTTCTTTTAAAGTAGATTTTGCAGCAACAAAGTCTCTTACAGAATTTCTTCATTCCTGAGAATGTCTTTATTTTGATTTAATTCCTGGAAGATATTTTTGCTGGCTATAGAATTATGTGTTGACAGCTCTTTTCTTTCAGCACTTTGAAGATGTCTTTCACTGTCTCTGACCTCCAGTTTCCAAAGAAATCTACAGTCATTCAAATCACTGTTTTCTCTACATGTAGTGTATCACTATTTTTTCAGACTGATCTCAAGATTTTTTTTATCTTCAATTTTCAGCACTTCACTATATGTGTGGGCAAGGTTTTCTTTAAGGTTTTTTTTTGTTTGTTTTTGTTTGTTTGTTTGTTTTTTACATTTGGGGTTTCATAGAACTTCTTGAATCTTTAAATTTACGTGCTTTGTCGAATCTGGAAAGTTTTCAGCCATTATTTCTTCACATATATTTTTCTACAGCAACCTCTTTCTTCTCTCTGGTGCTCCAATAACACAAATGTTTTACCTTTAGATATTGTTACACAGATTGCTGACATTCTGCTCATTTTTTAAATTTTTAATATTTTTTTCTCTATGTTCTTTAGATTGGATAATTTCTCTTGCTCTGTCTTCAAGCTCACTGACTTTTCCCTCTGCCATCTCAATTCTGCTATTGCATCCAACGAATGAATCTTTTATTTCAGACATTGTGTTATTCATTTCTAAAATTTCCACTTGGCTCTTGTTAATAGTTTCGGTTTCTCTGCTGAGAATGTCTAGCTTTCCATTCATTTCAAGTGAGTTTCCTTTTACTTCATGGAGCATAGTTATAATAGTTGGGTTAAAGTCTTTGACATTTTAATATCTGAGTCACCTCAGGGCTGACATCTACTGATTATGCTTCCCTTGAAATTTGGCCACATCTTCCTGGTTCTTTGTGTATCAGGCAATTCTGGATTATATTCTGAACATTTTAGGTAGTAGGTTCTGACACTCTGGGTCCTTTTAAGAATACTCTGGAAAATGTTAATTTTTTCTTGTCTGTTTGTTTTGTTTTAGCAGGCAACCAACCCAGTTAGGTTCAGACCACACATTCTGACTTGCCTTCTGTGAGCAGTGGTTCCCATTCCAGTTCAGTTTCCAAAACCGTCAGGGTCTGTTCCATTCATGTGCCACTCGGGGTGCTGGTTTATGTTGTACTTTAGTCCAAGAGGCCTTTGCTATATTTCTTTGGGTCTGTTCTGCACATGTGCAGTTTCTGGGTGAACTCATGATTCATGCTGGGCCATACACAGAATTAGGGAATCATCTTCTCTGCATCTCTCCTTTTCAGGACTTTCCCCACAATCTCCAGCTCCCACAGGCCCCTTTCCATGGATCCTCTGGATAGAAAGATCAGTTTTCTCTTAGGGATTTTGGGGTCTGCATCACCCCACACAGTCAGTGAGGCTCCAAGAGAGAGGACAGCCTGGGGTAGGTACAGGAGAGGGAAAAAAAGACTAACACAAAACAAAAGTGGGTATTTCCTCTGTAGTCTCAGACTCACTGGGGCCCTTTTTCTGGTCCTCTGGCTAAACAGAGGGTGTTTCTCTCGGGGTTTTTGTTTTCTTTACTCACTGTGCAGTACCATGACCCAGACTACCCTCGGGACAAAGTCAAGAGATAAAGGAGATTAAACAAACAAACAAACCCCCCCCACACACACACACACAAAAAACCCAGAAAGAAAACAGGAAACTCCCGTCTTTATGGATGATTCTTAAAGTTTTGACTTTCACCCGCAATCTGCCTACTGTTTTTTACTTTTCAGAGTCCTTGGGTAGTTTCTTTTTGTGTTCTGCCCAGGTTTTTAGTTGTAATTAATGGAAGAAATAGGCTATAGTGGGCTAACTCCATCTTGGCCGGCACCAAGAATCAGGTTACTGTTCTCCAAGCTTTATCACAACTGTATCCATTTGTAAACTATTTCTCAAGCCCTCACTATGTGCTAGGCTCTGTGCTAGATGCCAGGTATAAAGGGAGAACCAGACAGACACTGTCTGCACTGACAGCTCCACAGGGAAGCACGACAGTGAATAAGCGAGCACAAAAGGGGTGAGTGTCACCTAGGAGAAGCAGCAAAGCTATGGCAGTTATAAAAGAATCTAAGAAGACGCCCCTGAGGAGGTGATGTTTAAGCTGAGAACTGAAGGAAGAGCAAGCATATGAGCAAAGGGATGGGCAAGAGGCTTCCCTGTAAAGAGCACTTCTGGGCCTTGGGGTGGGGAAGAAGTGACATGTTCTATGAACTGGAAAGAGGTCTGAGCTACCAGTATAGTTACAGAAGGGGAGTGTGGCAGGAGCTGAGGAGGAGGACAGGAGAGGAGATCACATGAATCTTTTGGGGCCATTTGAGAGATTTTAAATTAGTCCCCTTGGGAAAATGAGAAGCAAAACATACTCACAATTTTGATATGCTTGGACTCATCCCATTTTACAAATGGGGAAAACAAGGCTCAGAAAGGTAGGCTGGGGCATAGTATTTTACAGATGAAGCAAGCAGGCCCAGAGAGGGGGTGTCTATGAGCCACAGAGGGAGAAAATGGCAGACAACGGACTTGCAGCCAAGTATTCCACTCCCTAATTAGTCAGAGCTATTTCTTCCATTTCTCACCTGCTCCAGGAGTCTCAGTGTAACCTTCACAAACACAGAGAGCGTGGCTTGGTTGTGGACCATCTTTTTCTTCATTGTTTTTTATCTTTGCAGAGCGGGGGAGATGTATGGTGGGAGTGCACGCAAGCACACGTGTGAATGCGCGTGTGTGTGAGCCCAACACTGGTAATGTTTCTGACCGTTGTTGGCAGTTTGTCCAGCAGCGTTTTCCACCAGTTCACAGCCCCTGGGGAATTCACTGTGTTTGTCGAGTGTACAACCAGCGAGTGGAACGTGATAGCTCAGAAGCAACTGACGATGTGAGACAAGATGGAGAGGCTCTGTGTGACTGGGTGTTCTGGCCTGTCCACATCAGGAACCAGCCCTCTCTCCTGGGCAGTCTTCAGGGACCCTCTGTGGATTCAGGTGGAGCTTGATGGAGGTGCGTCTGCAGAAATGGTCAAGGTCAAGGCAGCCTTGATTTGCCCCCAATCTATCCATCCAGCTCCCAGGCTTCAATAAATACTAACAGCAAACACTTATGGAGTTAGTGTCTTAGCCACTCATTTATTTAGTACCTAGTGTATACCAGGAACTGGTCTAAGTGCTTATATAGTAGCCCACCCAATACATTTTACGGAGGAAGAAATGGAAGGAAGGTTGAGAAATTTGGCCAAAGTCACAAGGCTAGTAAGCTAGTGAGAGCAACCATCCTTCTGAAGACCATTTGCATGCCCCTAGTCCCATCACAAGACTTGGACTTCCAAGCCATTCCCTGTTGGGGGAATGTGAATCTCAGCACAGCCAGCATCGACCAGCTTGACACAATCACATTGCCCCCAGTTAGGGCTGATAACTACAGCTGATCAACTACAGCAGCTGTTATGGCTGGTGTCCGTGCTAATTGCTCACAGTTTCTCTTCTGATTGGTCACAGAGGCCATTCTGATTGGCCATCATGTCCATTTTGATCAGTCAAGGTATCCATTCTGATCTGTCATGGCATCTATTCTGATTGGTCATAGCAATATTTCTCATTGGTCACAACGTCCATTCTAATTGGTCACAGCATCCATTCGGATTGGTCACAGTATCCATTCGGATTGGTCACAGTGTCCATTCTGATTTATCAGAACATCATTCTACTTAGCTGGTGCCCACGCAGTTTCAGTTGTTAAATACTTTGAATATCACCCCTTCTGTCAATAGACTCTCCCATCCTCACCGAAGGCAGTATCTTTCCTCAAGGCACAGGTCCAGTCTGAGATCTGGACAGAGACCTGTTGATACAAACTGAGTGGCACAGAGCTGTGGAGGTGAGGACATGTCTCAGTCCAACCTCATACCACCCAGAGCCTCACTCAGAGCAGTAACTTCATGGATCTATAACGGGACTTTAAACACAGTGCTTGGGGCTCCTTTCTGTTCTGGTGTGCTTGTTGGCTGAAGATAGCTTGCTAGGTGCACCTGGAAAAACTTAAGATAATCTTTTTTCATTCTACAAATATAATTGAGTGACTACTCTTTGTCAGGTATGGGGGGAGGCAGCAATAAACATGAAAGTCAGGGTTCCTGTTCTCAGAGGGCTTACATCAACACCATCAGCAGCAACAGTAGCATCACTCAAACAAGAAATACACTAGCTTGGTTTCTATTGGAAAGAATCTTAATTTAGTGGTTTAAATCATATTTTTTAAGAGTCAACCACAATATTTAGCATCCAGTTAGCATAACCAGCCCCAGTCTGTAAGGGAGCCCCATCTTAATGTGAACAGGCTGAGTTCTCTCGTTGGGCAGGGTTTCAGGCAGTTAGTCATGGAGATGGAAAGGGCTTCACTGCTTCGACTTAAGACAAGACTGGAGGCTAATTCTCATGCATAAAAACCAGCCACACCCTTAAGAGATGCTACCTTTTGAGCCTTCCTCGCCATAAGGATATCTCTATCAACAAAATGTTCTGAGGTTTTTACTACAAACTTTTAAGTTTACGGTAACATGTGCATAGTATAAATAATTAGAGGGACTTCCCTGGTGTCCAGTGGTTAAGACTCCGAGCTCCCAATGCAGGGGGCCCAGGTTTGATCCCTCATCAGGGAACTAGATCCTGCATGCTGCCACTAAGAACCCGCACGTGGCAACGAAGATCCTGTGTGCTGCAATTAAGACCCCACGCAGCCAAATAAATAAAATAAAATAAATAAAATAATTAGAATATGCAGGTGAGCAGAGAGGGCCCTGAAAGAAAAATCACTCATGAACCCAATACTCAGAGATAATCCGTTTTAATATTTGGGTGGGGAGGATATATCCTTACATATGTCTTTATATCCATATCTATGTCTATATGTGGAATCTGACTTTACAACTGGAGTCTGAACTACCTCAGTATAATCTACTGCATGACTGACATTCTTAAATGTGTCTTACTCCACCTAGGAACAGGGGTGACTTACACTGTGCTGTCAGGTAACACAACCCTGGCTGAGTTCACCACGCAGAGGGGCCCGCTCCCCTACAGTGTGACCCTGGATGGAGCAGTCCAGCAACAGATGGGCCCAGGGATGCACCACTTGGAGATCTGAGCCACCAGCAAGACCACCACCTCTGCCCCCTCCAGAAACATCACCATCCACTTCGTGGAGCCCCTGTCAGGCCTGCAGGCCTCCTGGGCTCTGGCAACTTGGAGCTTGGACAGGACCTACTGGTCAATGTCTCGGCGGCTCACGGTATCCCGGAGAGGCTGAACTTTGAGGTGGCAGGACTCAATGCAACCTTCTCCCATGAGAAAGAGAGCCTTGGGGGGCCATTTGGGACTTACCACGTGGCAGCTCCTCTTGAAGGTACTTGGAGTTTGTGGCTCCCCTTCCAAACCTCCCTCCTCTTCCCTTCCTGACTTGGTGTCCAGGGTTCTGCCAGCCAGTTTTTCAGTGTGTCCCAGACAAAAAGATGGTTCACAGCATCCAGCCTGGGTCACAAAATAAGGAAGAGACAGATATTACTTGCAGTTATAGAACTTATAGTCACAGGGATTCTCAACTTTGGCACTTCTGACATTTGGGACCAGATAATTCTTTGTTGTGGGGACCGTCCTGTCCACTGTAGGATGTTTAGCAGCATCCCTGGCCTCGACCCACTGGGTGCCAGTAGCCCCAGCCCCCAAGTCTCCAGACATTGCCAACTGTGCCCTGGGGAGCAAAACCCCCACTGAGAACCACTGGAAGAGAGCGGGAGTACTTGGATTTCTTCCATCATTTCTAGAGGAGAATGTGTTTCGGGAAACTGCAGTCCACGCCCTGCGGGGGAGAGATGGGTAAAAACTAAAGGGTGGGAGAGAGAGGGACAAGAGAGGAGGTATCAGGAGGCTGCCTGGAATAGAGATAGGGCAGCAGACCGGCTGGCCCCAGCCAGGGCAGGAGGCCACAGCTAACGTGCATTTAATCTGGAAAGAACAGAGTGTCTCTGAGGGCAGTGTGGTGAGGTCAGCAGGCAGGAAAGTGATGAAGGTGGCAGAGTCTCCAGCCCACCCAGGTCCGCTACCCTGGACCTCAGAGGTGTGTGAGAAAGGGGGTAATGATGTGCAGGTATGGGCTACCATGCCCTCAGCAAGGGATGTGGCAAAAGAGATGGCAGAAGGAACGACAGAGTCAAGAAGAGAAATATCGCAATTTCGCCAGGTACCAAAGGTACAGTTTGGAACAGGAAGAATCTGGAAATGAAATGGAACGACAATGGCAAATATAATAAAGAGGCTGTAATTCAAATGCAAATTAATTTTTGTCTCCTATAAAAGCTACTTGGTAGGAGATAAGAGATAAAATCTCCATACACCCTGTGACTTCGGGGCTCTCTCTTAGATGATAAGCAGTCTTCTCCTCCCCATGAGAAAAACAGACTGGACACCTCCAGGGATGAAGGGAGTGAGGGGGGAAGGACAGGGAACCAGGCAGGACAGGAAGGTGCTCACTTGGTGGCGCTGGCCTTGCTCTCACCGCCCAGCAGACGTTTGCAGCCGCCTCTCGCAGGAGCTTCTATGGGCCCTTGAGGCTCATAGACAACTGACAACTACAGATGTCAGACACCTACAACTGAGAACAGACAACTACAACTACCGAGAATAAGAATTCACTCAGTCCAGGGCTCTCCTGTCACCAGCAGGGTCCCTTTCTCTGTTCTCCTCGTTCTCTCTACCCTCTCCACCGCCTCCCCCCCGCCAAGGCTAACATCTGGCCCTTAGAAAATTCTCACCCAGTCCTTGGCTGCTTCCAGCCGACTGTAGTCATTTCCCAAATGCAGAAATGCTGCCTTTCCTCTCTCCCCTTCCCTCTCCTCCACCCGTCATAGATCATTCCAAGGGCATGAGTAAGGAACCTGTCCATGGGGGTTCCCAGCCTCAAAGAACACATACCCAGCTCACCAAGGGCCCTCTCTGAAGACCTTCTCTCCAGGCTTGAGAAGAGAAGAAGGTAGCACCCACCACCTCTTCCCCATGAGGGAGGCAGGGGGGCGGGGATACTCATGTAGCAGCGGCTCTCTCCAAGTCTTCTGACAAATGCTCCTCTCCCCTCCCCACTCTCTCGACCCTTTTAAAACCGTGTAATTGGCCTCCTTCTGCTGGAATCTCCTCTCTCATCTGGCAAATGAGCACCTGCTCATCCTCTGAACTTCAGCTCTAGCCCCTGCCCCACCTCATTAACCATTTCTTTCTCCCCCAAGGTAGAAGCAGACCCCCAACCCCATGCCCACACTGCCTTCCATGCCGATTCCCACACTGGAGTGTCCCACATGCCTACTAGACCATAAGGCCTTGAGGACAAGGACCATGTTTCATTCATCTCTGTGTCCCCAGAGCCTTGCACCATGCCTGGCATACATCAGGGATACATTAAATTCTTTGATGATGAAAGAGTCAGATACTGCCATCAGAGGACTGGAGAAGCACAGGCTGGGAGAACTGTCTCAGATCAAGTTAAACAATTTATTACAATGCCCATAATTCTCCACCCTTTGCATTGCAGGCACCTTTCTGGTCACTGTGCTGGTGAGGAACGCCTTCTCAGACTTGAGTTTGAAAATTGGAAGCATCACTGTCACAGGTAAGAATTTTCTGCAAGGGGGTATAAAACTTGTGACCAGGAGTTTAGGGCATTGCACTTCCTCGGGAATCTAGTGAGGGGGCCCTCAAAACAGAGCTTTGAATGCTTATTTTGTTTCACAGATATTAAGAATTCTCTGGTTACTCTAAATAGGCAATAATGTAAGCAACAGAACATCCAACCATTGATACAGAATTCTAAAACATTCGAATTTTTATTAGTTACACTGCTTTAGGCTTCAAATAATAGAAAGCCCAACATAAGTGGCTTTAAGTTCAAGTCTTATTATCTTACATAACTAAGAAGTTAGTTCCCAGGTTGGTTCAGTGGCTCAGTGTCACCAGCGAGGACCCAGGCTCAGTCTGTCATTCTGCTCTGCCATCCTCAGAGCTTTCGCTTGGTCCTTAGGCTTGTGTCTCATGCAATCAAGATGGCTGCCGCAGTTCCAGACATCACCAGTCAACCCAGCATTATCCAGCAGCAGCAGAAACCCATGTCCCCCTGTGCATCTCTTTATATTAGGGAAAAAAAATCTTTCCCACTAGTCCCCAGCAATCTTCCCTTTAGATGCCATTGGCCAAAGTTGGGTCAGGTGCCCAGCTGTAAGGGATGCTGGGAATCCAGCATTTTTAGGCTCTGTGGGAGAAGATGGATTCTGACAGCCAAGAGGAAGAGCAGGGTATTGGCTGTTGGTAGGCAGCCAATAGTAGATGTCACTGTCTTAAAATTCACCTTGACTGTGTTTGCCTGGACTTTTAAGTAGCAAGAGAAAGAAAAGCAGTTCAAAATGGCTCAAGCCAAAGGAAATTTCATCAACTCAGAAAATAAAAGTCCAGGGTTTAGGCACAGCAGGATCCAGCCACGCAATGTCTTCGGAAATCTGCCTCTCTCCATCTCTTTGTTCTATGTTGGCTTCAGTCCGACTCCCTCTTCCCAGGTCGTAGCAAGATGGCTGCAGGCTTCAGTCCTTAACCCCAGAGGAGAAAGAGCATCTCCATGTTGATATTTTCAGAACAAGTCCTGAGGCTGCCTCTCACTTGTCTAAGCTTGGTTCATGGTCCCTCCTAGACCTGTTGCTGAGACCAGAGGGGAGTGGTACTCAGGGCAGACCAGGATCACACGTCCACCCCGGAACATGACGTAGGATCAGATTCACCCAAAGGACTGAGGGTGGGGAGGGATGGTTCCCCAGGGAAAATATCATCTGTCAGTGCCATTATCAAAAGAAGAGGGCGTGGATGCCTGGACGGGGGAAGAAAATATGAGATGTCCGTTCTACTTACTGTCCACAGTCCTCCTAGGAGTTTCCACGTATGGAATTTGAGGTCCAGGGAGGTTAATTGACTTTGCAAAAGTCACTCAGCTAATTCATGGCAGGATCAGGGTAGCGACAATTTCTCTGGATTTCTTCATTCAGGGTTATTGGACCATCTTCCTTCTTATGGTTAAGAAAGATCTCTGTGTCTGGCATTTTAGCTTTGTTTTGTATGATTTTACAGACCTTCAAACTTATCATTGTGAGAATAAGAATTCACTGAGAGGGAATTCTTTAAAGATCAGTAATACCCTGGTCTTAAAACATCCAAGTCACCAGGGCCTAGCGAATCACATGGAATGACCAACCCTAAGTGCTTAACTTAATCACTACACTTTAATTAGATATTAATCAAACTCACATTTCAATATCTTCAGAGCATATCAGCTGAGAGTACCTTTTCCATTTTTTTTAACTTGACACACTAATATTCTTTACAGATGAATAGATGACAGAGCACTAATATATACAGCACAGCATTCAGTCCTCCTGGAGCTTTGAGAAATAAGGGCTGCCTTCAGCCTTCTTTACGGATGAGGCACCTAAGACTCAGAAAGAGTAACTAACCTGCCGAGGTTCGCACAGCCATTAAGACGCCAATGAATGGATCCAGAAACACACCATGGCGTGCTGAGTCCAGCTCCTACCAGCCTGCCAGAGCTGGTTGTGCCCATCTCTCCCACTATGCATTCAGTGAGGTCACCTTGGTATCCTGAAATCTGCCTGTATGGGAGCATTTGCACCACAGAAAATAGCATATGAGATGAGGGCTCCCCACCCTCACCCTTCAACTGGCAGGTAAACATTAATGGCGAACAGCTGCAAGTCTGACCTTAATCTTGTTCTACCTGCCATTGGCAGCTGCCCGCCTCTTTCTTACCTGCCAAAGAGGTGTCTATAGCCCAGTGGTGAACATGACGGTTTTGCTTTTGACCCATTTCCTACAACCTGAATATTCTCTGCGTGTCCCTAAACCATTTCCAAAGACAGGCAGATACTCCCAGGGCATCCTCAGCGTACCCTCTGACTCTGCCCTTTGGTGACCTTATAAACACCACCAACGTCTGACACCCAACCCCACTGTGTTCATAGCTCCTTTCAGTCTCCAAGAACCACCTGGAACAAAGGCTCAGGAAAAGAATGTGAGCATTTTTTTAAAAACACTTAACCTCACAAGAAAAAGATGTCTAAGTACTCTGTTTTAGTTTTGAATTTGGGCTTTTTGGTGCTAACAGCAGAGCACTAGCAATCACTGAGGCTTCTTCTGTTTAAAAAGAAACCCAGAGGGATTGAAATCAAATGAAGCACGTCCTCTAACCACAACAGCAGCATGTTATAAATCAATAATAAGTTATCTAGGATACGTAGATATCTCTCAGACATCTTGGAAATTAAACAGCACACTTCTTAAAGAAAAAAGATCAATGGGTCAAAGGAAAAAATCACAAGGATATTTTAAAATATTTTAAGTGATAATGACAACACAACCTATCCAAATTTATGGGATACAGCTAAGGCAGTGCTCGGATGGAAATTCATGGCTTTTAATGCTTATATGAGAAAAAAGGCCCAGGTCTTTTGGTATTTATAGCAAGACTAAGTCTTTGACTCCTTGCTGTTGACATTGCTCATGCATGCATTTATTCAATAACAAGACTTATTGTGCCTCTACAATGTTCAAGGATTGGTATTAGGGGCTGGGGAAACAATGGTGAATAAACAGATGTGGTCCCTGCCTTCAGAAAGCTTAGTGGGTGAGACTAACTCACAAGTTAGCATATAATTAAGAACTGTGATGCATCTAGCTAGAACCAATACAGTGCAGTGACAGCAACTAACGGAGGGTGGACTAGCAAATGTGATCAGACACGGGCTCTTGAGAGGTAACATTTAAGTGGGGACCTGAAGATAGGACAGTCAGCCATCCTGGAAGCAGAACAAGAGCTGTCTAGGTATGTAGATGAGAAGGCCCTGAGGCCTGCTGTTGGAGGTGGGGAGGATGTAGGAGATTATAGAGACGGACAGAGGCCAAATCACATGGGGCCTCAGGTGCCAAGGCAAGGGGGTTGAGCTTTATTCTCAAACCAGAGAGACCCCTGGGGACTGAGTTCTGCCACAGCCTCCTGTTATTCCCAGGACAAGCCCTCTGGGCCTGAGCTGTTTAACAGGTCTAACCAGAACTGATCCTGGAACACACCACATGCCTGCCAACCCCTTTCCTTGAATTCACGTGCTCTCCATCGTTGCCCCAGCTCGCCCTCACTCCTCCTCCTTCCCCGGCTCCATAGCCCTGGGGTCCTGTCCTCTGGGAAGCTTGCCCTGACACCAGCTGTCTGCTGTGTAGAGGTAATAGCTCCGCGCTGTCCTCTGCTCCAGACACAAGAGGAAGCGCGTCACTCGTTTTTCTCATCTGATCCACAGCAGCCCCAGGAGTCAGACACTGTCAAACCTTAGGGGGAACAGCCGTCCTCAACCTACTTCCTCCCTCATCTATTATCACGATCCCCTGAGCCCTCTCTACTGCAGCAGTTAGCACTCTGCATTTTAATTGTTGGGTTCCTTGTCTGTCAGACTAGGTATAAGGGCGGGGGCTGGCTCTCTATTCCTCTATCTCCAGGCCTCAAGCACTGGGCCTGGCCCAGAGCAGGCTCTGTTAATGCAGCTGAACGCATGATGAACCCTTGGCACCCAGCCCGCACTCGGCCTAGTCACTTACCCAGTGATCCATCCCCTGCAGGCTAGGGGGATCAGACAGGTCTGCCTCCACTCCATGCCTCACACTGTGGCCACCCCTGGCACAGACTGCTCTGGGGCGCAGGGTGGGATGCCAGCTGTGGAGGGCGTCTCACCAGCCAGCTGCTTTTTCTGCAGAGAGATAGAGGGGATGTGGAGCTGTGCATGGAACCCGGTCAGTACTTGGATCCTTTCACGACAGTGACTCTGGGCTGGCCAGATAGTAACAAGGACTTTCGCTTCCAGTGGGCATGTGGTAGGTGACCTTAGAACTCTGAACCGTCCTATCTCACCACGGAGTGATGGACAGCGGTCAGCTTTTGCTGCTCTTTTTCTTAACCTTCACACCAGGATTACTCACGCTTGACGTTTTGTGTGCCTTGTATGTGCCAGAGATTGTGAATTCCATAGAAATGGGAGGTGGGTGGAAGCAGTGGCAAACCACGATGGGGGTGGCCCTGAATGCAGGCAACCAGGAGAGGCACTATCTGTAGAGAATTTAGGAACAACAGTTAAACCCAGTTAAACCCAGCCTGCTTTTTTATTGTCACCACAAACAACATTAGTGGTAAAATACTCCTCCCCTCTTGGACTGAACCCCTCTTTTAACCTCCACGCTCTTGGTATGCCACTGAGAAGATAGTTTAGAAGGAGGAAGTGATGAGGCCTTTTCTGACAAACCAAGATGGTAGCACCAGTACTTATTTTTAAGAAATGGTTGTTCTCCTTTTTATACGGATATATCCTAGCTATGCACACTCTTCTAGAAATAAAATGAATGCCGTTCACACTGTACATATTGTTTTTGTTACCCTTTTTTTTCATTGAACATTGTATCCCACATATTTTCATGTCTTGGTATCTTCTTCTCCATCTTGATTTTCATAATAACTGCATAATAGACTGTCAAGTTGCTGCATGATCATTTATTTACCAGTGCCCTCTTTTTGGACACTGAGGTTGTTTCAAATGATTTGCCCTTATAAACAACGCTGTAATGAACATCCTTACGGTTCAATCTTTACTTGTGGCTGTGGTTACTTTCATAAACAAGTTCCCAGAAATGGAATAACTGGGTCAAAAGTCATGTAACATTTGAAGTCTTTTGATATTAATCGGTAAGTGCTCAGGACATCCTTCAGCATGTTAGTTCTTGTTATCTGAATTAATAGAGGATACAAATATAGGCTTTAGGTGATTGAGCTGATGACCTGACCCCAGGCATATCCTGTGAATGACTACACATCAGGGGTAGTTGGGGTAGTGGATACCCATTAATCAACAGAGTTGAAGGGCAAAGGACACAGAGACTTACTGAGTTGGTACAAAGCACGAGATGACATGCAGCGTCCCAGATAGAGATACAGCCTCCCAGGTCCCCAATGTACCGCACAGAGACAAACAGCTGTAGACAATCACTTACACCAGGGACAAGAAGGCGCCTTCTCCCAGGCGGGGCTGTATATCCTCTGGGAGCCTCTCCTGCTCTGTGCTGGCCTGCTCACCAGTGCAAGTCACTGATGCAAAACAAGCCAACACATCCTGCAGGTTTGCTCAGAGTCTGGGTGAAGCGGGGGTCATTTCCCCAGAAACATTCTTCTGTGGCACCATTCCTTCAACCTGAAACTAAAAAAAAAAGAATCTCTATTTGGAACCAATTTTCTTATCCGTGACCCATTTCTTCTAAAAACCCCAAACCAGAAGGTAGCCACATGTGTCAAGTTCAAGGTGCCTGGGTGGATCACAGTGTTGGCCTACCTCTCTCTCTCTCAGGGCACTGCTGGGCTCAGTGGAGCGACTGTGTTGAGAGGCAGCTGCGCCGCACAGACCAGAGGGAGTTGGTAGTGCCACCATCCCACCTGCCAACGCCTGACTCTGCTGTTACCCTGCGCCTGGCAGTCTGGAGAGGCCGGGAGCTGGAGAACCTGGAGAAGCAGTGCCTCTGTGTGTCTGACCCCCTGGAACTCAGGCCGCGAGTCAGGTGGGAGCACCAGAGCAAACTCCTGCAGGGCTGCCGTTTGGCCAACAGCTCTGGCTACACTGACTAAGGGGTAGGACATACAGTGGTGGGTAAAACCAGACCCAGTCTCAGTTCTCACTGGGGTTACTTGGTGATCAGCAGTGGTTCACACAAATGAATGGAAGGAGAGAGCACGCCTCTATGACAACTTCCCCGACTCGGGGTCAGGGAAGGCTGCCCTCAGCAGAGATGTGAAGACAGAAGAGGAATTAACTTGGCCAGGAAAAGGGAGGGCGGGAGACAGGACAGACAGTAAATGGAGGGAGCATACAATAATCTGGAAGTGAAAGAGGCTGGTGTGGCTGGAGCATGGCGGAAGAGCAGGCAGGGTTGGCTCCGGCAGGGCCTTGAGGGTTATGTCAGACACATGACTTCGGCCTTTATCCTAAGAGTTCTGGAAAGCCACCCAAGACTTTTAAGCAGGCTGGGAACATGATCACGTTTTGCTTCCAAACGCTCTGGTAGCAGGGTGGAGAAGCGGCTGGGGCGGGGTCGGGAGGCTGCGAGAGAGGACTCAGGGAGGTTGCTTAGGCACTTGCAGGAATCAAGGTGAGAGTTCAAGGTGGCCCGGCCATCAGCTGGGTCCCTGAAGGAAGCAGATGGCTCACTGAAATTGGGAACGGAGGGGAGTTGGATAAAGAGTCTATTTACAGACAAGGGCAGGGATAAGGGGATCAACCAGGGATGACAATGCAGGACTACAACAGGAGGAAGCCATTGTCCCTCTTAGGCCTGCAGGGGTAAGAGAAGGGGATGGCATCTCTGGAACCCCCTTGGGAGCTGCAGCTGCGGGAGAGGTGCCCCCGGCACGAGCTGTGGTCTTGGCCAGAGGAACACGGCCTCTGCCAACTGCAGTCCATTTGGTAAGGAGCAGGGAAAGTGGTGAATAACTATCCCAACCTCTCTCCTCTCAATGCTCCCCATTGGCTGGGCCCATTGGCAGGTGTGGAGACTCGGTGATGCAGTCTATGGAGATCAGTCCCTGGCGCACAGAGCCACAGAGCTGATGGCAAGTGGGCTGCAGGGGCAAATGGAGAATGTCTGGCTCACTTGCACTAGGGTAGACGTGAAGACAGAAGTGGGGAGATTCGAGAGCTATTTTAAAGCTCATACTAAAAGGACTGGGGATGGGTTGGACACAGCAGGAGTCAGTGATCTCTCACTGGCTCCTGTGAGGGAATATGACATTACACAGAAGGCCCAGGACTCGGGTCCAGACGTGTGGGCCCATGTTCCATCCCCCACTCAGGAGCTGTGTCACTGGGACTAATCACACAACTTTCTGAGCTCAGTTTGCTCGTCTGTGATATGGGGATTCTCACAGGGTTGTGGTCAGCACTGGCTAAGCTAATAACAACGGGATGTGGCATGTGTGCTGTAAAATCCCAGGATTCACTGATCGTTATCAGCACTAGAAAGAATCATGGAAATTGACTGCTCTTATCCCCTCACTTTACAGGTGAGGAAACTGAGGCTCAGGGAGGTTAAGTGGCTTGTGCAAAGCAGTCATTCACAAGTGGCAGGGGCGGGATTGGAGCCTAGGGTCCTCTCTCAGCCTCACGTACTTTCCGTGTCATTCTCTTGTGCAGTGAATGAAATGGGAATTCAGGCAGGAATGAATCGCTTCATCTTCGTGACCTGGTTTTGGTTGGGGCAGAAGTTGTTTTTATTCCATCTTTCACTTGACAAAGCCATTTCCTACCTTCTCAAAGGACTTGAGAAGAACTGGACAAAAGACCAGGCGGGCGGCCACAACGTCTGAGGGAGCATCCCTGCTCCGTTCTCTGTCTCCCTTTCAGCTGTGAGGAGAACTGCAGGCCAGTGAATGCCAGCAGGGGCGTTATGCTCAAGGTCACCGTGGGGGACAAGTCTGCAGCAGCCGTGTTCAGCCGGTATTTAGATGACACCCTGCTGGAGAAGGCGAGGACACTGGCAGCCTCTCAAAAACAGAAACGTCTTCCCACTTTGATTGACCAGACCTGAGTCACATGCCCAGGACTGAGCTGGGGTTTGGTCAACTCCACTCAGAGCCCGAGGAGTAGGAGTCGGGGGCTGGGGAGCATTGGTCAGAAGACAGAACGGATGCAGCGGAGCAGAAACAATAGGGAAACATCGCAGCAGATGCTGTGGGTGCCCAGCCCATCCTTACCAGGCTGATGCAGGCATCCCCCAACTGCGATGGGGCGGCTGCTGGCCAATAACTGTGGGGTCTAACAGCCTAGCCCCCCGGGCTCTGAGTGAGACAATTTCTGTGGTGCAGCTTATGCTCCAGAGCTCCCCATGGGATCAGGCTGAATGAAGCTGGATGCCTCCCGAAACCACTTCTTTGCCTTGTTTCATTCTCCACCCCATTCGGCTTCCCTCCCTGCCCTCCTGGTTTTGCCTGAGAGCCTCCCTCACAAATGCCCTGCACACAGATCCTTGTCTCAGACTCTGCTTCCAGGGAACTGGACAAGGACAAACACTCTAACGCGGCTGGAGATGAGCTATTTGGGCTGACCTCAGGAAAGCAGGTGATACTGCCGTCAATCCATTGGAGACAAATCTGAAAGGCCTCCCAGGGTCAGAAGCCACTGCCCTGCTGAGTCCTGTAGGCTGGCTGCAGCCTCAGGGGCCCTGGGCTGTGCTCTCTTTCAGGCCGAGCCCCTCCCAGCAGCCTGCAGACTCCAAGGATTCTGGCCACGTTCTTTAATCCTCCTTCAGAGCGACACCCTGCTGCTGAACAGCTCCTTCCTGAGGACCAGCAGCCAGGCCACCGGAACCAGAGTCAGAGGTGGGAAGGCCTCCTTCAGTCTCATGTCACAGATCCTGTCTCCTGCAGACAGTGAGCAAGACAAACCCAGGAGCGCTGAAACAGGGGACATCAGTGCAGTGCGGGGGCCATACACAGGCTCTGGTGTGAATCCCACCACCGCCGCCTTCTAACTGGAAGACTTCGGGCATCGGATTCAAGGTCTCTGTGTCTCAATTTCCTCTCATGCAAACGGCAGAACAGAAACACCCGCCTCTGAACTGTATGATGCAGGGTGGATGACACACCACCAGTGGTAAAAGCAGTGGGGTGTGCAGCCTGCACGTCCTGCCAGGCGATTCAGTGCTTCTCACTTAAGACAAGCCCAGAGCAGCAGGAAAAGTAGACTCTCAAAAAGATAAATAATGGGGTGATTATTCTTTTTCAGGTGCATTCCTTTGATTCAGTATTTCTCAAAGTGGCCCATAGACCACCTGCCCAGGATAACCTGGGGTACTAGTTTAAAATGCACACTCCTGGGTTCACCCCAAACCTTCTGAATTAAGTGTAGGCCAGGGAATTCATTTTAATTGATTAAAATTCTCTATGCCCAGCTCTTCCAGGTGTGCACTCCTTTTGAAAAACCAGGTGATTATAACAGGTGGTGTGGGGTATTGGCGCAGCTTAGCTGGGGGCTCTTCGTGGTGCTATGGGAGCCCATGGTTTTGGGGGGAGTTCTGCGTGTTTCCAGATCCTGGCTGTGGCCTGTCCTAACTCGGTCTCTTGATCAAGTCTTGTTTCCCGATATACTCCCTCCTCACTAAAGCCCTGGGAGGAAGCTATTATTATTAGCCCCATTTTACAGATGAGAAACTGATTCTTAAAAAGGTGAAAGCCACGGTCACATGGATAGTAAATGGCAGGACTGGGATTCTATCTCTGCCCAGTTTCTCAGAGACCCTGGAATGCCCTGCATCAAGGGGGTGAGGGGGTGGGCATGGGAGTTGTTAGATATGCAGATTTCTGGGCCCCACCCCAGAATCTACAGAGAGGTCTGAGGCCCTGGAGAGGGGCCTGGGAACCTGCATGTTGAACAAGCTCCCAGGAGATCGTGAACCATGGCGGAGTTTGTGCGCCTCACACAGCCCCCTAAGCACCCTCCGTTTCCTCTCCCCAGCAGTGACCCGGCACGCCTACAGGGAGGGCACCTACGTGATCAGCTCCCACTGCCCACCTGTACCACTGCCCCAGAGAAGGGCACTGTTCTGACGAGCTTTGCCATCTTCTGCAACGCTTCCGCCGCCCTGGGGCTCCTGGAGTACTGCTTCTGCCTGGAGTCAGGTACCGGCTTGGGACTAGCTCTCCCCTCAGCTCCTGGGCTCATCCTCTCCAAGATTAGGTGCCTGTCTCTCTCTGGGAGCTGCAAAGAATATGTTCCATGTGTGAGAGAGGTTTGCAGGATGACCCTGAAGCCCCGCCCCCAGGCACACAGACCCTGCCACACATCTCAGCGAGGTGAGAAGCAGGAACTCCCTATCTTCTCCACAACTGTGGAGGCCAAAACGACCTCTATCGTGGCATGAGGGACGTGGAACAGGCTAAATGGAGGAGGATATGCAGAAGTGTGACCACGTGGGGTCGCTACCAGGATACCACTCCTCAGTGCACACTCGGAGTAGCCCCGACCCCTGGAGCCACTCAGGACAGGGGTGGCCTGGTTCACAGAACCGTCCACGATGCTACTGACCCCACTTTGCGGGAGGTAGCTGGGAATGGGCGATGTCACAGAGCATGCTGAGCTGAGACAAGACCTGTTTTGCACAGGTTTACAGGAGAGGACGGAGCATGCTGATGCCACCCCACTTCAGTGCCCCAGCCAGTGTCCTGTCACCACAACCCACACCCAAGACAGCAGCAGGGCATCAGCAGGAGAGACGGGGTGAGCGCCCACATTGCCTCTGCTCTTCCGATTTGGGGGTGGTTGGTCCTTGGCGGGCCCGTTTGAGTCCTTGTCTCCTCCCAATGGCCTTTGGCATTCTGTGACCCTCACAAGAGCTCTGAAAATGTGCCAGTCAGATGGGACCTTCCTGCAAACCTAGGCTCCAGGAGTGTTGCAGGGGTGCTCCCCAGGGTCCGGCATTAAACACCACAAGGACATAAACTGAACCCATTGACTAGGCGAAGGTGGAGGGGCCC